>NW_008338125.1:35049-49329 GCF_000622305.1 Nannospalax galili | reverse complement strand
GCCTGTCTGGCTTTGTTGTTTGTCGAGTAACTTTTAGTTATGTATATGTATGCTCTTATGATATTATGTTGTCCCCTTTAATCTTTGGTTATACTTCCCTTTTGGGTGTTTAGGGACATACAATTGGACCAGATAAACTGGTTTGTTTTTACTCTTGAGGTCGTTAGAATATTTGTTCCTCAGGGGTCCCATGGGGTTTGGAGGAGCCCCTGGCTCCTTTCTTTTACCAGCTCCATCCATGTGAGGATAAGTCAAAGGTCCTGCTCGACCATTGTTGGCTCCTCTTGGAAGCATGGAGGAAATGATTCCTCCGTGTTGACCCTCCTCTTTATAGACTGGACACTGGCTCAAGTCCATCTGGTGGGGTCTCCTCAGCTATGAACCCTGTGAGCTTCAATAATGACTGGCCTGGCAAGATATGCTGGTACAACAGTGGCACAAATGTTATGAGAGTAAACAATCACTTTCTGATTAGATTTAAAACCTGATTCAAAAGATGGAGCCCATACCTGACACTGTTACCAGAGCCAAGAACCTGTGGCTAGCTAGGTCACAGGCAATAGGGGAGGGCCCACTACTATTATTCTGCTAGATGGACATAGTATTATACCAGCTCCTAATGACTTGTTGTTATGCCTATAGCATCTCTCAGCTCTCACAAGAGAAGTTTCTTCTTGTAGCAGATGGTGATGAACACAGAGATCCACAACTGCTCAATGTGCAAAAAATAAGAGACTATGGAATGCTCAGCCCTAAATGGGACACCTATATCACACCCTCTCCTCCCAAGTTTCAGGAATCATTGTGGAAGAGGAGATGGAAAGATTGTAAGAGACATAGTTGGTGATCAACTACAAGGGAATGGTGTTTTCCAGACACAACAGGGCAATTGCACATATGAGCCCACAGTGCTTATGTGAGTATGCACAAAACCTGCACAAGCTCAACCCAGACAAAAACCCAGCATGGGAAGATGTGGGCAAGAAGCCTCAGTCCTAACTCAGGATTCTGTTGGCAATTGATAGCTGCTAGGAGAGGGAGAATCAGTTTTCTTTAAGGGTGTGACACCAGGTAGGGTGACCAAGCTCCAGGGACATTTGGGGAACACAAATTAGACTCAGTAGGCCTTACAAAGATAATAAAGGACATAACGTGAAGGGGTGTGGAGGTGGATCTGAGAGTTAATGGGGATGATTCTGAAAATGATCAAATTGTGTAAAAATTTTCAAATAATCAATAAAATATTATTTTTTTAAAAAAACCCAACAAGAATAGGGATTCCTCTATGTTAAATGATTTTTTGTCTGTTTTATATCCAGTTGTATTCACACAAAATATGTAGCAATATTTTCCAAAAGTTGGTACTGAATACATGAAATTGGTAATTTATTACTGTCTTCTTTCATAATTTCTGTATTACTTGAGTATTTTGTATTTAAGCATATATTGTTCTAAAAAATACCATTAAAAATATAAAACGACTCACATGTTAGCACTTCCACAAAGACAGAGTGCAGACAACAACTTTGGAACAAAGGAACACGATCCAGATGGACAAGAAACAAGTCCTGCTTCAAGGACCCGGGAAAACAAAGCCACTCAGGAAAACAGCAGGGAAATCAGTAGGACGAGCAGTCAAGCTTTCACAGCACAGATGGAGGTCATCTTAGATTATTTTTCTGGAAAGAGTATAAAAGTTAACATAGTACAGGAATACAAGAAAAGACATCCAAACATTTGTATAAAAAATACTATACATTAAAAAAATCCAAATGGGCTAATTTTCTGAGGGAAGCTCTCCATACTCTAGTAGCCTTTTTGGCTGTAGGATTGGTTCTCTAGTATGGACTTGACTCTTGAGAGCCTGCTTGGAGGATATGATTACAAGAAAAGTTATTTCACTGGATTACTAGGAGAAAAGAAGAAAAATTCATCATAGAAGGGCTGGAGAGTTGGCTCAGTGGTTCAGAGCACTAGATGTTCTTCCAGAGGACTCAAGTTCAATCCCAGCACCCACATGGCAGTTAACAACCGTCCATAATTCCAGCTCCACAGGATCTGATGCTTCTTCTGGCTTCCTCAGACATTGCATGACACAGGTGCATTGACATACATGCAGGTAAAACATTCAAATAAGTGAATAAAGAAATAATAGATAACAAGTTCTTTATGTGATAGTCAAACAATTAAACATGGTATCGATCTCCAGAATGACAATGAACCATAGTTCTCCCCATATTTTTATTCACTGAGGACCCCAAAGAGTTTTGTTTATGTGGATTGCATCTTTAACATTTTTCATATTAGAAACAGAACAGAGAAGTTTTAAAATATTTATTTGTTCAAGAATCATAATAAATTCACCAGATGTAGTGGTGCCATCCTGGTACTTGTGAGTTTATGGCAGGAGGATCAGGAGTTCAATACCAGTCTGAGCTCCATAGGAAAAGTGTGTCTCACTTAATGAATAATTAATTAATCAATTATATGTTAATATAACACATTTTTATTAAAAATTAAGCATTTTATGAACGGAAAGAGTAAGAAGAGCTTCATTGCCTGACATTTTTGCAAATCTTTGATGCCTGGACTGAGAGAAGGCAATTAGATTCTTGTGTCTACTTAAACATGCCATCTGTTATGACTACTATACATTCATAAGAGAATCAACCTGAAAAAGGAAAATACATTTTAGTATTATGATAAAAGTAGCTTTGACTTTACTTGTGCCACAAGAACACATTTTGAGAAACATGACCATACAAAAACTTAGTAAGTACTTTGAAAAAGTATACTATAAGGACTGGAGAGATAGCTCAGCAGTTGAGAGCACTGACTGCTCTTGTGGAGGACCTTGGTTCCAATCCCAGCACCCACAGAGTGGCTAACAACCATCCGTAACTCCAGTTCCAGGTAATTCAACACCTTCTTCTGATCTCCCCGGGCATTTCATGACATGGGTGCACTTACACACATGCAGGCAATACACTCATACACATAAAATAAACATAAATAAATAAAATATTAAAAATAAAAATAAATAGATAAGCTGGGCGTGATGGTGCATGCCTTTAATCCCAGCACTCAGGAGGCAGAGTCAGGTGGATCTCTGTGAGTTCAAGGCCAGCCTGGTCTACATACTGAGTTCTAGGCCAGCTGGGGCTACAGGGAGACCCTGTCTCAAAAAGACTAAAAAAAAAAGTTTGGGGCTGGAGAGATGGCTCAGCGGTTAAGAACACTGGTTGTTCTTGCAGAAGACCCGAGTTCAAATTCCAGCATTGACATGGCAGCTAGCAACTATCTATAACTCCAGCCCCAGGGGATCCAACAGACTCTTCTGACCTCCGCAGGTATTGCACGCATTGGTGCACTTACATATCTGCAGGCAAAACACCCATATACATAAAAAGTAAAAGTAAATAAAATATTAAACTCTTAAAAATGAAGAAACAAATGGCAACAAATACTGGCAAGGATGTGGGGAAAGGGGAGCCCTCATTCATTGCTAGTGGGATTGCAAACCGGTGCAGACACTGTGGAAATCACACTATGGAAATCAGTGTGAAGAATTCTCAAAAAATTGATAACAGACTTACCATATGACCCAGCTATACCACTCCTTGGCATATACCCAAAGGACTGGATATCTTACTAACAAAGAAACTTGCTCAGCCATGTTTATTGCTGCTCTTTTCATAATAGCTCAGAAATGGAAACAACCTAAATGTTCCTCCATTGATGAATGGACAATGAAAATGTGATACATTTACACAATGGAGTTCTATTCAGCTCTAATGAAAAATGAAATCATGAAATCCTCAGGTAAATGGATGGAAATGGACACTGTTACAACTTAGTGAGGTAACCCAGACTCAGGAAAACAAGTGACCATGAGGGGAAGGAAGAAAGAAGGAGCTCAGGAAAGGGAGCTAGTAGAACACAGGTGCTATCAATAAGGAAGGGCTATGTAGGAGGAGAGAAAGGAAAGGTAAATAATACTAAGGTTGTCAAAAAAAAACCCGTAAAGTTAATTATTTTATAAGACCACTTAAAAGTACACCCAATCCCATCACACTCTTCCCATGTGATGATCAGGTAGAGTTGAACTTGATCATTATAGGTATATAGTGAAATATTTAACATTTTGTGGAAATTTCTATCTAAAACTCCTCATTCTACATTCTACATTTTTTTGGTCAAATTCATTCATTTCAATGGTTTATTGAATTTTGTGATATGGATTTGCCAAATTTATACAGTGACTCATCCACTGGTAAGCATTTAGGTTGATTTTCAGCTTTTTGGAATTATAAACAACCGTGTGACAATATCGTCCTCATTTCTCCTTGTTCACACATGTGTTTGTCAAGGGTGTGTCCAGAAATGGAATTGCTGGCAACAGGGTGTGTGCAATTTTAATTTCAATAGACATTGCCAAATTGTCTTCTGAATTAATATTGACTGACACTTACATGGAGGTATATGAATCTCATTGTCCTGTTGGATTTCTTTTATATGAAATGTTTAGTTTATCTTTGCTTCTACTATTCAGTTGTCTTACCTAGGTTAGTTTTTTATGTGCTTTGACACCAACTCTTCCCTTGGTAAATATATTGTTAATATTTCCTCGATCCATTTTTCTAACAGTGCCTTTGTCCATAGAACTTTCAAAGTTCTATAAAAATCAAATTCATCTACCCTTCCCTTCATAAATCTGGTTTTTTTTTTTTTTTTTGAGTAAATGCATTAAAGTATTTTATATTAGAAGTAAATAAAAAGAGACCTTTTTCGTTCTCTGTATATCCTGGTATCATCCTATCAGGATTTCCTTCTGCTCTACAGGCTGTTTCTTCATTCCGCTAATTGTGTCCTTTGTTTTGTAATACGATGCAAATCCATCTGTCAATCCTCGCTATTGTTTCTTGGTATTGCTACTTTCCTATTCAGGAAGTCCTTGTCTAGACCTACATCTACCTACAATGTTTTCCTAGGATAGTGTCAAGTTTCATGTTTTACATTAGCATTCTTGACCCATTTTAAACTGATTTTTTTGTGTGTGTGCGCAAGACAAGAGACAGGGCTCTAGTTTCAGTCTTCTACATGCGGATATCCATTTCCCTGGCAGTACTTATTAAAGAAGATGTCTCAATGTAAGTTTGGGGAGCCTTATTTGAGAAACAGAAGGCTGCGGCTACATGGTTGTGTTTTTGCGTCCTCTCTTTCACTGATCTTTGTGTTGGTTTTGTGCCTGTACCTTGCTGTTGTTCCTGTCACTCTGGTGGGAACGTAAATTAGCCCAGCCACTGTGGAAATCAACATGGAGGTTCCTTGAAAATTAAAAATCAGACCTATTGTGTCATTCTGTTATAAGGAAACAGACAGCATGCAGTAGAGGCCATATATCCGTGCTATTGAGACACTATTCACAACAGCCAAGTTAGAGAATCAGCCTAGGCGCCACCAAAGGATGAATGAATAAAATGTGTATGTAGACAATGGAGTATTGTTCATCTATAATAAGAATGAACTTATGGAGGGTGCAGCAGTACAGTGGCCCTGTGCTTGGTCTGTCTGTCTGTCTGTCCTTCCCGCCATGGCTGCACCTGCACCCGCTTCACTGACCCTGCTGCTGCTGCTGCTGCTGCTCCCACTGCCCCCTGGTACCAATAGCAAGATGTGTAGGCCTTTAAGTGGAGACCACCCATTCCCAGAGTCCTGTCCTGACTTCTGCTGCAGTTCCTGTTCCAACCAATATTGCTGCTCTGAAGTGCTAAGCCCAGTGGAAAGAGGATGTGTGCTGAGGAGGCCGGATTTTCCATCCCGTCGGAGACCCTGGAGCAGCTGGGCTTCACATATAGATTTCGATCCAGCTTTGACAGTGACCCCATGTCAGGGTTTGGAGTGACTGTAGCCATTGGCCTGACCATCTTTGTGCTCTCTATTGTCACCATCATCATCTGCTTTACCTACTCCTGTTGCTGTCTACACAGATATGCCAACCATTCCCCATCATGACCACTACCACATCCATTACTGTGGTATATACCCCTTACCCTCAACTTCCAAGTGTGCCCCTGGTACAAACAAACCAGGCCTGCCACCCCAGGCCCCCCCCAGCCAGGAATGCCAGCAGCATCCTACCCAGCACAGTACTCACTACCCAATACAGTACTCACCTCCCAACCCAGACCAGCCCATGGGCCCACCGACCTATCACAAGACCTTGGGGGTGGGCCAGCCTCACCTACCCAGCCTACCAGCCTCCTACAACCCAGCCTGCATGAATACCCCAAGCGCAGTCTCCTGAGCTTGCCCCCACCTCTCTGCCTGCCACTTGATCATACCATCTGTGAGTAAGTGGGAAGCAGGCAGCTCTTTACCTCTGTGTGGTGTGTGTGGCTTCCTCTGATGCTGACCATGTAGGGACAGATCCTTGTCAGAGTGGACCAGAACCAGCTTGTTTTCTTCTTCTCTTGGAACTATGCTTCCTGAAATCTCAAGCAAACTCAAAAACAGGGTGGCAGGTCTTTTCCAGTTCATGTCAGGGTGACCAGCTGTGGCCTGTCACACTACCATAGCTTTTGGGGGGCATGTGTCCTGCTTTGGGAAGTAACCAGCTAGTTACTGCTTGAGGCCATGGCTTGTCCACAGGGCTTAGCTGCCATTTTGTTTTGCAGCCTGTGAGCCAGGCCGGTGGGCAGAACAAACGGCCTGGCCGAAGCTTAGTATTGTGGGCAGATGTGCTGTTGCTCCTGGAAACCTATGCCATTATCAGTGGGGGTGGGTCAGCTCCATGGCAAAGCACACCGGGTAGCTACCTAGCATCCAACAGCTGTATGTCTGGACTGTCCCTACATCTCCCCTGGGACTGCCTGGAGAGCCACAAGCACTAGTGGTTCAGGCTCTAGTGGGGAAGGTTTCCTATCTTTTCCACCTGGCTCCTGCCACAGAAGGCAAGGTAGGCCCTGTCTACCAACACGCTCAGGTCTTCTCCCTTGTGGACCTCCCCTCGGCCTGGACTCTGCTGCTACCAGGAGGCCATTGCACACTAGTCCCCTTCATGGTGGGTAGGGGAGAGGAAAGAGACCAATGGGGAGAGAAGGGCCTGGGGGTGGAGGGGACAGCCAGTATGGGGAGAAGAAACCCTCAGGAGACTGTGTCAGCGGACAGCTCATTTTAATATGGCAAAGCAGAAGTTTTTGTAGGGAAGCTTCCCAGGCAAAGAGGTGGGGTTGGGTTTCTGGCAGGCAGGTAGGGGGAGGGAGGGGGCTTCTAAGGCTACTTGGCGTTTGTTCGTGGTGCCTTTGTCTGGTCACATGATCTATAAGACACCAGGTTAGAATTGAGGGATTAGGGACATAATAGTTTTGCCTGGGAGCTGTTGGGTAAGAGTACCTTTAGAATGGAGCAGGCCTGACTCCTACAGCCTCACTAGGAGGTCTCCGGGGTTGCATGGCCATGCTCTACACTCCAGGCACTCCTGACCTATTCCCAACACACTCTGCTGTATTTTTTTACTTTTAGACATTTTTCCCATTTTCTGTCTCCAAACATGATAGTCATTGTAGGTTGAAACCCTTGGCTCCTGGAGTACAACCTGACCTCTGATAGTCCCAGATTCTGGCCTCATAGGATACCGGCTCCTGCACAGAGCTCATCCTCATTAAAATGGGTTTCACAAACAAAGTCAAAAGAGATGAATGTAGGAAATTGTGGTGGGGAGTGGATGGCAGGGATGGGAGGGAGATAAAGGAAGGAGGGGGTGAGAGTAATCAGAATGCATTGCATACAGGTATGAAATAGCTAAGGAACAAATTTAATCTTTAAAAAAGACTTTAAAAGGCATGGAACTAGAAAGGTGACTGTTTGGGTAGAGGAAAGGGACCAGCAGGAGGGGAGGGAGCAAGAAGGAGTGACAGGTTGAGTACAATCAAAGTGCATTATGTGCACCTATGATTTATATACTTAATAAATGCTAATGAAATAGCTTTCATTCTCCTACATCTTTTTCAAATAATTTGTTTGGTTATTTTTATTTTGACCTGAATTTTGGTTTAGGTTTGGTTCTCTATTAATCTGAAATTTACTTTTGTGTAAGATATTACTATGTTTTTGAATTTTAAAATCATTTCATTAGATACTATTAGAAAGTTCTTCAATGATTCATGATGGAATTTCATTAAATTTTTGTATTAATTTGGAGATAGATGGCCATCTTTTTCTAGAGTATATTTCTGTCAAAGAACATCAATACCTTTTGGGCCAGCAAGATGGCTCAGTAGGTGAAAACACTTGCCACACAAGCCTGATGATCTGAGTTCAATCCCCAGAACCAACCATGGAAGAAGACTTCCAAAAATTGTTCTTTGATATCCACATACATGCTGTGGCAAAGCACACCCCTACTCACACCATACATCATACATACATGCATACACACACTAATAATAATAAATAAATTTTTAAAACATACATATTTTAAACTAGAATATAATGATTATCAATAGTAAAGTTAAAATGACTGTGTAAAATCTTTGTGTCTGTGATGGGTCATTTTGGTTGTCAGCTTAACAGAATCTAGAATCACCTAGGAGACAAACTTCTGGGCACATCTATGAAGAAGTTTCTACATTTAGTTGAAGTAAGAAAATACAACGTGGGTCTGGAGAGATGGCTCACTGGTTAAGAACATTGGCTGTTCTTGCAGAAGACCTGGGTTTGAATTCCAGCAACCACATGGTGGCTAACAACCATCCATAACTCCAGTTCCAAGGGGATCTAACGCCCTCTTCTGTCCTCTGCAGCACTGCACGACACAGGTGCACTTACACATATGTAGACATAACACTCATACACATAAAATAAAAACAAATTTAAAAATTTAAACAAAAAAAGAACATGCAACTTAAATCTGCAAAAAGGAGAAAATGAGCTAAACACCTGCATTCATCTCTCTCTGCTTCCTGACTGTGAACACAATGTGATCAGCTGCCTCAAACTCCTGCCTCCAAGACTTCCCCATGATGGACCACAGCGTAGAAATGTGAGCCAAGATAAACCCTCTGTGAGCTGTATTTTTCAGGTAAAAACACCTGTCATAATAAAAAAAGGAGCTAATGCAATGTCATTCTTTATTATAATTCAAATGTCAATATACAATGGAGGCACATGCCTGTAATTTCCACACTTTTACACCCTAAAGTAGGGGAAATCTTGTATTTGAGGCCACCCAAGGCTGCATTTCAAGTTGCAGGCCAGCTTGAGCTAACACAGCAAGACTCTATCTTAAAAAGAAAAAAAGCAATAAGAACTTCAAAAAAAAAAAAAATAGAGAAATATTCAGTGTGGAAATCCAACCCATTAAAACTAAGGATTTTCCAGTTTCTTAAGTATATACGGACTCATGTTTAATGCTCTAAACAATGCTACCATTTAATGGCACTGTTCATCTTCAGCGTGCCTAACATTATTCAGTCAGTAAGCCTAAACAAATCTCATGTGTCCTTCATGACTGCCAAGGGCATTTCTATGATATGGAACCTGATTAAATCCGAAGTGTACTTGATTTTCCTTCATGAGAGTATTTCAATAATTCTTTTACAAAATAAAATTTTAAGAATATAATTTGAAGGCAGAGGCAGGTGGATCTCTGTGAGTTCAAAGCCAGCCTGGTCTACATAGTGAGTTCCAGGACAGCTGGGGCTACAGGAAGACCCTGTCTCAAAAAAAGATCAAAAAGAAAAAAAAAAGTATAATTTGAACAACTTTAACCAACATAAAATTCTGTTCCAGATAGTTTCCTAGGATTGTTCAAACCCTATTTCTCTCCCTAAATGTTCACAACTAACTTCTTTACCTTAACTATTATTACTCATAGCTGACCTATGTTAAAGGCTTATAACATATACAGATGTTGATGTACAGTAAATAAAAACTCTGGCCAAGTTTCTTTTGAATTTTAGTTTAAGAATAAACCATACATGTTATATCTCCCAAATAATCATCTTAATAATGACATTCCTGATAGAAAAAAATTATTTATATTTATTCTTTTACTTTTCTTTAGCCTTTTCTGGAAGAAATCTACCTATATTTCCCTAAGCTTCCTTATTTATTTTCTAAGTTCTAAAATTCAGTTTTTATTTACTCATTTTTGTTTTTATTTTATGTGTATGAATGTTTTGTTTACATGTATGTAAGTGTGTCACATATGTGCAATACCCACAGAGACAAGAAGAGGGTGTCAGATTCCCTGGAACTGGAGTTATGGATAGTTGTTAGCCATCATCTGAGTGCTGGAAACCAAACCTGGCTCCTCTATGAGAGCAGTCAGTCCTCTTAACCACTGAGCCCTCTCACCAACCCCTAAAAAATTTTCATTGACATTTCTCAAGTATAATGTGAAGTTCTGACCTATATACATTGTAGAAAGTCAGCCAAGCCAATTAACATATCTATCATCTCACACTTTAAGGTGAGATTTTTAAGTCTATTAGCAATTTTAATCATCACACTGATGATTGCAGGCAGTGCACTAGACCACTAGACCCAAGTTGTCCAGTCTGAAGCGCTGTGCCCTCACCAGTGAGGTCCATCTCCAACCTAAACATATTCTTTCAGCAACATCTTCCCTTTTCCCATCTCAACCCCACCCCACGCAGCCGCTCCTAACCATTTTTTTCCTGTTTCTATGAAGCCAACTTTTATTCATTCTACATGTAGGTAAGATTATACAATATTTGTTTTGTTGTGTCTATTTTATTACTCATTCTATAATTTCTTCCAGTTCCATCCATATTGTTTCAAATCACAGACTGACCTTTTCAAAAGCCTGCAGAGTATTCCATTGTGCACATATTAGCATTTTCTCCATCTGCCTGTCCATTTACGGATGCTTTCCTTAGGTCCATCCTGGCTCTTCTGAGCAGTGCTGAAGTGAGTGTGGGAAGGGCTCTTCAATACACTGATCTGGACACAACCAGAAGTGTGGCTGCTGAATCACATGGTAATTTTATTTTTAACTTTGGAGAAACCGCCAAGCGATGGTCTAAATGGGCTACATTAACTTACCTTCCATTAAGAAAATGGCCACCTCAAAATGCAGCATTTCTCACCTTTCTTAGATATTCTTCTATGACCCATAAATTTTGGCCTTTGTAAAATGGAAGACTCGGAAGTTAAAGGTAATTAACTGTACAAGGTCTTTTCTTATAAAAGTGTTTTACTTTGTCATTAGGTTTATTTGGGGCACTTTATATTTCTGTTACTAATGAAAGTGGAGTTTTTCCATTTTCACATTGCTGATTTCTTTCATGTAAGAAGCTTTTATATAAGAAGCTATTTATGTTGATCATGAAATTAGTAAATTTTGCTATGCTTTCTTATTTTTCTAGAGTGTCAATTCTCTTGGGTTCACTTTGTCTGCAATGGTTACGTGACATCTTTCTTTTTAACATACCTCATTTAAAATTGTGTGTGTGTGTGTGAAGACACATAAAATTTACCACTTTAGCCAGTTTTAAGTATGCTGTTCGGTGACATTAATACATTCATGCTGTTGTGTGACAATCACCACCATCCATCTCTAGGATCTTTATATCTTCCCAACTGAAATTCTGTCCCCATTAGACATTAACTCACTGTTCTCGCTGGCCCAGTTCCTGGAAGCCATCATTCTGTTTTCTATCCCTATAAATGTAACAACCCTATACATCTCACATGAGTAAAATAATACAATATTTGTCTTTTTGTGTCTGACTTTTTCACATAATGTCTTCAAGGCTTGTCAATATTATAGAATGGTTTGGAATTTCATTCATTTTGAAGGCTGAATAAAAGTCCATTGTATAGACCACATTTGTTTTTCCCATAGCAAAATATATGCTTGAGTTTGTCCACCTTTTGTCTAATGTGAATAATTATGCTATGAACATGAATGTCCATATTATGTTGCTTTTATTATTATTGGAATTTAGTTGTTCAAAATATTCTATATTTATATACTGCAGTTTATTGAGTTATGACTGACAATAACATTAAATGTTTAATCACTATATCACCTGTAGTGATTTCTATCACTTTTATCATAGTTATTGAAAGTAATTTTTAGATTTTTCTGTTTATCATTTTAAAGGATTATTAATGATTTGTGATAGAACTGGAATGTTTTTCCGCCAGTTCTGCATGTATCTTTACCATCGGGTCCTTATCCTGTTTCTCATGGGTTTGTTTTGCCATTCTTTCCACTGGAAGTTCGGTTTATACTCTTACTTTTTCTCTGTAGCCAAGTTTTACCATTTTTGTGAGTGCCTTCCTGTGTCTCATAGAGCCTAGCACACTCCTTCAGCTGTACTTGACGTGTGGTTTGGATCTCTACTGACACTGTTCTGTGTCTCTCAAATCACCCCACAGTGTGCCACTTTCTAGATGTGTAATTTTTAACATCTCCAAGAATATGATGAGTGTTACTTTCCTCTGCTGTCCTGCTTTCTGCTTTGTTCCCCACAGTTAGTTACTGTGGTACGATATCTCCGTCCTCTGTTTGAGTCACACTTCCTTTGTAACCTCAACTATGGCTAATTTCTATTAACTTCCCACATGCTATGAAACTGGAGTCATATGTATATCCATTGGTCTATTCATCC
Source organism: Nannospalax galili (assembly GCF_000622305.1). NCBI lineage: Eukaryota > Metazoa > Chordata > Mammalia > Rodentia > Spalacidae > Nannospalax > Nannospalax galili. Next base: position 36,685 of record NW_008338125.1, on the reverse strand, counting down.
TTGCTAGCCATATTACTCATATGTACATCTGTTAATCTGTACATATAGCTAACTGGATGATTCAAGTCTTTTATACATTTTTCACTTGCTGTTTTTGACTTTTAACAAAAGTGTGAAAATGGTCACTGGCCTTATAGATTTGTGTGCATTTCCTTTTTCTCTTAATTCTTCATGTATACACCTTAAGATGAAGTATTGGGTGCTAGACATGCTTCACAGGCAATTCTTTGTGAGCTCTCCATTTGCCAGTATTTCATCTTTAATTACCAATGTTTCCCCTTCAGTTCCATTTCATGACAGTAATTATATTAGTGCTTGCATGCTGTAGCTTTTCCATCGCTCCCTTTTTATATTTTCCTTACAATCTTATTTTAGGTAAGAGGCTGCAGGCCTCTCTCTGACCCACAGGCCTCTCTCTCCAGGGTAAGTCAATAGTGTCCTCCGCACCTTGACTCCCCCAGCCTCATTCACCCTCCCATCTCCCCCTCCAGTCTCTCCTCCTAGCCTGGGTCATCTCCCATTCCTTGTCTTGGCGCCCCAGACACCTGGGGAACCGCCACTGCTTCCTGATCATTTGCATCCACACCAACTTAGCTCCTTCTTGGGTCCCCAGGAACACTCTGGGCCTGGCCCCACCCTCACCTCCCTCTGCTTCCCTGGGCCTGGATGACTTGCCAGCCTCTTTCCTGGATGCTGGGGCTGACCTTTCCTCTTCCTGAGCCTTTGCATCCAAACCAACCCAGCTCCTCAGTGCAGTCCCCAGGAGCACTTGGGGCCACTTCCCACCCCCATCTTCTTTTGCATCTCTGGGTGGCACAGCCACCAGCTGCCCTAGACCAGCACCTTTCTTGGGCCCAGCTCCCAGGCCAGTCCAACCCCCAAATCCCCACCAAATACCAATAGTCCTCTAGAGGAGTACAGTGAGAACCCCCTAGAGATAATGCAGGACATGGAACTCAAAAAAACAATTATAAACATGACAAAAGAATTCAGTGAATTTAAAGAATACACAAAGAAATCAAAGAACTGAAGAAAGATAGGGATAAACTTCTGAATGAATTCAGAAGAGTTAGAAATATTGGAGAATGCTCAGGCTTAAATGAAGAAGGAAGTGAAACACTCAGTAAACCAATTAGAAATGACAGGAGAAAGCCTCACCAATAGGATGAATGAAAGGGAAAACAGAGTATTAAGACTAGAAGATAAAGTGGACGAACTAGACCACTCAAGCAAAGATGATGAAAAATTTAAGAAATCACAACAATGGAACATGCAGGAATTGTGTGACACCATAAAAAGACCAAGCTACGAATCATAGGCATATAGGAAAGAGAAGAATCCCAAGAAAATGGCATGGACCAGATCTTCAACAGAATCATGGAAGAAAATTTTCCAAAATAAAAGACAGACATGCCCATACAAATACAAGAAGGATATAGAATACCAAACAGACAGGACCAGAAATGAAACTCTCCATGGCACATCATAATAAAAACACTAAACGTACAAAACAAAGAGACAATACTGAAAACTGCAAAAGGAAAACAACAAATCACATATAAAGGAAAACCCATTAGGATTACAGCTGACTTTTCAGTGCAAACTATGAAAGCCAGAAGAGCCTGGACCAAAGTAT
>NW_008338125.1:33998-34844 GCF_000622305.1 Nannospalax galili | reverse complement strand
ATCACTATATCCAACCAAAATGTCTATTATAGTTGAAGGGGAAAGAAAAATCTTCCATGACATAAATAGGCTGAAGGAATTCTTGTCCACAAAACCAGCCCTTCAGAGAGTTCTGGAAGCAATACAAAGAGCTGAAAAAAGGAATGACTATACCCAAGAGGTGCTAGAAAGAAATTCAAAGAAGGTATAACTGTGGAAAAGTACAGCTATATCAAGAATGTAAACAGAAATAAAAATGAGAGGATTCAGCACTCATCTTTCATTAATAACTTTAAATAATAACAGATTGAACTCTGCAGTCAAAAGACACAGACTAGGTAACTGGATTAAGAAACAAAACCCATCTTTTTGTTGTCTGCAAGAAACTCATCTCACTTTCAAGGACAGGCACTATTTGAAAGTGAAAGAATGGAAAAAATATACAAAGCAAATAGTACTAAAAAACAAGCAGGCATAATATTTTACTATCTGACAAAATAGACTTTAAAACTAATTAGAAGGGATAAAGAGGGCCACTTCATTCTGATCAAAGGAACAATAAATCAAGAAGATATTACAATCATGAACATATATTCACCAAACTCTGGTGTACCCAACTTCATAAAAACAATTAGTATTGACTTTAAGGACTTTAAGACCCAGATTAATCTCAACTCATTAATAGTAGGTGACTTCAATACCTCACTGTCTCCATTATATAGGTCAACAGTGCAGAGAGTTAACAGAGAGACATTTGAATTAAACAATACCACATATCAAATGGACTTAACAGACATCTACCAAGTATTCCACCCAAGCACCAAAGGACATACTTTCCACTCAGCACCCCATGGAACCTTCTCTAAA
>NW_008338125.1:33652-33828 GCF_000622305.1 Nannospalax galili | reverse complement strand
AATGAAGAATGAGTCAAAGAAGTCAAGAAAGAAATAAAAGTATAACCTGGAACTAAAAGGACAATACAACACAACAAAACCTCTGGGACACACTGAAAGTGGTCCTTGAAGGGAAATTTATAGCTCTGAGTGCCTACATAAAAAAATCGGAAAGAACACAAATAAATGACTTAACG
>NW_008338125.1:31871-32600 GCF_000622305.1 Nannospalax galili | reverse complement strand
TGAAAATTTTAAATCTTTAAAGAAAGAGATTGAGGAAGACATCAGAAGATGGAAGGACCTCCCACGCTCGTGGAATGGAAGAATTAATATTGTGAAAATGACCATCCTACCAAAAGTCATTTATAGATTCAATGCAATGCCTACCAAAATCCCTATGACATTTTTCACAGAGTTGGAAAAAAAATCCTAAGATTCATCTGGAAGCATAAAAGACCTCAGACAGCCAAAACAACCCTGAGAACTAAGAGCAATGCCAGGGGGATTACTATACCAGATTTTAGCTGGATTACAGAGTTATAGTCATAAAAACAACATTGTGCTGGCACAAAAATAGAGCCATAGATCAATGGAACAAAATTGAAGACCCAAATATGAGTAATTGCAATTTCAGCCACCTGATATTTGACAAAGGGGCCGAGAATATTCACTGGAGGAAAGACAGCATGTTCAGCAAATGGTGCTGGCAAAACTGGATCACCACCTGTAGAAGAATGAAACTAAGCCCTCCCTTGTCTTTCACCCTGCACAAAAGTCAATTCCAAATGGATCAAAGACCTCAATATAAAGCCTGAAACTCTGAAACTGTTAGAAGAAAAAATTGGGAAAAACCTACAAGATATAGGTGCAGGAAAGGATTTTCTAAACCGGAAATGAGTTGCTCAGCAAACAAGGTCAAGAATTAACAAATGGGACCTCATTAAACTAAAAAGCTTCTGTACATCAAAGGAG
>NW_008338125.1:30238-30475 GCF_000622305.1 Nannospalax galili | reverse complement strand
CTAAAAATGAACCTACCATTTGACCCAGTTATACCACTCCTTGGCATATACCCAAAGAACTCATCCTGTTGCAGAGACACTTGTACATCCTTTGTTGCTGCTCTTTTCACAATAGCTAAGAGATGGAAGCAACCTAAGTGTCCCTCAATTGACGAGTGGATAATAAAAATGTCGTTAATTTATATGGTGGCGTTTTACTCAGCAGTAAAGAAAGATGAAATCATGAAATTTGCAGGT
>NW_008338125.1:27163-29963 GCF_000622305.1 Nannospalax galili | reverse complement strand
ATAAAGGGAAAGAAGGAGCTCAAGAGAGGTAGGACCATAGGAGAAAGGTGTCATTAAGGGAGAAAGGGGGAAATGGGGTACCTTAAGTGGGAAAACCATGATGGAGGGGTGAGACAATGTGAGAGATAAACAATGCCTAGCTAGTTTTGGAAACCAAAGGGAACCATATTACTCCTACAATCTACTGACAAATTATACATAGCAGATCAAGAAATACATATCTAGGTAAGGTTTATCTGCAAACAACTGGTCTTTGTCCAAGATTTATTTAGATGACACACAGTAATTAAAATTACCAGACTGATGGAACTAACTTCCTTGGATGTTTACCAGACATACTTTGAGGCCTATAATAATTTGGTCAGCAGGACATAAAGGACAGTTTTTGCTCCTTGCCCTCCTAGGTTGACTAGTTCCAGGGGACTATGAGCATCTCTCAAAATGTCCTGTAATTGTGGTGGGTCACCTGTCCTCTTGATCAAGGAGGCTGAGGAAACACCACCAGATGGACTTGAACTAGTGTCCAGTCTACAAAGAAGAGGGTCAACACAGAGGACTTATTTCCTCCATGCTTCCAAGCAAAGCCGACCATGGTTGAGCAGGACCTTTGACTTATCTTCACATAGGTGGAACTGGTAAAAGAAAGGAGCCAGGGTCTCCTCCCAAGCCCATGTGACCCCTGAGGAACAGATAGATCCTCAAATGACCTTAAGAGTGAAAATAAATTAGTTTATCTGGGCTAACTGTACAGCCTTAAACACCCAAAATGAAAGTATAACCAAAGATTAAAGGGGCCAATATAATTTCTTAAGAGTCCATATGCATAGCTAAAGGCTACATAACAAGCAACAATACCAGGTAGGAGATACCTTCTTTTGAGTTTTTGGCCAGGGTGGCCAAAGGGATTCCCAGATAGTAACCCAGCATAGAACTGGGAAAATGAACAGCACACCCCAATCTTATCTAAAGGAATATTGACAACTGATTGCTGCTAGATGGGGAACAGCAGACCCTCCTAAAACAAAGACCTCTAGGTAGGCTGACTAGATTCACCAGAAGGGCAAGTAGTGGGGAATGGCTGGGGTGCTGACAACACAGCAGACAGTAGCAGGGATATCAGAGTATAAGGGCTCTAGTGGTGGGAGGGAGGCTATGTGAGGGTGCCCTGGGAAGTGTGTGTCTAGTTGAATAAGATGGTTTGGGATGTTCTGTGTGATACACACACACACACACACACACACACACACAAAATCAACAAAATTTTTAAAACGTATTATATTTGAGGAGGAAGCATGGAAATTTATGTTATTCTAATTAGTAGAGGTGATAAACATTACCATTGAAATCCACATGAAGATTTTATAGACATACACAGGCGCTAAGGATCCAAGTGAAACCGATTATGACTAGTAATAATCAGATGCATACAGACTAGAGATGCATGCACCAACATCTCAGTGTTAGTAGCAAAAACCAAAAAATGACAAATGAGTTTTTCTGTATGAAACAGTATATTTTAAAATGAAATGGAGATCTTTTTTAAAGGTTAAAACCTTATTTAATTTTAATTCTTTTAGGGTTTATACTGAGTACAATATTGTATAACTATAATAATTCAACTGTAAACCTAAAAATTTACAGCCAATTTTGAAAGAGATGTATCTTAGCTCTGGAAATTGTTATTGAATATGTCAATGCTGTTGTAATGAAGTGCTTCTTCTAAGTATGTTATTATTAAATAAATAATTTTTTAAAAGATGTAATATGAAAAGGAACAAGTCAAGATGCTGATTAAAAAATAATAATAAATGTAAAAAGTTAAAAAAGTTAGGGTTTATACGGAGTACAATATTGTATAACTGTAATAATTCAACTGTAAATCTCAAACTTTACAGCCAATTTTGAAAGAGATGCACCTTAGCTCATGAAATTGTTATTGAATATGTCAATGCTGTTGTAATGAAGTGCTTCTTCTAAGTATGTTATTATTAAATAAATAATTTTTTAAAAGATGTAATATGAAAAGGAACAAGTCAAGATGCTGATTAAAAAATAATAATAAATGTAAAAAGTTAAAAAAGTAAGAAAAGAAGAAGAAAGAGTACATGAAGTTATCAGAAAAAAAGTGATGGGGAGATATGGGAGGAGTTGGAGGGGAGGGAGTGGGCATGGATTTGATCAAAACACCTCATATGCATGTATGAAATTCTCAATAAATTATTTAAAAAAAAAAACAAAACAAAAACAAAAAGCTACGAAGGTGAATCTCTGCAGTAAAGGGTAAGCATTGACTAGGATGGAAGAAATAAGACTTAATGGTAACATAATTTCAGAAAAGGAAATGATCTAATCAATAAAATGAAAGAGACTTTTCTCTTCTTTTTCATATCTCATAGTCTTTATTCCAAGCAAAAAATTCCCTAACACACCAGTTTCTCTACCTCCTGCTCCTCATAGATTACTCCTGCCTTCACAACTTTACAACTCGAGGGCATGAAGATTATTTTTAAAAATAATTTGCTGAGAGTTTCATACATGTATATAAGGTGTTTTGATCAAATCCGTGCCCACTCCATCTCCTCCAACTCCTCCCATATCTCCCCATCACTTTTTTCTGATAACTTCATGTACTCTTTCTTCTTCTTTTCTTTTTTTGTGGGGCTTTTTGGTACTCTCCCCCCTCCAAAGACATAACCCTAAAATCTTTTCAGGATTAGATTAGAGCTCCCAAATACTTTAGACATGTTTGGCCTTTGGAACAGAGTATGTTGCTAAGAGGCCCAAGGACATGAGTTTTAGC
>NW_008338125.1:23984-26730 GCF_000622305.1 Nannospalax galili | reverse complement strand
GCTTCTAGATAGGGGGAGAAAACAAATTTATCCATCATTTTAGAACAGTAATGGGTTGTCTCCCTTAGCTAAAGATGGGAACTACAGTATTGCAGACCAAGACTTGAAGTCTTATATCTGAGCAGCATTTTCTGATTAAGAACAAAATCATTAATGAGAAATAATTGCCTAAACAACTTTTTATATGGGCTTAAGTCTAATGCCTGGGAAGTATAATCCCTTGAACTCTTAAAGAAATATACTGATGACTTTACTCTTTGGTTATACTTTCCTTTTGACTATTTAAGACCATGCAATTAGCCCAAATAAATCAATTTATTTTTACAATTAAGGTCATTTGAGGATCTGTTCCTCAGGGGTCACATAGGCTGGGAAGGAGCCCCTGGCTCCCTTTCTTTTACCAGTTCCATCTATGTGAAGATAAGTCAAAAGTTCTGCTCAACCATGTCTGTCTTCACTTGGAAGCATGAATGAGATGTTTCTTCTGTGTTGACTCTTCTCTTTGTAGACCCAACACTGGTTCCAGTCCATCTCATGGGATCTCCATGGCCTCTCTGAACAAGAGGACAGGTGACTCACCACAGTTACAGGATATTTTGAGAGATGTTCCACAGTCCCCTGGAACTCAGTCTACCTTGCAAGGCAAGGCACAAAAAATGGTCCTTTTAGTCCTTTAAGTCCCTATGACCACATTAGCATAGGCCTCATTAGTATAGGCTCAGCTGAAGTCATGATGATAGTAGTTATGTCATGCAGAAGGGACTGCTGTATAGCATCATCATATTAAAAGAACCTGGAATCTAAAACGATTTGCTGCTAGGATCCACATATGAGGGAGAACATAAAAAACATTTGTTTTTCTGCATCTGTTGTCTTAGTTTGTTCTTCATTGCTGTGACAAAACACTCTGACCAGTACCAACTTGGGGAGGAAAGGGTTTATTTGTCTTTCATCTCCCAGGTCGCACGCAGTTCATCAGGGAGCCCAAGGTAGGAGGAACTCAGGGCAGGAACTTGTAGGCAGGAGCTGGAGCACAAGCCATGGAGGAATGCTGCTTTTGCTCCTCTGACCCCTGCTGAGGCTGCTTTCTTTTGCCACCTGCCCAGGGATGGCACCACCCACAGTGGGCTGAGCACTCTCACATCACTCAACAATCAAGAAGATGCCCCACAGACATGGCCACAGGCCAGTCCTATGGAGGCAATTCCCCCATTGTGGCTCCCTCAACCCAGACGTATCAAGTTGACACTAAAGCTATCCAGCACACAGTTAACTGACTAGTTAATGTGAAGATAGGAACTAAAATATGTCAATGAAAAGAAGCAGTTTGTATGGTAGGTTCATTTTTAGTTTTTTAGTTTTGTTTTGTTTTGTTTTTTTGTTTTGGTCTTTTTGAGACAGGATTCCTGTAGCCCCAGCTGCCTCTCGAGTACTGGGATTAAAGGCATGCACCACCATGCCCAGCTTCATTTTTAGTTTAAGAGCACTGTTTTCCATAGGGGTTGCACGAGTTTGCAATGCCATCAGCAGTGAATGAGCATTCCCCTTTCTCCACATGCTCTCCAGCATTTGGTATCATTTGTTCTCTTGATCCTAGCCAGTCGGGTTGGGGTAAGGTGATACTTAGGGTGGTTATAACTTGAATTTCCCTAATTACTAACGATGCTGAACACTTTTTGAGATGTTTCTTAGCCATTTTTATTTCTTCCTTTGAGAACTCTCTGTTTAGGTCTTTAGCCCATCTTTTAATTGAGTCATTTGGTTTCTCAATTCTTTGTTTTCTTGAGTTCTTCATATATTCTGGATGTTAAACCTCTGCCAGATGTGTCATTGGTGAAGTTTTTTTTCCCATTCTATGGGTTTTCGCTTCATTTTTGGAGTGTTTCTTTTGCTGTGCAGAAGCTTTTTAGTTTAATGAGGTCCCACTTGTTGATTGCTGACATTAATTCCTGAGCAACTTCTGTCCGATTTAGAAATCCTTTCCTACACCTACACCTTGTAAGTTACTGCCAATATTTTCTTCTAATAGTTTCAGTGTTTCCAGTTTCACACTGAGGTCTTTGATCCATTTGGAGTTGACTTTTGTTCAAGGTGAAAGAAAGGATCTAGTTTCATTCTTCTACAGGTGGAGATCCAGTTTTGCTAGCACCATTTGTTGAAGATGCTGTCTTTCCTCATTAAGTGTTCTTGGCACCTTTGTCAAATATCAGGTGGCTGAAATCGCATGTACTTGGGTTTGGGTCTTCAATAATGGTCCATTGAGCTATGTTTCTACTTTTGTGTCAGTACCATGCTGTTTTTATGAGTATAGCTCTGTAGTATACTTTGAGATCTGGTATAGTAATCCCCCCATGCTGTTCTTTGTGCTCAGGGTTGCTTTGGCTATCTTGGGTCTTTTGTGCTTCCATATGAATTTAAGGATTTTTTTTCTAATTCTGTGAAGCATGTCATGGAGATTTTGATTGGGATTACATTGAATTTATATATTGCTTTTGGTAGGATGGTCATTTTCACAATATTAATTCTTCCAGTCCAAGAGCATGGGAGTCCTTCCATCTCCTGGTATCTTCCTCAATCTCTTTTTTAACAATTTAAAATTTTCACTATAGAAATCTTTGGTGTCTTTGTTCAGATTGAATCCAAGATATTTTAATTTTTGTAGCAATTGTGAATGGGAACATTTCCCTGTATTCTTTCTCCAATTGCTTTTTATTGGTATATAGAAAGGCTACTGATTTTTGTAGAC
>NW_008338125.1:22714-23830 GCF_000622305.1 Nannospalax galili | reverse complement strand
CTTTTCCAATTCTTATTCCTTTAATTTCCTTCTCTTGTCTTACTGCTCTTGCAAGAGTTTCAAGCACTATGTTAAAGAGAAGTGAAGTTAGTGGACAGCCTTCTCTGTTTCCTGATTTCAATGGGAATAATTCCAGTTTTTCTCCATTTAGAATGATGTTGGCTGTGGGTTTGTTATATATGACTTTAATTATATTGAGATATGTTCCCTCTAGTTCAATTCCCTCTAGGACTTTGAACATTAATGCATGTTGAATTTTGTCAAAAGGTGTTTCTTCATCTATTGAGATGACCATGTGGTTTTTGTCTTTGAGTCCATTTATATGACTAATGACATTTATTGACTCATGTATATTGAACCATCCCTGCATCTCTGGAATAAAACCTACTTGATCATGGTGAATGATCTTTTTGATGTATATCTGTATATGGTTTGCAAGTATTTTTTTGAGAATGTTTGCATCTATGTTCATTAAGAATATGGGTATATAGTTTTCTTTTTTGGTTGAATCTTTACCCGGTTTAGGTATTAGGTGATGCTGGCTTCATAGAAGGAATTTGTGAGTTCTCCCTCTGTTTCTATTGCTTTGAATAATTTAAGTAGTATTAGTTGGAGGTCTTCTTTAAATATCCAGGAGAATTCTGCTGTAAATCCATCTGGGCCTAGGCTTGTTTTAGTTGGGAGGCTTTGTCTTACTGTCCAGACTCAGGTTTGCTTTGCTTAGCGGGGGACCTGCTGGCTTCAGGGCAGAGGGTCTGATCAGCGACAGAGTTAAACTCTGGGACCTGTGTCTTCCCAACAGGATGATTTATTTTAGAATTCAGATGGTTCTTATACATCCCAAGGAACTATCAGTCACGTGGGATATGACAGTCACATACAAAGATTTAGGGTACAAAGAAGCAGGACATTTAGTCTGTTAGTTGGCACCAGAAGGATTCTTAAACTTTTACTCAGGGTTATCAATGCCCATCCAGTAATTTATTGGCCACAATGTTTTCTTTCTTAAAGCTAAAAGCATGGTGAACTTTTAGCTTTTAGCTCAGGAGTAAACCTTTAACCTGGCCTAATCTCTTAGCCAGGGATAGCTGAGTTATTTGTTTAGGACAAGGAGAT
>NW_008338125.1:18075-22304 GCF_000622305.1 Nannospalax galili | reverse complement strand
GTTAACTGGGCTAAGGGTCTGTGTATCTTGTTTAGCTTTTCAAAGAACCAGATCTCAGATTCACTGATTCTTCATATTGTTTTCTTTGTTTCTATGTCATTAATTTCTGCTCTGATTTTTTTTACATTTTAAAAAATTATTTAATAACCACATGATTAGAAGAAGCATTCCTTTACAGCTTTAACATATTCAGTAACAATTTCCAGAGCAAAGATACATCTCTTTCAAAAGTGGCTGTAAATTTTTAGGTTCACAGTTGAATTAATACAGTTATACAATATTGAACTCAGTATAAACCCTGTAAGACATAAAAATGAATGAGTTTTTAACCTTTAGAAAAGATATCCATTCCATTTTAAAATACACTGTTTCCTACAGAAAGACTCATTTTTAATGTCATTAACACTTAGATGTTTGCACATGCGTCTCTAATCTCTATGTATCTGATTATTACTAGTCACAGTCAGTTACACTCAGATCCTTGGTACCTGAGTATTTATATAAAGTCATCAGGTAGATTTAAATAGTAATGTTTATCACCTCTGCTAATTAACATAAAGTAAATTTTTATGCTTCCTCCTCAAATATAACTCATTTTTTAATTTGTTGATTGTGTGTGTGTGTGTATCATACAGAACATCCCAAACAATCTTATTCATCTATATACCCACTTCCCAGATGGCACCCTCTCATGGCCTCCCTCCACCGCCACTCTGATTTTTGTTATTTCTTCTCCTCTGCTAAGTTTGTGTTTCATTGTTCTCAGCTTTCCAGTATCTTGAGTTGCTGTGTTAGGTCATTTATTTGGGCTCTTTCTAATTTTTTAATGTAGGCACTTAGAGCTATAAATTTCCCTCTAAGAACTGCTTTTAATGTGTCCCAGAGGTTGTCTTGTGTTGTATTGTCCTTTTCGTTGAATTTCAGGAATTCTTTTATTTCTTTATTTCTCCTTTGACCCACACATTGTTTAGGAGTGTGTTGTTTAATCGCCATGATTTTGTGTAGTGTCTAGGGCTTTGTCCAGTGTTGATTTTGAGCTTTATTGCATTGTGGTCTGACAGAATGCATGGAATTATTTCAATTTTTTTTATTTGTTGAGGTTTCTTTTGTGGCCCAGTATGTGGTCAATTTTTGAAAAAGCTCCACGGGGTGCTGAGTACAAAGTATATTCCTTGGTGCTTGGGTGGAATATTTGAAAGATGCCTTTTAAATCTATTTGATGTATGGTGTCATTTAATTCAGACATCTCTCTGTTTATTCTTTGTCCAGTTGACCTGTCTAATGAAAACGGTAGAGTATTGAAGTCCCCTACTATTACTGAGTTGGGGTTAATCTGTGTCTTAAAGTCCTATAGTATTGTTTTTATGAATTTGGGTGCACCAGAGTTTGGTGCATATATGTTAAGGATTGTAATATCTTCTTGGTTAACTGTTGCTTTGATCAGAATGAAGTCACCCTCCTTATCTCTTGTGATTAGTTTTATTTTAAAGTCTATTTTGTCAGGTACTAGAATTGCAACTCCTACTTGTTTCTTGGTGCCATTTGCTTGGAATATTCTTCTCCATCCTTTTACCTTAAGGTAGTGCCTGTCCTCGAAGGTGAGATGGGTTTCTTGCAGACAGCAAAGAGATGGATTTTGTTTCTTAATCCATCCACTTAGCCTGTGTCTTTTGACTGGAGAGTTCAGTCCATTGATATTTAAGGTTATTATTGAAAGATGTGTATTGGTTGCCATCATTTTGATTGCTGTTTGTGTTCTCTGTGTAATTTTGTGTTTCCTAGATTATACCTTTATTTATTTATTTTTGTTGCCCCTGGAGTATAGTTGTTTCTCTCTCTGCTCTCTGTATTGCTTCAAGTATTCCTTGAAGGACTGGTTTTGTGGACATGTATTCTTTCAGGCTATTCATGTCATGGAAGATTTTTCTTTCCCCCTCAACTATAATAGACATCTTTACTGGGTAAAGTATTCTGGACTGCCATCTACTGTCATATAGAATTGGAATTACTTTGGTCCAGGCTCTTTTGGCTTTAATAGTTTGCATTGAAAAGTCAGCTGTAATTCTGATGGGTTTTTCTTTATCTGTATCTCATTGGTTTTCTGTTCTGGTCCTGTCTAATTGGTGTTCTGTGTGCTTCTTGTATCTGTAAAAGTATGTCTCTCCTTAATTTAGGGAAGTTTTCTTCTGAAATCTTGTTGAAGATCTGTTCAATGCCATTGACCTGAGATTCTTCTCTTTCCTATTTAGCTATGATGTGTCCCACATCTCTTGCATATTCCATTCTGTTTTTTTTTTTAATTTTCCATAATCTTTGCTTGAGTGGACCAATGCTTCAACTCTGTCCTCCAGTGCTGATATTCTGTTTTCCATTTCATTCATTCTTGCGGTGAAGTTTTCCCCTTTTGTTTCAAGTTGGCTTATTGAGTTTTGCACTTCCTTCTTCATTTCTGCCTGAGTTTTCTTCAATGTTTCTGTCTCTTTTGTGAATTCCTTCAGAAGTTTATACCTATCTTCCTTTAGCTCTTTGATTTGTTTGTTCATGTGTTCTTTAAATTCGCTGAATTCCTTGATCATGTTTATGACTGTTCTTTTAAATTCAGTGTCCTAGGTTATCTCTAGGAGGTCCTCCTCGTAGAACTCTTCTACAGGATTGGTGGAGTTTGGTGGGGACATAGTGTTTTGGATTTCCATTTTATTATTCTTTTGTTGTGATTTTGTCATGTGAATTTCTTTTGTTGTTTATGATTCTGATATGAAAATTAAGTTTAAGTATGCTTCTGTTTGTATTATCCGGGTACCTAGGTCCTTTCCTTATTGGTTATGTAAACCTGGTTGGTACAGGTTTCAGGTTCTCTCAGGTTTTATTTTGGAGGGAACTGATGGCTTCAGATTAGCTACTCAGGAGCACCCACAGAAACCCAAGTCAAGTTCCATTCAGGTACACTCAGGCTTCTTTCTAAATTTTCTATCCCTATTAGTAGAAACTCAGAGAAAATCTGGGAAAGTCCCTAAGAGGGGGGAGGCGATTTTGTGACTCTCAGTTGGTCTGCTATGTTCTCAACCCCTATGCCAGAAGGAGGCCAGAACCTTGCACTCTCTGGCAGTCTGCCACTACACCGATGGAGGTCAGAACCCACCCTCTCAGGCTGTCTGCTAGGATCTCAGAAAGAGACTTTTCAATTCAATAACTACAACAAAAACATTCAACAATGCATTGTGTGCAAAAGACACAGAATTAATGAAAGCAAAAATGAAAAAAAAATCAGGCATATATGAAATGAAATAAACAAATACAGCTATTAATATTTGAAAATGCATCTGGGTGATGTAATGTGTTAAATATTTCATACTGCCATGCCGCTGTCTAATCACATTGTTTTCAATAATAGTAAGAGTGAATCAATGTCTACATAATTGTAAGGTACTAGCTAGCCTGGTATGTTTAGGGGTGAGAAACAGAGAGGAGGAACTCTGTACTAGTAGTTAAAATACAAAAAGGGAAAGGGGGCATCTCTACAACACAGCATCAAAGCAGCATTCTCCAAATGCCAATCCCACACAGTTTCTTATGTTGGTGTCTAATTTTTTCTTTTGTATATCTTGTTGCCTAGAGAAACTACAAACTTCTTTAAGGGAACAACTACTGTTGTTCTTATTGTAGTAAACAATGAGAATTCAAAAATACATGGCTTTTGTTTTAGACAAGCTTTTTGTTTATTTTTGTTTCTTTATACTGTGATAAATAAAATCTGATAAGAAAGTGTAATTACTTATAGCCAGGGATAAAAGGAAAAAATTAAATCTGAGACAATATAGATGGTGGATATACTTCTGTGAAATAAAGTAGATATCATGAACATGTGTGTACCTGTAAGTCAAGCTCAAACGTATCAATTAAATGAACTACAGAGATAAACAAGTAAGTCAGTAAGCAAAAATTTAAACTTTAATGCAGTCTTTCACAGATTATAGTCAAGCAAAAAGTAAACATCAGATACCTAAAAAATAAAGTATAACTCTCAAACTATTATAATGTATAGAATTCTTTGCCCACCATATTTAGAACATGCCAACTATGGAATTCATAAAAGCCCAAAATATTCATTTATCATAAAGGGATACATTTTGGAAGACCAGCAATCACATAAGAAATTATATAATTTATCATAATTCAGTAAATTATTAATAGATGAGCAGCTAGAAATTAAAATTTATATTTTTAGAAAT
>NW_008338125.1:0-17897 GCF_000622305.1 Nannospalax galili | reverse complement strand
TAATAATAATAATTTATCCTAAGATTTCAGGAAAAGCATGAGAAAAGAATGCAAAAAAAACCTAAAGAGTAAGTACAAATTCAGAAACCAATGAAATACAGAACGAAAGTACCTAACAAAAACAAAACCTATTTCTTTAAATGACAAAAAAAATGTGCAGACTTATGTTAAGCCTAATCTATAAAGAAGAAGGATAAGATACAAGTACAGTTCCATAAATTCATCAGTATCCATAAAGAAATTAGCATCAAGACTTTGAAAGATACCAAGACCCTTGAATGGTCCACTCCCTCATGCTCTAAATCATTTCTACTTACTTGTTACTTATAACACTTAGTACAAAGGGGGAAAGTCTATTCATGTTCAGTACAGACAATTTTTTTCCAAATATTTTCAATCTATGGTTAGTTGAGTCTTGGAGTGTAGAGCTCACAGGATACAGAGGGCCAAATATATAATAAATCAAATATATAAAAAGAAAGGCAATGCCAGATGTGGTGGCACATGTCTTTAGTCCCAGCACTCGGGAGGCAGAGGCAGGCAGATCTCTGTGAGTTCCAGGCCAGCCTGGTCTACACAGTGAGTTCTAGGCCAGTTGAGCCTACAGGAAGCTCCTGTCTCTAAAAGACCACAAAAAAAGAAAGACAACACGACACATAAGATACCACATCTGAAAACAGATTAATAAAATATATAATCCTAGAAAATATTTAATTACCAAAGCTTGTACAAGAAGAAACAGATAAATTTAATAGCTCAACAAGTATTGAAATATTAAAATAATTATAAAATATTTGTTTTCCCACCTTGAAAACAAAAATATCACATCTTGATCACTAAGTTCTACCAAACTTTCAAAAATGGTTTTTGAGGCTGGAGAGGTATCTCAGCAGTTAAGAGCACTTGCTGCTCTTGCAGAAGGCCAGATTTTTGTTCCTAGTACCTAGGTCAGGGAGCTCACAACCCCATGTAACTCCAGCTCCATGGGATCTGATGGCCTCTTCTGGCATCCACAGGCACCAGCACACACATACACACACACACACACACACACACACACACACACACACACATAAAATTAATTGTAATGCCAGGCATGGTGGTGCACACCATTAATTCCAGCACTTGGGAGGAAGAAGCAGGCAGATCTCTCAGAGCTCAAGGCCAATGGCTATCAAGAGACCCTGCCTCAAAAAAAAAAATTAAAAATTAGTTATCTCATTTAATTTCTTCTAGAAAAGAATGAGTTACACAGCAAGTTTTATAAAGTACTATCACAATTCCAAACTAGATATGGACAATACCATAAAAAATCACACTCCTATTTTATTTAAGAAGGTGCAATGTCACTCTTGTTCAGGGAGGCCATGGAGACCCCACGAAATGGACTTAAACCAGTGTCCAGTCTACAAATAGGAGGGTCAACTCAGAGGAAACATCTCATTCATGCTTGCAAGTGAAGCCAGACATGGTCGAGCAGGACCTTTGACTTATCTTCACATAGATGGAACTGGTAAAAGAAAGGAGCCAGGAGCTCCTCTCAAGGCCATGTGACCCCTGAGGAACAGATCCTCAAATGACCTTAATTGTAAAAATAAATTGATTTACTTGGGCCAACCGTATGGTCTTAAACACCCAAAAAGAAAGTATAACCAAATAGTAAAGTCATCAGTATATTTCTTTAAGAGTTCAAGGGATTATACTTCCCAGACAATAGACTTAAGTCTATATAAAAAATTAGACAGTTATTTTTCATTGATGATTTTGCTCAGATGTAAGACTTCAAATCTTGGTCTCCAATACCATAGTGCCCACCTGTAGCTAAGGGGGACAACCAGCTATGGTTCTAAAATGATGGATAAATTTGTTTTTTCCCCCCATCTAGAAACTTTTGAGAAGGGACTGACACTGATTCTAACTACTCCAGCTACTATCAAAATACTTGAAAGCAAATCCTGACTCCATCACTCTAGAGTTCAGCCTTGGAAGACAAAAGAAAACTGAGGAATAACCCAATAGAGGGATGCTTTTGGAAGCCCTTGTCATGAAATTAAAATGGACTCTCATCTGAACATTTGAATATTTCCCTGTTCTGACTTGTTTCTAGTTCCCTGTCTAGAACTTGTAATGCTAACTACTCTTGCCTTTACTTCTCCTTCACATCTCCCATTCATGATTATATTTAAATTAAGTATTTCATTTATTCTTGTAATAAGCTTCCCTTGTACTTTTCACCTTTCCTGCTGTAGTCCTTATAAAACCAACTTGGAAATGTGTACTTTTATGTTTTTGGAAAAGCTTATGTGGATTTGAAATGATGTTTTCCTTCAGTGTTTGGAATTTTCCTGTGGTGTCCATTTCGTAGGAATTGGCTAGGCAGCTAGGGTAAAAAGACTCCAAAGAAATTTATCCAGTTTCTTGGCTAAAAGTCAAAATGTCCTTGGGCCTGTTAGCAACATACTCTGTTCCAAGGCCAAAAATGTCAAAAATATTTGGGAGCTTTTATCTGATCCTTAAAAGATTTTAGGGTTACCTAAACCCCAGAAGGGGGAATGTTAGAGTAGCCAAAAGTCCCATAAAAAAACTAAAGAAGAAAAAAGAGCACATGAAGTAATCAGAAAAAAAGTGATGGGGAGATATGGGAGGAGTTGGAGGGGAGGGAGTGGGCATGGATTTGATCAAAACACCTTATATGCAGGTATGAAATTCTCAATAAATTATTTATTAAAAAATAATAATAACAATAATAATAAATCAAAGCTGAAACACCAAAAACAATGTGTTGTATGAACTGCACAAAAACTCAATAAAAATATACATTAAAATTCATTTAAAATGGAAAAAAGAATGTACAATGTGCGTTTTAAATCCTTAACATAATATTGATTCAAATATGATATAATCACATCCAACAATAGATTTCAAAATAATATGTCCATTAATCCAGATTGATACCAGTGATGCAAAGCTATTCTAAATTAGATGATCTATCTTTTTAATTTGCCACTTTAATTAAAAAAACACAGAAAAATATAGGAAAATACATTAGTAATCTCAAGGTCGGCAAGAATAGTATAGAGACAGTAGGTGAAGAACACTGTCTCTACAGGTTTCTGCATGAATCCTCATAGTCCCTCTCTCTTGTGCATCCAAGGTCACATGCCCACCCACCCTTGCCCACTAATATCCAAGCAATATTTTTATTTTCAGGGTCAAAGGTAGACCCCCTTTTCCACCCCAACCATGGAGAGTAAGAATAGAAAACAAGTAGCTTCCCAAATCAAGGAGAGTTGCTAAAAGAACTTGAGTACAAAGATAATAAACAACACAGTGGTGTAGCACTGACCACTGCTTTTTGTAGTGCTGTGGCCATCATTCACTGTCGCCTAAAGCAACTCTTTTCCTGAAACAGATGAAAATCTTCTCTCTGATCCTCTAGAGTTGGAAAAAGAATTCAGCTGATTGTACTGCACCTTAAAAGACCTTTGACAACTCCCACAATCTCAGGGAAAGAGTCAACACCTGAAGAAAAATCCTAAAAACGAATAATATGTATATCTCTTTATCTTCTCTCGTGTTAGAAACACACAAAACATGCCAAAAAAAAGGCAACCAAATTAAAAGTGTCATGTAAGTACCATATGCTAACCAATTGCACCACGGAGGCTAGACAGCTCACAGGCTATGGGAGAAAGCCTAATACAACTATTCTGTAAAAAAATATAGTAGTAAACTGATTTCTAATGATTTATTGTTATACCTGCATACTAAGATCTCTCAATTCTCAGCAGAGAAGCATCTTTTCTCAGAGAGAGAACTTTTAAAAAGTATTTTATTATTTTTATTTTATATGTATGAGTGTATTTCCTGCATATATGTAAGTACCTCTGTGTTGTGCAATGCCTGTGGAGGTCAGAAGAAGGTGCTGGATCCTCTGGAACTGGAATTACAGATGGGTGTTAGATGCCATGTGGGTGCTAGGAATGGAACCCAGGTCCTCCACAAGAGTAGCCAGTGCTCTTAACTGCTGAGCCATCTCTCCAACCCCCACAGCTGAGAAGCACTCTTATAGAGCAGATTAACACAGAGCACAACTGGCCAGTATGCAAAGTAAGAGACTGCAGACTGCTTGTCCTTGAATAGTACACCTATATCACACTTCTGCTTCCAAAGGCTCAGAGATCATTTCAGAAGAAGGGGTGGAAAAATTGTAGAGGAAGTGGATGACTATAAGGACACAGAGTTTTCCTGACAGCTGTCAGTGACTCATGTGAACTCACAGCAATAGTGACAGCATGTACAAGTCCCATGTAAACTCAAACCAAACAAAAATCCCAGCACAGACATGAGGAAATGGATAAGAAATGCCGACCTACCTGAGGAATTACTGACAACCAATGACCGCTGGGAAGGGAGTTTCAATCACATTTAAGGGTAAGGGTGAGACGCTTAGGCTGAGCAGGTGCCAGTGGATAGACCCACACCAAAGGGCATTTGGGGACACAAACCTGATGCTATAGGCATAAAATTGGTGAGCACAGAAAACTGGTGAGAGAGTAGAAAGGTGGGGTTAGAAAGGGGCGGATACAGGAAAAGATCTAAATAGGATCAAAATATAGTGCATGAAATTTACAAAAACTTCAATAAAAGTTTTAAAATAAAAAGTGTCTCATATTGAGTTTTCCAATACTAATAGAAATACTAATAATGACCATTTACTGAGTATCTGTTACAATACTAGGCAAAGGCCACAACACTGACATGTAATTCATTTAATGCCCTCAAGAACCACGCCAAGCAGCATCCCCACTCTACATATGAGGAAACAGAGTAGGAGAGGTTAAGAAATTTGCTCAGTCACAGATTTGGTAACCAGAGGAGCCAGTAGTCAAAGGTACGCCTGGGAGGTTTGTGAGACTGGCCTGTCACCACTCCAGCACAGATTTTGTGACACCGGCACTAATTGGAAAATCAATGTGGGGAACACAGTGCTATCTAAATCCAACCATTTCAGGTATTTCACCAAAAAACTCCTTAGAATTAGGAACTTCATGAGAAAAATAAAATGATTATTTGATGACTAGTACATCCATACTGTGAAAGGTAATATAGTTTTCTATGAATTACTTTAAGCATAAATTTCACATGAAGTATTGTCAGATTGTACTTTCCAAGGATAATTAAAGTAGTGGCCAGGTTAGAAAAATGGATAGAATCAGGTTAAAAGGGAGACTATAGGAAATGTAAGATAAATGCCTAAAAGTTAAGAAAAAAACATCAAAAACAAAACTCCCTAAATCTCAGTTTCTCAAGTCCTCCCAGCCACAGAAGGCAGAGAAGTTATCCTGAAGAAAACCAAAACCAAAGAGCTGAGCTCTAAATGGACACATAGGTTTCATCATCGACACTATAGAATGACATTAAATTTATTCGACCCAATCCTGTTAGACGTTGTCCCAAGTGTCTGGATATCCTAAAACAAAACAATCCCTTGAAATAAATACTCTAAGAAACTGGGAAAAGTCCTACTTTAAGGGGGTGCTGATGACATAAGCAGGAATGCTGGTGTGATGAGTCCACCTGTATCTCAACAAGATTGCCATTGCTGTGTGACTCTGCAAGGGTAACAGAAGAATCATCATTGGGCTTATAAAGTCAAACTTCATAGTTGGGAGCCTTGGGTCTCAGTGGCTTTTCTGGACAGCTGGTAACTTTTTCTATAAGCAGCGATTGTACATAATATACCCGTATGACTCTAGAGTGGCTCTGATACTGACCTTTTCAACTCATGTAGTTCCCAGACTATTAGACTACACAACCCTCTGTGCCACAGCTAAGCCACTCTGGGCCCTGCTCTGACTACATCCAGGTAAGAGGAGTGTGGTGTAATCAAACGCTGATGCTGGGCTACACCAACAATTATGGAGATTATCAAACATCTGCCTAATCTACAAGATACAGGTGATAAAATGTGATGCACAGGTAACTAGAAGACTTATAAAGGGGAAATAAAGTCCATGTTGACAAAAATCAAGTAATGAGTAGATACATAGTCTTCAGGTACTAGAAGTTTAGTGAGGGTGCCCATCACTCTTCAGCATGAGGCATTTACAGATAGATGTTCGCTTAGAGCTCAGGAATAAGCATGAGTTCCACTATGTACTAATCCGGCCTTGCTCCCTCAGGATTCTAACACAGTCTGCCTGGTTCCTTGTCCTTTAGTGACTTTTGATAGAAACTCTATTCTTCAAAAGCCTATATTCACTATTAAAATCTTGATCTGAAAAATGAGCCCCAAAGATTTGCTTTCAATTAATGTGGCATTATTGGTATCAATTTCCTAAATACCTGCTTATCTAAATCCTTAATCTATCACTGAATTCTGAAAGATCCTATTAATTGGGATGCCTCTCCCTAACCTGCCCAGCACCAGTTGTTTGAGGGGATTCTAACTAACCCACTGCCTCTTGTTCAATCTCTATCTTCCACAGCCAATGCATCTACACTCACTTTTGGAAATATCTCCACCTTTCAGTACCACCGTCAATGCCTTAATTCAAGATTTTACTACTTCTTTTCTTTTATTTAAATGGTCTTTGCCCAAATTAATTTAACTGCCATCCATATGCCTAGAAATTATTTTTACTGAAAAAAAAACTCTGATCTCATTATTTTTCTACTTTCAAAAACCTCCCATGGTACCCAATATAAATAAACTAACAGCCAGATAGATAATACCCACACCACCTGACATGGCTTTTGAGGCTCTCATATATGACCTTTCAAGTCCATACCCCTGTCTTTCCTATTTACTTCAATAAATGCATCCTTTCAACCTCAGATCAAACCTCACCTCGTCTTGACTTCTAAAAAGTTAATGAGTTGCAGCCTCATCTCTTGTATTAATGTACAGATACCTTGATTGTGTTGTATTGCTTACACATCTGCTTTCCTCATTAGACTATGAACTCTTGGAGGACAGAGAGCATGACTTCCTCATTCATATTCCTGTGATAAGCATGGTGATTGGCAGGCAGTCAGCTGGAAGCAAGTTTGTTGAATGAGTGAATTACCCCTGAATACTGTGATTTATCTCCATCTGAATTTACACCTGTAGAAACTTCCCCTACAAAATTTATTCTTTTGTGTCTGTCTGTCTATCCACCTATCTACCTTCTAGCTAAACTATCACTGTATGTAAAGGGAAAAAGTGAAACGGAGTAGGGACATATTTTAAATTCCACCCCCTTGATCTTCCACATTCTCCTGTGCCTGCTGGTCTATGCCAGACCCTGTCTGAACAGATACCCCTGTAGAAGCGTCAGAAATAGCGATACCGTCCCTGTCCTGGATTGCTCCTGAATTCTTTTATCCTGTTTTCTGATGCTGCATTAGTATTACCAGTTCTCACTGTTTACGTCTATTGAACACGAGATGCTCAGTGGCCTCCCCCTCACCGCTTATACCGGTCTTTACTGATAGAATCACCCCAAAGATCTCAAAAATCTTACAGTGATTCAAGAATCAAGTGGTGGGACAATCATTTGTTTTGTATTATTTTTTTCCTCTTTTGTCCTTGTTACAAAAAAAATCCACATAATACAGAAAAGGGAGAGAAAAGAAGAGGGGAGGTGTCTTGGGTGTCTACAGTTACATATTGTAGCTGTCAGGATTTGTTACAGGGGGAAGAGAACTCCCTTAAAGGCAGGAGTTACTGACAAATCACAAATGATAGGACTTTGAGGCAGAGAGAAAGAACTGAAGGCAACTTGAAACTGTTGCTTGAGATCGTCATTTTCTTCTACCAATACCCTGGAAATTTCAAGCAGCAAATAGAGACATTCTCACCAGTTACTGCTGTTCCATTTAGTGCAAGGCAGGAAAATCAACTTCTAGTATGCCAAGGAACCCAGAGAATACTCACCTGGAAAATTCTAACCCCAAAAGAGCACCTCCCAGGAGATGACTACAGCTCTTGTAGGAAATCACTTAACCACAAATTCCAACTCCCCTTCACTCCTACAGCCTCAGTCACACATCCCAAAGGGCTGATCCCTTGAATCGTGACAACTGACCCACATCAGCAGCCCAGAGGCCATATGGCAACACAATGCCTTTCCAGCCCACTGGATAGGAAAAGGGAGGGACAACCAATTGAATGACAGCGATCAAAGTCCATAATTTATGATTTGTCAATAATTCCTGCATTTGGGGGAGTTCTCTTCCCCCCTTAACAAATCCTGACAACCACAACATGAAACAATACCTCCTAAACCATTTTTTGTCTCTTTGGAGATAGAGACATCCAGTATTTCAGAGTTCATTGTTCTACGGTCAATAATTTTAAATATTTCAAGGAAAAGAACCCTTTGAGATTCTAATTAGACTTGACAGGACTTAAAAAATAATAGAGGACATGAAGTAAGGGGTAGAAGTGGGTCTGAGACGAGATGGGGCAGGGGGTCTGAATATGATCAAAATACATTGTATGACATTCTCAAAGAATCAATAAAATATTATTTTTACAAAGCTAGTATGCAAACAGGATTCCATGCTAGCTGGAAGTGGGACATGAAGTGGAGATACTCAAGTACTATCCTTCCATGCACACCACAAAGTGGCATTAATGCGTATGCCACCTCTGCAGTATATTGCACTGATCAGGCAAGTCAGAGAAAGATATTACCTTCAAACACAGTAACAGCTCTTAAGGTAAAAGGAAATTTTATCAGACATCTATCCAGCATTCCCATAGTTAACACCCTCAAAACATCCCTACCTCATGCTTGTCTCCTAGTAAGCGATACAGCCTAGTTCAGTGCAAAGAAGAGTTAAAATGAAATGTCCTCGGTTAAAGACTTGGGTCCTTTCTTCTGCATTTACCAGTCATATGACATTTCCTGGTCCCCAACCACAGTGTTGCAGTGAGTGGTTCCTCAATAGGGCACCACAATCTCCGACGATAATTGCCATAATATTTGAACAATTCTGGCTATTAAAATTTTTCTTCCTTAAACAAAATTTGTACTCACTAATCTGAGTTTTATCTATCCTGGTATTATACAGCCTGTGGAAAATTCCTTTTCTCTATAACAGCCACCCACCTAACTGAAGACAGATACCGTGCCATCCAGCCATCTCCCATTCATTCATTAATCCACTAAAGTCTGTTCTCTTACCTGTTGCCCACTCAATCATGATGTTTGTTTCCCTTAGAACCACATACCAAGCTTCCCAAACCTTACTGAAAAGTGATCATCACAACTGAACAAAGTGCTGCAGAAATTACCTGTTAAATGCTAGGAAAAGCCCACCACCACTACCGTGCTCTAAGGCAGCCTACTGCAGCATTACCTTTTGGCTGTCACATCATTGCCAATGCCCCAATGTAACTTCTTTACTCATATTCAGCAATGTCCTTATGAAGTTTAACTTAGAACCAAAATCAGATTTTTA
Source organism: Nannospalax galili (assembly GCF_000622305.1). NCBI lineage: Eukaryota > Metazoa > Chordata > Mammalia > Rodentia > Spalacidae > Nannospalax > Nannospalax galili. Next base: position 8,441 of record NW_008338125.1, on the reverse strand, counting down.
CTTCTGTCATAGTAAAATTCATTTTATAACATTTGAACCATTGGTATAACATGCTAAAAATCTCCTTGAATCTCTACTAAAAATATTTGCCATCTGTCCACATTTTCATTGAAGCTATTGATAAAATGCACTAATTATAACACAGTTTTAAAAGGCAGTACTCAAACATACTACCAGAAGTTATCCTCCATATTGACACGAATCTGCAAGATTTGGGTCTTCTAGGCATGAAAGCATCAGGTCTCAGAATGCCTGGCCTTGTCAGCCCCTCTCCCTTACCTTCCTTGCTGTCTCATCCACGATGATCTAGACTTTCCATTGCTTTTGCAATGATTTCACAGGTAAGTTCACTCAGGACTTGGGGGCACTTTGAGGGACAGCAATGTTTAAAAAATGAGAACTATAAGTAAGCCTAACTAAAAAAGGAGAGTTCAAAGCAACATGAGATAGTGGAAATGGTGTGGCAACAGGAGCCTGAATGACCTGGGCTGGGTCCTAGTTACTCACCTATCACTATCAATCCTCTGATCTCTCACAGAGGATTAACAATAGTGACCTCCCAGGATTGTTCTGAGGGTTAGCAGTAATGCATTTAAACCCTTACACATTCTTATCACATAGTGAATACACAATAGAGATTACTATTATGATTATCGTTATTATAGCATGGTAGGACACAAAAGCACAGTAACCACTAGCACACAAAGTCAAGTAAACCCCAAAAGAAAAAATGAAGGCCCATATTCTGTGGGTGCTAATTGACATTCAAAAACAAAAGAACTAATAGTCTACTGAAATTGGGGCATTAAACATCACAAAGGGTGTTAAGACATTATCTTTTCTAATTTAAACAATATTGGCAACCCCCTCATTTGCTCTTAAAAATCATTTAGACCCAGTCGATGTCAAAATGAGAAGAAGAAAATTGAGGGGAGAAGGGACCAACAAATAAATAATCAAAATAAAATATCATAAACTCTGTAAGAGGTAATTCTGGAGTGTATGAGGGATCAACAACTTGTCTGGTGATGTCAGGTAGGGTTCCAGACACAAGATGATGATGGTTCAGGAGGGTCCTAAGGGTGATGAGATGTTCAAAAAGTAGTGGGAGCAGCATATAGAGATGTTGGGAGGGTGTTGCCATATTGCTTGTTCAATATTGATCATTCCATTCTAGAGTGACTTTCACATAATGTTTGGAGAGTAAGAGAAATCTGGGGAGATATGGACATATGTATGGTTATGAAGGGACTTTTATGTCAAGTAAAGGAATATGGATTTCTGCAGGCAAGAAGGAGCCAGCACAGAGAGTGGCAGTGCAGGGTGGAAGATGAACAGAAAGAGGAGAGACGTGAGCTTGTTACAAACACCTAACTGACATGTGGTATAGTACAGAGCTAAAATTGCAGCACAGGAGATGAAGACTAGGATGGAATGAAGACTAGACTTCGGAAAATGCACATGCTATGACACAAGCAGGAGCCTCAGAAAGAGAAGAGTGAAGTGACTTGGTCTAGCTTCGGATGTTTACTGGGTGAAGGCTGTCACTAACCAATGTGTGGACTTCTGGAGGAGAGCACGTTTTGGTAGGGGGCACAATCAACTGTTCAGTTTTAAATAATATGGACTATTACAGTCAGTTCAGCTTAATACTGTGGTTAGCAAGAGAGAAACCAAGGATAGGAGTCTCCTGTATATTTTCAGGAAGGAAAGAGAATCCAAAGTTGACCTCTCATCTCTGTCACATACTCAGGTGCACCTGTTTTAGCCAACTCCAAGTTTGGGGTTACATGGAAAGATGCCCCCATGCAATAACCTTGAAAACAGAATAGACTAATGATTCTTGCTCATTGACCTTGTGTTCTTAGTAATCACTACTTCTAACCCAAGAGCTCACATTCTTGCTCTATTTTGGGAAAAATAAAAATTAATATGACTGTCCAATCATTATAAAATCAGCATTTATCTCACGGCAAGTTCTCTTATTAGCCAGAGATGGAATTCATAGCTAAACAGATGCATGAAGGTAGGCATTTGTGATGTTTTACTACCATAAAGTGATTGAATTTTAGTTTGTGTGTGTGTGTGTGTGCGCGCACGCTCGCTCTACACTTCTAGAGATAAGGATCAACATTTATCAAGCACCTACCAGGTCAAAGCAGGGGCTACAAAAACACAGGTGCAGGCCCTCCATACAATGGACCTGAAGAAGCTAAACAGACCCTTTCAGGAAATCTCCAATACCATGGGACTTACGTAAATCCAAATGTAGAGCTTGCTAAAACAAGTATACATGAGTACGTGAGGAAGTTGGAAGTAAACACATGCTGCTGGAGAAACAGAGGTGGAGCTATGGGTGGATCTGGGTTTAGCTAAGAATGAATCAGACCATCCCACAGAGAGTGGCTCCTCCCTGAATGGACTTGCTATAAAAAAGCCACTAACCCAGCCTGCAGTACCCAGCAAGCTCCTTCAGCTGCAGTCTACTTGTTCTTCTTCTGAATAAGGTAAGGGGAATACATTTAACTCTGCCTACCTCATGTTAAGCAAAGTGGACATTTGTATAAATGTGCATTCTAAGGCAAAAAGTTGTAGATATTTGGGTTATTTTTATTGTCACCATAATTAGAAGTTTATTTCCATATGGAAAGAAAATGAGCATGCACGTTTGCTTTCCCTGCGGCCACTTAATACTTTCTTTGTATTGCTAGGTTATTGATGTTTCCATTCATTCAACAAATATATGTTACTACCATCTCTTTGCCAAGCTCGCCTACTGGCACTGACCTTACAGTCATGAGCTGTATAAACTCCCCACTATTAGAAGTTTATGTTTAGTAGGGGGAGACAGCAAACAATCAAAGAGTATGTCTGCTAATAACAAGAGTGCTGAAGAGAACAGAGTTATGCAGTGGAGTGACAGGAGGCAGAGAGCATCTGAGACTGCATGGCCCGTGAACGTGTCTCTTGAAAATTGTCTTTGTTTTTCTTTCCTCCATTGAATTAAAATTTCAAGTGACATGTAATTGTGTATATGTAAGGGATATAGTGTGACATATATGTGTATATGTGATGTGTAATGATAAAACCAGGATAATTATCATACCTACCATCTCAAACATTTATAATGCTAATAATTTATGAGAAATAATGGGAATAATAAAAACCATGAGAATATCGGCCTGCTGAAGCCAAAATCTGCATTATCCAGGATTCTTGTCTTTAGACCATACTGATTCATCACCACTGCCCAGTCAACTGTGTCTACACAGAATGCCGGATCCAATTTCTCTCTCCACCGCTATCATTCTGGTTCAGTCTACACTTAGGTCCTTCCTCTGATTATTATAAGAAAATACCCAAACAAACTCACCCATCTTTCTATTGATAAACACTTGAGTTCCTTCTACTTGAGGAAGGAGTATGAATAATGGGGCTATGAGCATTTGGGAGCATGAATTTTTGGCTGCATATATTTATACATGTGCATGCGTGCGCATGTGTGTGCGTGCGTGTGTCTGTCTGTCTGCCTGAGTTCCTGTTAGGAATATTCTTGGAGTAAACTGCTGGGTCTTGGATTTTGGATACTGCCAAACATTGTTCCAAGGGGCCCCTTCAATCCAAGCATCCTCTAGGAGCCTATGAAGGTCTACATTCTCCATGCCTTCATCAATACTTGGCATTATCACATTTCTTTTTCCTTTGTGCCTTTTTTAGTCACGTTCAAGTATACTGTGTTCTTACCCATAATTACAATTTATATCTCCCTGGTGATTAGCAAGATTGATTTCTGATACACATTTACTGGCCATTCAACATTCTTTTCTAAAGTTCTGTGAGACCCATTTTTCTGTTGGATTATCTGTATTTTTAAAGTAATTTATTATGTGCAATGTTAAGGACTAAGTTCTTAAACGTTCTATGTATATTTTACACCCTGTTTTTAATGTTATCGGTAAATGAACTGACACTCCTATTTTTAATGCAGCTCCATTTATCACCTTTTTTTTTTTTTTGGTTAGTATGTTTTGTTTGAGATAAGGTCTCACTATGTACCCCCTGTATTAGGTACTCTCTATGTAGCTCCGTCTGGCCTCAAACTTATAATTCTCCCACTTCAATCTCCAAGTGCTGGAATTACATGACCACACCACCATGTAGCTCATGATAAGCATTTTTTCGTCTCGTTCAAGCATATTTCCTATCCCAAATGCTTGAATATATTCTCCCATATAATCTTTTTAAATGTAGAATCTACTCATGAGCATTTCTTTTTCATACAGAAATAGAACTAACCCTGAATTATTTATCCAATAGGTTACCTATCCTGGGCTGAGGAGATGGTTCTATTAGTAAAATGCTCTCCATTCAAGGATAAGGACCTTAGTTCGAGCCCCAGAACCACTGTAGAAAATATCCTCGCATAATGTGGCACATGCTTGCAACCTCAGTATTGGGGGAAGAGGGGCAAGTGTAGATCCCCAAACTCACTAGCCAGTCAGCCTAGTCTACTCAGTGAGCTCCAGGACAATGAGACAATCTACCTCAAAATACAAGGTGGATGGCATGTGAGGAACAATAGCAAAGTTTAGCCTCTGGCCTCTACATGCAATCATACACATGTGCACAGTTACCTGCACATGGATGTACACGCACATAAGTACACACACATTCACACACACCAAGGCTGTCTTTTTCCTACTGACTTGCACAACTACCTTAGTCATAAGTCAAGTATCTAGAGTTATAAAGGTCTGGTGTAGACTGTTGCCTGTCATTGTTCTGTCTGTTTATCCTTGAATCAAAGCCATATTACCTTCCTCTATAACACACCTTGCTAGATATGCATTCCAATTTTGTCTTTCTTAGGATTGTTGTGTCTAATCTTGATTCTCCATGTTTTCATGTAAATTTTAGAAACCACCTCATAAATCTCTATTTTTAAAAAACTTAATGGATTTGGAATGGGACTTTATTGTATCTATAAATAAATTTGGAGAGATTTAACCTCAACAATACTGAGACCTTCAATCCCTGAAAAAGATATACTCTTTGATGTATTTGAATCAGCTTGAATTTATCTTTACAATTATAATATTCTCAACACAGACCTTCCATATTTTTCATAGATTTATTTCTTGAGTGTATTGCCTGCATGTATGTAAGTGCACCCATCTTGTACAATGTCCAAGGAGGTTAGAAGAGAGCATTGGATCCCCTGGAACTGGAGTTACAGACCCTTGTTAGTTGCCATGTGGGTTCTGGAAATCAAAGTCAGGTCCTCTTCAAGAGCAGCCAGTGCTCTTAACTTCTTAGCCATCTCTCCAACCTCATAGCAAGCATTCTTTAATTTTATTCTCTATTGCTTACTACTGCTGTATGTGCTTACTGCTGTTGTATGCAAACTGGACCCTTGTGTGCTTATGACATAATCAGTGACACTATTGATTTTTTTCTAATAGTGTAGTTGCATATTCTTTTAGATTTTCTGCATACAAAAATATCATTCTTTGATTAGTGAGAGTAGTTGTGCATCTTTTCCAAGTAATGTTTTTAATTTCACTTATATTTGATGCTATTATTAAGTTCTTTGGTTTAAATCTAGCATATTACTACTTGGTTTTTATTATCTTATCTATTCTACATATCTTTTTCTCTTAACTTTCTTAGATTAATTAAATTATATCATTTGATTTTCTTCACACTAGCTTATTAATTATATATCTTTTTACTACTCTTTTCATGTTCACCCTATAAATTACAACAGCCATCCTTAATTAAGCATATTAAATACAAATAACACTACTCAATTTAAGTATCCTACAATGCCTGAACTCCATTTCCTCCCTCTGGCTTTTCTGCTATTATTGGATGCTTTAGTTTAATCTATTATACTAATGCTGAAAGTTATCACTATGATCATTTTATGCAATCAAAATACATTAAACTTTTTCATACATTTATTTATTCAATTATTCCTCATTATTTACTGCTTTTCTGTGCGTCCCTTAATTTTCCTATTACAGTATGTTTCTGGTGATGAATTCTGTTCCAGCTTGAATTTAAGCCCCAATAAACTAACACAGTTTTCAATATCTACACACCACACAAGTATATGCACACAGACACATATGCATGCACACGAACATGTGTGCACATACACACATGCACACACACACACACACACACACACACACACACCAATTCCAGTTCTCAAAAGGAAAGATCATCTGAAATGATCTAATAAACTCTTGTACAGATATTTTAATAAAATAATCAATTTAAGTCATTCTCTTCCAAAAACTGTTGTGCTATATCTCTAGAATAAAATGTGCTGCTATGTTATTTATAAGATCACTACTATCTGATATATATATATATATATATATATATATATCACTTTAACTTGAATAAATATTAGATTTTTATTTCCCCCTTTTTCTCTCTAATTTTGCATAAGGGTTAAATGCCAATTTTTAATAGCTTGCCAAACTATATACTAAAAAAAATAACCACAGTAAAAAATCAGCAAATACTTAACATCTTTTGCTCACAATTTCAAGGTCCATAACAATCTAGTCCATATCAATATAGCCATATAGTTTGTGTTGTTTCCTGTAGTATTTTTGATTCACCAGGTTACATGAGTCCTAAAGTCATCATTGTAACTCTTTTTGTAATAGATGTTGATTTTCACTTATTGACATCCCTATTAATTTTTTATCACTTATGAGATAAGCTAGTGAGTCTTTCTCTGTCCGTGTTGTGACTAACAGCCAACTCTCCAAGAGGGACTACCCTGTCTAGAGCACACTGAGGTCCAAGAGATTAAAATGCTACTGCTCGGAAAATATTTGAAGTGCAGAAACTGGCAGCTTTACTTACCGATGTTACCTGATTTCTTTCTCTGTAGACGGTAGAGAGAAGCTGCTCATGACAGTCTTTCATTTTTAAAGATGAACTATTTAAACTACAGGTTTAAAATATGGGTAATCATTACAATAATGAATATGACCATGACCTGAAAAAATAAAAATGCAAGAGAAATCAATTTTTATTTCACAATTCCAGGTTCATACATACTATCAAAAGATGTCTACTCTCCTGGAAAACATCACTAGCATGATCAAAATATTCCATGAATACTCAAACAAAGATGAGGAGACCGAGACACTGAGCAAGAACGAGCTGAAGGAGCTCCTGGAAGTGGAGTTTCAGTCAGTCCTGAGGGTAAGATACATATTGCAGGAGCAAAGGGCATGGATTTCTGATCCGCATCAGCAGTCCAAACAAACATTCTTTTAAATCTCTTTGTAAATATGTGAACTATTTCATTTGTAAGAGAAACAAAGCTGTTCTTATGTCAAAAGAGGAAATATATAGTTCTATCTCTTCATAGTTCATGGATAATCACAGACATATATAGACCATATGAAAACAAGAATGCAGTCGATATTTGATTGCAAATGAATAAAGCATTTTGACATCGCTGTTCAAAATGCTTGTCCCCAAACCAAGAACACCAGCAGCATATTGAAATGATCATTAAATCTTGAACAGAATGAAATTCTGACACAAAAGAAAAAACAGATATTTACCTCAATAGACATTAAGATTTCTAAAAGTTCTTTATAAATTATTTTGATCTAGTGCCACTTCTAAAGAGTTGAGGAAGGAATTAAAAGGACTACAAATGAAACAATGTGGGACACTTGCCACAAATTTTGGTACCATGACTTCATAAAGCATAAATTAACTTTGATAGATTCCATTAACAACAAGGTGCTACAGTATAATCACAATCCATTACTTCTTACAGAATCCTAACGACCCAAACACAGCCGATATCTTCATGGAAATACTGGATGTGGACCACAATGACAAGATAGACTTCACTGAGTTCTTACTGATGGTATTCAAGTTGGCTCAAGCATATTATGAGTCCAGGAGCTTGGGTGGAAAACAAAGAGGAACAAAGCACAGAAGAAGTAGACATCAGGAACACGAAGAGGGGACAGGAGAAGAGGAGGAAAAGAGAGAACACAGATCACATCATTCAAGAAATGACAGCACAGAGAAGAGGAAGAGGTCAGAGAGCCCAAGAGGAAAGGGAAAGAGGAGACATGGGTCTCAGTGTGGCAGGAAGAGGACAGATTCAGCAGCCCACAAACACACAGAAAAAGAACAAAAAAACAATGATGAACCAAGGAGAAATGGCAAATCTGGGTCTGATTCCACAGAGAGAAAAAGAAGAAACAAGAGAAGTAGGAGCCCCTTGAGAAGAAAAGACAAAAGAAATACTGATGTGGCCTGTGTATATGAAGAAATGCCAGATAGCATTGGGAACTACGAATCTCCCCACTACACTGAATCTGCCGAGGACCGGGACTCATCTAGCCCAAGGGGGAGACACCGGTCCCCCCAGGAGCAGTCCCCAGACA
>NW_008338124.1:0-2447 GCF_000622305.1 Nannospalax galili | reverse complement strand
CCCCCCCCCCCCCCCCCCCGCCACCCAACTTTAAAAAAATATCTTCCTGCCTTCTGCACCCCTCAGAAGCCTCCCCCTTAAAAAGGCCCCAGCTCACAACCCGGAGCAGACATTTTCCCGGCCTGGAAGGGAATCTGTCCCATGTATCCCTTTGCTAATAAACTCTATTCCGATGGAGTATTATCTGTGTCCTGGTGCTTTCTCTGGATCAACCAGATTCATCCATAGGCTACTTTATCTATCAGACAGGATATGTTTAAGTTATTTTCCTTTGTGTGGGCAAGAAGCATGGCCACAGTGTGTGATATTCCTTTTTGTGGTCAGCTATTTCTGAAAGGAAAAAAAACTTCTGAGAAAGAGCAACTAAGTTCAGACCTCGAGCTGACCGCTTCTCTGATTTTTAAAGTCTAAGGTGGCTACTTTGTACAAAATGGGGTTGCTCTAGTCATTACACTAGGATTAAAGATATACACCACCACATCCTAGCCACTGTTTTATTTTTAATTGTGTGTGTGGTGTGTCTGTGTGTGTGTTCATATGAGTACAGGTGCCCAAGGTGACGAGAAGAGGATGTCAGATCCCCTGGAGCTGGAGTTAAAGGTAGTTGTGGGTTGCCCACAAGGGTATTGAGAACCCAGCTGGGGTCCTCTGCAAGACCAGTGCCTGCTTTCCTAACCGCTGAGCCATTTCTCCAGGCCCCAGATTTTTTTTAAAAGAAAACGAAGAGGGCCTCTGCCATGATGAAAAGTCCTGTGTCTTTACTGTGACAGGGTCAACGCCTGCACCTGGATTTGAAAGCCATTCCTCAGTTATAGTTTCTGACAGCCTGTGAATTGACTTACAATTCACCAACAAAGAAGGAAAACGGAAGGCCAAGGCCCCAAGGCAGAGCAAGAGTTTTCTTTGCCTGCAGTTTCAGAGGAAGCACAGCCTAAAACCCTAGCCTTGGCCTCCGGCTCATGCTCAGCTCTCAGACTTGTCTCCCCAGCACAAACAGGAAACTCTGAGGAAGGGAAGCTAGGGGAAGGTAAGGTCAAAGCCTCCAGCAGGGGCATTTCCTGCTGCTGCTAAACTTGTGGTTTCTTCTCAAAGACAAACATGAAGTTCTTTTCCATCAACTCATCATCGTGGCAAACCAGGGGTTGCTCAATGCGACCTTTCTTTCTTATGTAAACATCATTATGGAACATGATTTTACAGAGAAAATACTGAATGTGTGAAGTGTTGGTGGGCAAACTTGACTCTCCCCGGTCTGAGGGAGCAACCCCTCCTTGGCTTGTTAATCCCCACCCCCACTAACTCATTAACTGGCTCATTCTCCTGCATTTGTTCGCTCTGTCTGGCAGTCACTCCTTCACTCAGTCGCGGTACCATCCTCTGAAACACTTCCGCCGGTTCTGGTAGTATGCTGGCTAGTTCAGCCCTGAGGCTGTCCTCTTAGGTCCAGACCTACCCGGCTGGGAGCCAGCAAAATTCTGGATCAACTGCTGGTTGTTCTAGTTTGTTTCTCTGTTGATGTGATAAATGCAATGACCAAAAAGCAACCTGGGGAGGGAGGAAAGGGTTTATTTCATCTTACAGCTTACAGTGGATCATCAAGGGAAGTCAAGGCAGGAGCTCAAGGCAGAAACCTGGAGGCAGGAGCTGAAGCGGAGACGGAGGAGGAGCGCGGCTTCCTGGCTTGCTTCCCCTGGCTTGCTCGGCCGTGAAGGCCTGTCTGCCCAGGGTTGGCACGGTCAACTGAGTGTTCCTGAGTGTTCAATTAGCAATCCAGAAAATGCCCCCCACCGACATGCCCACAGGCCAGTCTGATGGAGAAAATTCCTCAAATGATGTTCCCTCTTCCCAGGTGTCAAAGTTGACAAAAACTAACCAGCACACTGGTAGAGGAGCTGTGGAGCTGGAGCAGACCAGGAATGGAAGGCTTGGCAACCTGTGTCTCAAGAGAGGAGAGTGTTGTGACAGTCTGGTGGGTCTGTGGATCTTGCTTGGAGGCTATAGGACATGCCAGCTGCTTACCTGGGCCTGCCAGCTCTCTGCCCAGCCCACCTGCCCTCTGAAAGAACAAGCCCTGTGAGCACAGCCAGCACTTTCAGAACAAGCGGCAGTTCTGGCCAGGCATTTCTGAGCACACAGGCCCTCTGCGGGGTGGACTTCAGATGAGGAGTGTGTCAGGTAGCATTAGCTGTCAACTTGACACACCTGGAAAGAAGGAACCTAAATTGGGGGACTTCCCCTATCAGGTTGGCCTGTGGGCATGTCTGTGAGGCATTTTCTTGATTGTTGAGTGATGTGGGAGGGCCCATCTCAATGTAGGTAATGCCACCTCTGGGTAGTCTTTGTTAAGGTTCAGATAGCCCTGCCCCCTCACCAACAGGGTCCCAAGGACTTCCCATGCTCCTGAGAAAAGGGAACCTAGCTGATAAGCGCCCTGGTCTTTGAAGTCA
>NW_008338123.1:0-402 GCF_000622305.1 Nannospalax galili | reverse complement strand
TCCCGGAGGGCGGCCCGCCGTCGCCGCATGTTCAGGAGGGCCGCTGCCGCCACACCGTCCAGAGGGCCACCGACATCTCCGCACCCGCACCGTCCGGAGGGCCACCGCCACCGCCGCACTTTCCGGAGGGCTGCTGTCGCCACCGCCGCCACCGATGCTGCAAGTTCCCGAGGGCGGCCGCCACAGCCGCCCACATTCCGGAGGGTGGCCGCCGCCGCCGCATATTCGGGAGGGCCGTCGCCGCTGCCTCCACCGCCGCACATTCGGGAGGGCCTTCGCTGCCGCCTCCACCGCCGCAAGTTCCGGAGAGACACCGCCACCGCCACACTTTCCGGAGGGCTGCTGTCGCTGCCGCCGCCACCGCTGCCACAAGTTCCGGAGGGCCGCCGCCGCAGCCCACAC
>NW_008338122.1:9341-10596 GCF_000622305.1 Nannospalax galili | reverse complement strand
AAAGACTGGAGTGAAGAAATTGTTCCTCCTACCCCCAAGAAGGGGGGGACCATTCTTGTGGGCCAATATGATGGCCAGTCCTCATGTCTAATAATTGATTGAGCAGCCCCTGTATATAACAGACCTCTTATAGCAATTCCCTGTACTATTAGGGTCATTGTAGGCTTAAGGTCAGATATTACAGGGCGAGTCCATAATGCCCAGGGGAGGTTTACTCCCACTGAGGCTGTTGACCCTCTTGGTTGTGGCGTTGAGGGCTGCCCCATCTCTCGTTTAAAGTTTGGTTATTTTTATTGAAGTAAGAATGGTAATCTCTAGCCCAATGGAAACCTTTTGGACAGTGAAGGCATTTTTTCTTTGGTTTAGGTATCGAGTCTGAAGTTGGGAAATCAGGTATAGGCTTTTGGGAGATCAGGTATAGGCTTGCAATTTATGAGAGGGCATTGTCTCACAAAGTGACCCATTTTTCCACATTTAAAGCAAGGTTCTTTCATTTGGGCAGCAAAAGCTTCTGCCAATGCAGTTGCCATCATGCTAACCTGTGCTGAAACTGTGCCTATGTCCTGGGTTGCTGTTACCCACGAAGACAAATCTTGATTTTTTACTGGAGCAATTGCTGCTTTACATTCTTGAGTTGAGCCATCATAAGCAAGTTGTTTTATTAAAATATGGGCCGCTTCTATGTGAAGAACCTTAGCCTCTACTCCTCGCCAAACCCTAGCTAAGAATTTAGCCCATTGCTCCTGTGGCTTTTGTTTGAGATCAGCTAAGCTAGCTTTCTGTCTCACCATCTGGTGTGGATCTCCAGGCTCTCAAGGCACAGAGGCACACCTGATCAATATACTAAGCCTCAGCATCAGCATATTGACCTTCGCCCTTAAGCATGTCAGTTGTCACATCAACATTAGCTTGAGCATTTCTTGCTGCCTGTTCAGTGCACTCATCATAGTATTTAGACTTAAAAAGGAGCCATTGTCCCAGGGACAGGGCAGCCTGGGCGAGGTGTTTGAAGTCCCAAGCAGTGACTAATTACGGCTAAGCTGATCAAAGATGGCCATGGTAAAGGACCATACATACCATTTTCCATCACCACCTTGTGCATTGCTTTCAGCGTTTCAAAGCCAAAAGGACTATGCATTCTAAGTTCAGGGTTGTCAGCTGCCACATGGCCAGCTGGAATGTGAACTGGGAAGAACTGAGGGGAAGCCTACGGCAAGGGAGCCAGAGGTTCTCTAGAGAAAGTGTCTCCTGTGAG
>NW_008338122.1:3676-6705 GCF_000622305.1 Nannospalax galili | reverse complement strand
CAACCCCTAATCCTAACATTAACCCTAATGCTAACCCTAAACTTAACCCTAACCCCTAACACTAACACTAACCCAGCCCTAAACCTAACCCTAACCTTTCACCCTAAACCTGAAGCTAACCTCTAACCCTAAACTTAACACTAACCTCAACCTCTAATACTAAACTTAACCATAAACCTAACCCTAACCCTAACATCTAACCCCTGAACCTTACCCTAAACCTAACCCTTACGTCCAACTCTAACCTTAACCCTTAAACTTAAGCATAACCCTAACATTAACACTAACACTAACTCTCGCCCTAACCAGATCCTAACCCTAACCCTAAACCATAATTCTAAACCTAACCCTATCCATTAGACTAACACTATGGCCTAACAGCTAACCCCTAAACTAACCATAACCCTAACCTTAACCTAACCCAAATCATAACCCTAAACTTAACTCTAACCCTAGCCCTAACCCTAGCCCTAACCCTTACCATAACCCTAACTCTAATACCTAACACTAACCCTAACCTTAAACCAAACCATCCCCTAACACTAACCCTATACCTATGCCTACACCTAAACCTAAGCACATCCCTAAGCCTAACCCCAACCCTAGCCCTAACCATAGGCCTAAATTTAGGCTTAAAGGTAGCTTTAGGGTTAATTTTATGGCTAGGGCAACATTTAGGGTTAGTATTAGTGTTAAAGGTTTGGTTAGAGTTTATGTTTGGGTTAGTGTTAGGGCGAGGTTTATGTTTAGAATTAGGGGTAATGTTATCTTGAGGGTTTTGGCTTAAAAAAGCCTTAGGATTCTCATTAGATTGTGGCTATGTTTATGGGTAGAGTTAGGAGAAGGGTTAGTTTTAGGATTAAGATAAGGGTTATGTCCAGGGCTACTGTTTGGTTTTCATCTAGGGATACTGTTAGGGTTTGGATTAGAGTTAAGGATAGGGCTAGATTTCTGGTTAGGTTTATGGTTAGGGCTAGGGATAGTTTAGGATAAGGTCAATGTTTAATATTATTATGAGGGTTAGCTTGAGGTTTAGGGTTAGGGTTATGTCTAGCATTATTATGGTTAGGCTTAAGGCTAGGGTTATGATTAGGTTTAGAACTAGTACTATGGTTAGGGTTAGGGTTAGGGTTAGGATTAGGGCTATGTTTAAGACTAGGGTAAGGCTGTTCTAGCCTAAGGATTAGTGTCAGTGTTAGGAATATGTTTAGGGATAGTGTCAACATTAGGGATAGTGTTAGAGTTAGGATTAGGACAAGGGGTACAGCAAGTTGAGGGTGAGTGTTAGGCTTAGGGTATTGTTTAGGGTTATGATTATGTTTAGGTTTAAGTTTGGATTTAAGGATAGGTTTATGTTTAGGTCTATTGCTGCAGTTAGGGTTAGGATTAGGGATTAGGGTTAGGTTAGGCTAAGAGTTACGGCTAGTTTAATATTAAGGTTAGGGCTAGGGTTATGTTTAGGTTTAGGCTTTGGTTTAAGGTTGGGGTAAGTTTTGGGCTAGGATAAGGATCAGGGCTAGATATAGGACTATGATCAGAGATAGGATTATATTTAGGGTTAATGTTAGGTTTAGGGTTAGAGCTACAGTAGGTTTAGGTTTAGGTTAGGGTTCAGAATAGCATTAGTGTTAGGCCTAGCATTAGGCTTAGAGCTAGGGTCATGTATATGGTTAGGTTTATGTTAGGGTTAGAGCTGGATTAGTTTTACAGTTAGGTCTAGGGTTAGGGTTGGGCTTTGGTTGATTTTAGGATTAGGGCAAGGTTAGGATTTGGACTATGGTTAGGATTATGGTAAAGATTGGTTGTAGGGTTAGGTTCACGTTTAGAATTAGGGTTCGTTTAGAGTTAAGATTAAGTCAAAGTTTAATTGTAGGTTATGGTTAAGGTTAGGTAGAAGATTAGTTTTAGGGTTATGATTAAGGTTGGGTTTCTTGCTTGGTTTCTGGATAGGACTAGGGTTAGGATTGAGTCTAAGTTATATATTGAAGTTTGGGATTAGCATTAGATTTAGGGGTAGGTTTTTTTTTTCTTTTAGGTTTATGTGAAGGTTTAGGCTTAGTTTTACAGTAATCGTTAGGGTTAGGGCAAGGTTTAGTGTTAAGGTTTGTCTTTAGGGTACATATTTATGGTTAGTGTTAGGGTTTGGATAGGTTTGAGGTAGGGGTGAGTTTAGGACTAGAGTTACCTTTAGGGATAGATTTAGTTTTATGGTTAGGGTTAGTCTGTCGGTAGGGCTACAATTAGGTTTAGGGTTGGGGTTAAGTTTAGGTCCAGGTTTAGGTTTAGAATTACTGTTAGTGATACGGGTAGGTTTAGGGTTAGGTTTAGGGCTAGTGCTGTACTTACGGTGAGGCTTAGGTTTAAGTTTAGGGTTCGGTTTATGGTAAGGGTTAGGGTAGGGTTAGGGTTATGTTCAAGGTTAGGCTTAATTTTATTGTTAGGTGTAGGGGCAGGCCAAGGATTGGGGTTAAGGTTTTGGTTAGGATCAGGTTGGATCTAGGGTATATATTTAGGGTTAGTATTAGGGTTTGCTTACAGATTGGGTTAGCGTTAGGTGTAGGGCTAAGTTAAGGGATACGGCTAAGTTTATATTTAGGATTACATTTACTGTAAGAGTTAGGGTTAGTTTAGAGTCAGTGTTAGGGTTAGGTGTAGTTCTAAGCATATTTTAGGGTTATAATTAACATTAGATTTAGGGGTAGGTTTAGGGTAAGGTTTGGTTTAGGTCTACTGTTAGTGTTGGCCTTAGGTTAAGAGGTTGGGCTAGGTTAGTGTTTGGGTCTGAGTTAGGGCTAGTTTTAGAGTTAGGGTTAGGGCCAGGATTATGTTTAAATTTAAGGTTAGGACAATTGTAGTATTTTGGATAGGGCGTTGCTACATTTAGGGTTAGGTTTGTGGTTATGTTTAGAGTTAGTTAGGACTACATCTAGGAATAGTTTCAGGTTTAATATAAGGTTTAGGGCAAGGGTTAGGATTAGGTTTTTGTCTAGGGGCTGGTTTAAGTTCGGATTTTAGTTCAGGATAGAGCT
>NW_008338122.1:2420-3241 GCF_000622305.1 Nannospalax galili | reverse complement strand
AGGTTAGGTTTAGGGTTAGGTTTAGGTTTAGGGCTACATTTAAGTATTAGAGCAGGGTTAGGATTATCATCTGGGCTAAGATTATGTTAGGGTTAGTGTTAGGTTTAGAGCTATCTTCATACTAGGTTTAGGTTTGTGTTAGGGATACAGTTAGTGTTAGAATTAGGGCTAAGTTTATGTTTACAGTTATGCTTAAGCTAAGTTTACAGATAGGGCTAGTATTAGGGTTAGGGCTATGGTTATTTTTAGGATTATGGAAAAGCTATGTGTTTGGATTATCGTTAGAGTTAGGGTTAGGATTTGTTCTTGGGCTAGGTTTAGGTTTGGGCTTTGGAATAGGGTAAAAGTAGAACTATGGTCAGGATTCAGTCTATGGGCACTTTTAAGATTAAGATTAGCCTTAGTGTTAAGGGTAGGTTTAGGTTTATGTTTATAGATATGGCTTGGTTAAGCCTAGGATTAAGTCAAATTTTAATGTTAGGGTAGAGATAATTTTAGGGTAAGATTAGGGTTAGGTTTAGGGCTAGGGTTCTGGATAGGATTAGGTTTAGCCTTGGGCCTAGGTTGTAGATTGAGGGTTAGGTTTAAGGTTAGGTTTAGGGGTGGTTTTAGGGTGGTTTTAGGACTCGGGCTACATATAGGGTTATGCTTAGTTTTAGGGTTAGGCTTAGGGTTGGGGCAAGATTTAGGGTTACAGTATATATTTTGGATTATTATTAGAGTTTGAGTTATGATTAGGGTTATGGTTAGAATTAGGGATAGGGGTATGTTAAGGGATAGAGTTAGGTTTACAGTAAGTATTAGCTGTACAAATTGGGCTA
>NW_008338122.1:0-1841 GCF_000622305.1 Nannospalax galili | reverse complement strand
TGAGCGATAAGTCAAAAATTAATATTAGGGTTACAATTAGTGTTATTTGTAGGGTTTGTTTCAGGGTAGGGTTACTGATAGAACTAAGGTTAGTATTTAGTGTAGGTTAGGGTTAGGACAGGGATTATGTTTAGTATTAGGTTATGTTTAGGGTTAGATTTAGTTTTCGATGAGGGTTAGGGTTAAGGCTTGGCTGAGGGTTAGGGTTAAGACTGTGTTTAGGGTTGGCGTGAGGTTAAGTGTTAGAATTATGCTAAGTGTTAGGATTAGGTTTAGAGGTAGTTTACAATAGACAATAGGATTATGCTTATGACTAGGGTTAAGAACAGGTTTATTTGTAGTAATAGGGTTTGGCTTAGCATTAGGGTTAGCACTAGGGTTAGGATTAGGTTTATAGCTAGAGCTAGCATGAAGTTTAGCATTTGTTCAAAAATTAATATTAGGGCTAGGATTATGTTTACGGTTAGGTCAAAGTTAGGCTTAGGGTTAGTATTAGAAGGATTATGCTTATGACTAGGGTTAAGAACAGGTTTATTTGTAGTAATAGGGTTTGGCTTAGCATTAGGGTTAGCACTAGGGTTAGGATTAGGTTTATAGCTAGAGCTAGCATGAAGTTTAGCATTTGTTCAAAAATTAATATTAGGGCTAGGATTATGTTTACGGTTAGGTCAAAGTTAGGCTTAGGGTTAGTATTAGACCTTGGACTATGTTTAGGTTTAGAGTAGGTTGTAGCATGAGGTTGAGGGTGGCGTCTAGCCTTATACTTAGGGTTAGCATTAGGCTTAGGTTCAGTCATAGGGTTAGGCTTAGGGCTATATGTAGGGTTAGGCTTAGGTTTATTGTTAGGGCTAGGCTTAGGAATAGGTTTAGTTGTAGGGTTTGCATTAAGATTAGGGTTCAGGAGGGCCTAGGATTTTGTTTAGGTTTAGTATTAAGTTTAGACTCTGTGTTAGGGTTAGGGCAAGGTTACATGTAGGGTTAAGTTTAAGTTCAGATTAAGATTTATGTTAAGTGCCAAGTTTATAGTAGGAGATAGGGCTAGGGTTATGTTTATGGTTAGGCTTTGGTTTAGAGTTATTATTAGGGTTAAGGTTAGGGAGGGGTTAGTGTTAGAGCTAGGGTTAGTTTTAGGGTTATGTTTAGGTTTAAGGTTAGGGCAAGTTTAAGGTTTGTGTTAGGGTTAGAGTTAAGTTTCAGTTTTGGTTAGAGTTAGGTTTAGGGTTAGATCTGGCTTTATGTTTTTATTAGGGTAAGGGTTAGGCTTAGGGGTAGAGTTAGAGTGAGGATTTGTTTAGGGTTAGGATTATGTTTAGCGTTAGGTTCAGGATTAGGGAAAATGCTAAGGATAACAGTAGGTCTAGGGTTATGTTTAGGGTTATGGTTGGGATAGAGTAAGGGTTAAGGTTATTGTTATGGCTAGGGTCATGTTTAGGTTTAGGGTGAGGCATATGTTTAGGGTTAGAATTACAGTTAGAATTAGGTTTAGTTCTAGACTTAGGGTTAGGGTTAGGACTAAGGCTAGGTTTAAGGTTAGGGTTAGGTTAGGTTTACTCATAGGGTTAAGGTTACGGCTAGGGGTACTGTTTGAGGTAACTGTAAGGTTAGGTTTACCTTTAGAATCAGGGCTGGTTTTGGGCTAAGCTAGGTTTCGGGCTAAAAGTTAGGTAGAAGGTTAGGGTTAGGGTTAGGGTTAAGTGCAGGGTTAGACATAGGTTTAGGAATAGGCTTAGTGTTAGGGCTTGCATTAGGATTGGTTTAGGGATAAGCTTATGGTTAGGATTAGGTTTAGGGTTAGGGCTAAACCTAGGTTTACTGTTAGGTTTGAAGCTAGGGCTAGTGTT
>NW_008338121.1:0-211 GCF_000622305.1 Nannospalax galili | reverse complement strand
ACGTCAGAGGGGGCAGGTGACACAACCATCTGAACGTCAGTGCGGGCAAGTAACAGGACCATCTGCAGGTCAGAGCGGGCAGGTGACACAACCATCTGCACCTCAGATGTGGCAGGTGACACGACCATGTGTACGTCAGTGTAGGCAGGTGACACGACATTGTGTACATCAGAGGGGGCTGGTTATATGACCATCTGCACATCAGATGGGG
>NW_008338120.1:518-1008 GCF_000622305.1 Nannospalax galili | reverse complement strand
TTTCATTGTAGAGCTCTTTAATGTCTTTGGTCAGGTTTACTCTGAGGTATTTTATTTTATTTTTTGCAGCTATTGTGAACGGGAGTATTTCCATGTGCTTTCTCTGATTACTTGGTATTGCTATATAGAAAGGCTATAGGCTTTTGTAGGTTAATTTTGTAGACTACCACTTTACTGAATATGTTATTAATTTCTAGGAGTTTTCACGTGGAATTTTTGGCATACCTTAGATATAACATATCATCTGCAAAAAGGGATAATTTGATCTCTTGTTTTCCAATTATTACTCCTTTAATTTCCTTCTCTTTTCTTATTGCTCTTGCAAGAGTTTCAAGTAATATGTTAAAGAAAAGTGGGGATAGTGGACGGCCTTGTCTGTTTCCTGATTTCAATGGGAATGCTTTCAGTTTTTCTCCATTTAGAATGATGTTGGCTGTGGGTTTGTTGTATATGGCTTTAATTATGTTGAGGTATGTTCCCTCCAGTCCAA
>NW_008338120.1:0-265 GCF_000622305.1 Nannospalax galili | reverse complement strand
CTATAGTTTTCTTTTTTGGTTGTATCTTTACCTGACTTTGGTATTAGAGTGAAACTGGCTTCATAGAAGGAATTTGAAAGTTCTCCCTCCATTTCTATTTTTTTGAATGAATTAAGTAGTATTGGATGCAGATCTTTAAATGTCTGATAGAATTCCGCTGTAAATCTATCTGGTCCTGGTCTTTTATTAGTCTGGAGATTTTGTATTACTGCTTCAATTTCTTTTTGTGTTATGGGACAGTTTAAGCTGTTAATCTCTTCTTGGT
>NW_008338119.1:0-367 GCF_000622305.1 Nannospalax galili | reverse complement strand
GACCTTGAATTCACAGAGATCTGTCTGCCTCTGCCTCCCAAGTGCTGGGATAAAGGCATGTACCACCATGCCTGGCAGAACTGTCCCTTTAAAAAATTTTTTTATTTATTATTTTTAAATTTTGTGTGATGAGCGTATTGCCTGCATGTTTGTAAATGCACCTGTGTTGTACAATGCTCACTAGGGTCAGAAGAAGGCGTCAGATCCCCTGGAACTGGAGTTACAGACAGCTGTTAGTCGTCATGTGGGTGCTGGGAAACCAACCCGGGTCCTCTGCAAGAGTAGCCAGTGCTCTTAACCGCTGAGCCATCTCTGTAGCCCCAGAACTGCCCCATCCTATATGACCTTCATAGCTGCCCTGCCCCTT
>NW_008338118.1:7130484-7131213 GCF_000622305.1 Nannospalax galili | reverse complement strand
GAAAAATGAGTGGCATCCATTTGCCATATCTTGTTGGGGCCAAGGCCTCTAAGGAGGGTCCCAGCAGATTGTTATGGCCCCAAAGGTAGAAGAGGGGCACAAGAAGAGCATGCACAGACCAAATGTTTACAGCTCTGAATTGGCAAGGTAGGGAGGAGCCTATGTATAGCTTGTGGAGAAAGGTGGAAGCGGGAGTGTAAGTCTCTAGCCTGTTGAATTAGGGTGGAGTCTAGGGTGGCGCTCAGAACAAGTTTGTCAATGGCAGCATTGCCCTCTGCCAGAAGCCCTGGGAGATTGGTATGAGAGTGCAAGTGTTGAACATACCAAGGAGCAGAGTGCTGCTCGAGTAATAGTTGTAATGAAGAGAGTAACAAATCAAGGGGACTATGGTGGGGCCAGAAAGCTGCAAAGGCCAGATGTTGTAGAGTCTGAACTACATAAGCACTGTCAGAAAAAAATATTACAGGGAGTTGTAGGGAGATCCTGAAAGACCTGTAACATGGCTGAGAGCTCTCCAAGCTGTACAGATCCCTGGAAAGGGAAAACCTTATGTGAGGAGAGTTGTCCTTCCTGGTAAATTGCATAACCAAATTTGCATTTATAAGAATCAGTAAAGATCAGGGGAGCCTTAGGAAGAGGGTGATGCTTTGGGAATGCCTGGGGAAATAGGGACAGGGGAAGCTGTCTTATTCCTTGAAGGAGTTTTTATGTTTAGGATAATGATTGCCA
>NW_008338118.1:7126634-7129520 GCF_000622305.1 Nannospalax galili | reverse complement strand
CTGTTTGAAGGGTCCCTAAAGGCTTCATATGCTCATTAATAGCCCTTAAATCATGTAAAAGTCTCCACTTTCCTGATCTCTTTTGTATAACAAAAATAGGGGCTCAATATGACCCAAGGATAACTGTTCCTGGACCAAGGAGATCAAATGGGCTAATTTATGTGAAAGAAGAGGCCATTGCTCCACCCATATGGGAGCTTTAGTGTCCCACATTAGTTTGGTGGGGGGTGGCTTGGGCAGCAGAGCAGTGGCCGTTAGAATTGGGGGTGAGGGTGGGGGGCATTACCTAACTGCTGGTCTACAATGTGGTCATCATAAAAGGCTTTATTATTGATAGTTAGAACAACCTCCATATTTCAGAGGATATCTCTCCCCAACAGGTTATGGGGAAGCCCTCCAGCTAGGAGTGGTTTAATAGCTCCTGTATTGCCATCCGTGTCAGTCCAGACCACGGGATGTTGGACCTGTAAAGTATTTTGTAAGCCCCAAACACCTTGTATAGGGGGTCCAGGCTTACAGTGCCAATGAGACAAGGCTTCTTCCTGTGTGATTACAGTAATATTGGCCCCTGTATCAATTAGGCCTTTAAACTTATGGCCATCTAGGCAAAGTTGCATCCTAGGCTTATGCAAATCAATAGGTATCATCCATTGGACATGAGGGATGTATTCCCATACTTCCTCTCTTTGGGGCAGGGCTAAGAGGCGCCCCATTGCCCTTTTAAAGGCACCTTTTGTATGGGTTTACCATCTGCATCCACCTTAGACCTGCATTCTCTTGCATAATGAAAGCCTTTGCGGGATCTCGGGCATTTTGAAGGGGGAACCTGGCTCCTTTTGGCTTCTTTCATAATCTTATTAGGACAGGTACGTGACCAACAGCCCTGTCCACCGCAGGCCCAACATTTGCCTTTGTCCATCTTGGCCTGCAGCTGATGAGTAGCCAGTGCCTCAGCAAGGGCTGTGGCATGGGCCCGAGCAGTCCCCACATCTCAGCAGGCCAAAATCCATTCAGAGACATCCTTGTGTCTAACAGGTCCTATGGCAATGCGACACTCTGTAGAGCAGTCTTCATATACAAGATCCTTGAGCAAGGCATCGGCAGCTCCCTGATGACTGATCTTTCTATTTTACTTTGTTGGCATCTCTCAATAAAATCAGAGAAAGACTCACCTGGTTTTTGTATCAATTTGGTTAATTTGGTATCACCGTAAGCCAGCATACTTCAAAAAGCATGAAGCGCACAAAGCTGTACTTGTCCAAAGTAGCGGAGAGATCCCTGTGCCTGAGCTTGGGAGGGAGAGGGTCTCAAAAATGTCACATCCTACTAGAGCATCAGTTCCAATGTTTTGGATGTTGGCATTTCTATTGTGCTCTGCCTGTTGTTCACATTCATCTTGGTAAGCAGCTTTCCATAAAAGGAAATCACCTCCCTGTAAGCAGTCACGGGCGATATTCTGCCAGTCATAGAGGGTATTGGCCAAATGACTGATTGTATCTAATAACTGACCAAACAAGGGGGAGTGAATGCCATCCTTAACTGCTGCCTTACACAGCTTCCTTAAGGTATCATGAGAATATGGATTCCAGGGACATCAGGGGTTCTGTTGTCCCTCATTGACAGTAACTGGGAAGAACTGTAGAAAATCTCCCATTGTATCATAGAAGAGGGGCCTAGGTGGGAGGGGCTTCCAGTCCTCCTCCGGGAGGGAGGGGTAGATGGACTCGAGGGAAACTTCCTTAAAGCCAGCAGAGGGTAGCCACAGCCCTGTAATCGAGGAGCAGAGGCAGTCTTAACTTCCTGTTTTTCATCAAGAGATCTTGACTTCCTGTTTTTCATCAGGGGAGCTCTCAAACCCCAACTCCTCATTTTTTATAGCATCATTAACAGTCACAGTTTCATCAGAACAAGAATCTGCCCTTAGTTTTGTTTTAACTGGAAATGCCTGGGACAGGCCGTCCCCAGTGTCCTGTTGTTGTATTTGCTCATCTATCTCCTTTATTAGGAGATTTCCCTGTTCAGGGCCTTTGGGGGGAACTCCCTGAAGAGAGGCCAGAATGGCAGTCACAATGGGGTAGAACAGCCCAGACTGTTGGCATCCCTCCCTGACTTCTTTACGCAGGGCCAAGAAAAAAATGCAAGCCCATTGTTCAGGATACCAGCAACAAGAATATGTAAACCAGGGGGCAAGAGCTACTACTTCATCTAAAACCTTAGTTACATCCTTTTCTGTTACCCTAATTTGCTTACTCCTGAGGAGAGAAACCAGTGCAGCAGCTGGTTTCAGGTTACCAGGGGCTGGCAGCAGCTGGGTGACTATTCCCCATACCGGAGGTCACTCACCCTGCAAGACGTACCCAAAGGGACTCAGGAACCACTCAAGAAGATCGGTGGAGACAGGAGCGGCATGCCCAACCGATGATCGTGAGCCAGAAGAAAAAGGAGAACAAAACAAAAGCAGTGAGCAACCACAGGAAGAGCACCTAGAAAGGGGGCATCGGTAGCCCAAGGAGTTACAGCTCAGAGTGTTACAGCTCTGTGGGGGGGGTCCCAGTCCCACGTTTAGGCCCCAGGTGTGGGCGCTGGCTGTGGCTGCTCTCCTCCAGCTATGGCCGCTCTCCTGCTCTCTTAGTTCCTCTGATCACTTGTCCAGTCCGGACCCCAGGGCTGGTGAGGAGTCTGTGCCAGCGTCGCCACATTCAGGCACAGGAGACCAGGTTCAGTGACACAGATCTGCTTTATTGCAAGAAAGTACAGGCTTATATAAGGGTAATACTCCAATCACAACACAGCACATGGGATCCCTTATTAGCATGACAGACTTGTATCCTATTACATTCTAGGAGGCCAGATGCCCCATTAGAAGCAATGCATTCCAGCATGATA
>NW_008338118.1:7126061-7126505 GCF_000622305.1 Nannospalax galili | reverse complement strand
GTAAATGGATGGAACTAGAAACTATTATACTAAGTGAAGTAACACAGACTCACAAAACAAAAGAAAACAAAAACCAACGTATGTTCTCCCTCATATGTGGATCCTAGAACCAAATACTGATCAGTGAGTATGTATCTAGACATAACTACAGGAATCAGGATAATGGAAAGGAACCAGGGAGGTAAAGGAAAAGAAAGAATCTGAAAGAGAAGAACCGTAGGAAATAGGTGTTAATAAGCGAGATATGGATAACAATTGGGTTAGTTTAAGGGAGGGGGGAGGGAAGGGTATACAAGGAACCTAGGGGATAAAGGGAAAGAAGGAGCTCAAGAGAGGTAGGACCATAGGAGAAGGGTATTATTAAGGGAGAAATGAGAAAAATGGGGGCACCTTAATTGGGGAAACCATAATGGAAGGGTTAGACAATGCAAGAGATAAATAATA
>NW_008338118.1:7124909-7125827 GCF_000622305.1 Nannospalax galili | reverse complement strand
CATAAAGGACAGTTTTTGTTCCTTGCCCTCCTAGGTCAACTAGTTCCAGGAAACTATAAGCATCTCTCAAAATGTCCTGTACCTGTGGTGAGTCACCTGTCTTCTTGATCAAGGAGGACGTGGAGACTCCACAAGATGGACTTGAACCAGTGTCCAGTCTACAAAGAGGAGGGTCAACACAGAGGAAACATTTCCTCCATGCTTCCAAGTGAAGCCAGACATGGTTGAGCTGGACCTTTGATTTATCTTCACATATACGGAACTGGTAAAGAAAGGAGCCAGGGGCTCCTCCCAAGCCCACATGACCCCTGAGGAACAGATCCTCAAACTGCCTTAAGAGTAAAAATAAATTGGTTTATCTGGGCCAACTGTATGGCCTTAAACACCTAAAAGGAAAGTATAACAAAAGATTAAAGGGGCCAATAATTTTTTCAAGAGGCCATATGTATATCTAAGGCTACATAACAAGAAACAAAGCCAGATAGGAGATACCTTCTTTTGAGTTGTTGGCCAGGGTGGCGGCGCAAGGGACTCCCTGATAGTAACCCAGCATAGAACTGGGAAAATGAACAGCAGACCCCAATCTTATCTAAAGGAATGTTGGCAACAGATTGCTGCTAGATGAGGAACAGCTGACCTCCCTAAAACAAGGATCTCTAGATAGGATGACTAGATTCACCGCATGGACAAGTACTGGAGAACGGCTGGGGGTGCTGACAACACAGGAGACAGTAGCAGGGAAGACAGAGTAAAAGGGCTCTAGTGGGGGGAGGGAGGCTATGGGAGGGTGCTACCTGGGAAGTGGGTGTATAAATAAATTTAAAAAAAGAAAAAAAAAATTCTTCAAAGCATAAAAATTTGCTCCTTAATAATTAGTAGATGTGAAAAACATTACCACTGAAATCTACCTGATGACTT
>NW_008338118.1:7123341-7124644 GCF_000622305.1 Nannospalax galili | reverse complement strand
ATAGCTACTTTTGAAATAGATGTATCCTTGCTCTGGAGTGTGTTATTGAGTATGTTAAAGCTGTAATGAAATGCTTCTCTAAAAAATAAAAAAAATATATTAAAAAAAGAAAGAAAAAAACATTCTTAAATTCATATGGAAGCACAAAGGATCCTGGATAGCTAAAGCAATCCTAAGCACAAAGAGCAATGCTGGGGGGATTATTTTACCAGATCTCAAAGCATACTACAGAGCTATAGTCATAAAAACAGCATGGTACTACCACAAAAATAGACACATAGATCAATGGAATATCATTGAAGATTCAAACCCAAGTACATGCAATTTCAGCCACCTGATATTTGACAAATGTGCCAAGAACACACAATGGAGGAAAGATAGCATCTTCAACCAATGGTGCTGGCATAACTGGATCTCCACCTGTAGAAGAATGAAACTAGATCCTTATCTTTCACCTTGCACAAAAGTCAACTCCAAATGGATGAAAGACCTCAATGTAAAACTGGAAACCCTGAGACTATCAGAAGAAAATATTGGCAGTAACTTACAGGATATAGGTTTTTCTAAATTGGACAACAGTTGCTCAGGAATTAAGGTCAGAAATCAACAAGTGGGACTTCATTAACTAAAAAGCTTCTGTACAGCAAAAGAAACAATCAAAAAAGTGAAGAGAAAATCCACAGAATGGGAAAAAATTTTCCCCAGTGACACATTTGACAAAGGTTTAACTTCCAGAAAATATAAAACACTCAAAAAACAAAGAATCAAGAAAGCAAATGACCCAATGAAAAGATGGGTAAAGATCTAAAACAAAGAGTTCTCAAAGGAAGAAATAAAGATGGCTAAGAAACATCTCTAATGTGGTCTGAGGGACTTAAAGGACAGTTTTTGCCCCTTGCCCTCCAAGGTCAAATAACTTCAGGGGACTATGGAGCATCTCTCAAAATGTCCTGTAACTGTGGTGAGTCACGTATCCTTTTGTTCAGGGAGGACATGGAGCTCCCACAAGATGGACTTGAACCAGTGTCCAATCTACAAAGAGGAGGGTCAGCTCAGAGGAAACATCTCATTCATACTTCTAAGTGAAGCCAGACATGGTCAAGCTTTGACTTATCTTCACATAGATGGAACTGGTAAAAGAAAGAAGCCAGGAGCTCCCCGCAAGCCCATGTCTGAACAGATCCTCAAATGACCTTAAGTGAAAAATAAATTAATTTATTTGGGCTAACTGTATGGTCTTAAATACCCAAAAGGAAAGTATAACCAAAGAGTAAAGTAATCAGTATATTTCTTTAAGTTCGAG
>NW_008338118.1:7114846-7118736 GCF_000622305.1 Nannospalax galili | reverse complement strand
TTGGGTCAGAGGGATACAAAGGACACTTTTTGCTCCTTGCCCTCCTAGGTCGATTAGTTCCCAGGGACTATGAGCATCTCGCAATACGTCCTGTAAAGGAGGTGTGTCATCTAACGGAGGGGGGAATTAGGCCTGTGCAGCCTAAGCCTGCAGTGCCCGCATAGACCATAGACCATAGATAATAGATAAAAAATAGAAAAATAGACCATAGATAATAGATAAAGAACAGTTTCGTTAGGACCAGGAACCATAGATATTCAAATTTCTATCTCTGTGGCACTGTGCAATGGCGTTATTTCCGTTATTTCCGGTTTCTTCCCTGAGGCCATGGCCGATTGATGGGAGCTTTCCGGAGGCTGGTTAGCCAGTGACGGGTAAGATCTTCCCAGAGTAAAGCGGGACACCGGCAGCCCCCAATGGCTTTCACTCTGGTAGAGGACGACCTAAGACAGGCACGGTCTTTCCATCCCAGTCTTGGCATGTACTTCATCTTAAAAAGTATAAAAAGAAAGGGGGAAATGTCGGGAGCCATGCGTGACATAAGCATTGGAAATTAGAAGAGTGCCACTTTAAGAGCTTCTGAGCTGCTTCAGCGGTCAGAGCTGACAGGCTGTACCTGTATGATAAATTAGATCTTCTGGAAGATGCAGCTACGTGCTGTATCCATAGTAACTTTTTTGTTTCTGTTAGTAAAAATCACCTAGGTAACCCCAACTCCAAGTCGGATAAAAAGGACCTGTGGGACCCCTAAGTAGAATTCCTTCTGGAGATCTCTCTCCAACCTGTGCCTGCCTTCCCTTTAATAAATTCCTCGCATAACTTCAAACTTTTGCCTGAGTGTCCTTCTTGTTGAAGACCCAAGCCTGGTGGGCTTGGGAGGGGGGTGTTCGACATGGCAGTTAGACACAGATGGAGGAGAGAGGATGCTGGGGTTGGGAAAGAAACCAGTCTTGTAAGTGTGTGAATTTCATGACCAAAGCGAGACCTGTACGTGTGGGATTGCCAGAATAGAATGTTGGAATTTGGAAAGTCGCCAGTGTGATGGGTCCACTATTCCAGCTATGACTAGGAGTGTGGAACAACAGAGAGTGAGTCTTTCTTAATCTTGTTTATAAGAGAATTGAAGGGTTAATGCTGTTGTAATGAAATGCTTCTTCTAATTAAAAAAAAAAAAAGTGTTTAACATCATTGTAATTAGGGAAATGCAAATTAAAACCACCCTAAGGTATCACCTTACCCCAATCAGACTGGCTAGGATCAAGAGAACAAATGATACCAAATGCTGGCAAGGATGTGGAGAAAGAGAAATGCTCATTCACTGCTGGTAGGATTGCAAACTCATGTAATGCCTATGGAAAGCAGTATGGAGAACTCTTCAAAACCTAAAAATGAACATACCATTTGATGAGGTTATATCACAAACCCACATTTGTTGCTGCTCTTTTCACAATAGCTAAGAGATGGAAGCAACCTAAATGTCCCTCAACTGCCTAAGAGATGGAAGCAACCTAAGTGTCCCTCAACTGACAAGTGGTTAACGAAAATGTGGTATATTTACACAATGGAGTTCTATTCAGCAGTAAAGATGAAATAATGAAATTTGCAGGTAAATGGATGGATCTAGAAATTGTTACACAAAGTGAAGTAACAGAGACTCAGAAAAACAAACGACATATGTTCTCCTTCATATGTGGCTCCTAGCACCAAATTCTTTTAAATTCCAGGTCCTTTTAATAACATGATGCTATGCAGCAGTCCCTTCTGCATGAAATAACTACCATCATCACAGCTTCAGCTGAGCCTGATCGCTAACCATAGTCACAATTGGGCTTGTTGACAGTTGTGCTCATTCATTAAAGGAGGGCCAAGAAGGGTCATTGGAACCTCACTGGATTATCTAGCCACTCTTCCCAGCCAACTGTATGTAATTTGACCCTAATCACACACGGCCTCCTGGATTTGGGGATGGCTAGAGTATACAGTCTCTGGAAGGCTAGGAAGAGGAGGCATGACCCACGCTGGGTAAAGGCTTTCCAGTCTGCATACCCTCAGGTCATACATACCCCTCAGGAACCCCTCAGTTATCTCAGTAAGCTCAATAAATTCATTGGTTCCACAGTAAAAATTTAATCAAACATTGGCTTGACACTAGAACCTTAAAAGGGAATAAGCATTGTTTAGCATCCCCAAGAAAAGAAGTCTCACAACAGATGGAAAATTTGTCAATGCTATTATGTCTCATAATTATTAAAAAAACAAAAAACAAAAAACAAAATGAGAATGTAAAAGATGTTAAAAGGATGTGGGAATAGAGATATTTTCCAAAATAGACAGAAAAAAATGAGAAAGCCTAAGCAAATGATGAAGGTCTGTGTAAGTTTCTTATGATATATAAAGGATGAGACAAAAATAATATATAATGTTAAATTTTCTAAGGTCATAGTTTAGTCAACTAGTTTAAGAAACAAAATATATATCTAGTCAAGGTTTACCTGACAATATTTGTTTTTTAACCCAAGCACATGGTAAATAAAAGTACCAGACTGGTGCAACTAACCTTATTGGATGTTTAACAGCCATAGTTTGAGGCTTATACTAATCTGGTCAGAGGGACTTCAAGGACAGTTTTCGCTCTTTGCCCTCCATGGTCGACTAAGCTCCAGGGGACTATGGAACATCTCTCAACATGTCCTGTAACTGTGGTGAGTCACCTGTCCTCTTGTTCAGAGAGGCCGTGGAGACCCCACAAGATGGAGTTGAACCAGTGTCCAGTCTACAAAGAGGAGGGTCACCTCAAAGGAAACATCTCATCCATGCTTCCAAGTGAAGCCAGCCATGGTTGAGCAGGACCTATGACCTATCTTCACATAGATGGAACTGGTAAAAGAAAGGAGCCAGGGGCTTCTCCCAAGCCCATGTGACCCCTGAGGAACAGATCCTCAAATGACCTTAAGTGTAAAAATAAATTGATTTATTTGGGCCAACTCTATGGTCTTAAACATCCAAAAGGAAAGTATAACCAAAGAGTAAAGTATATTCTTTAAGAGTTCAAGGGATTACACTTCCCAGACATTAGGCTTAAGTCCATATAAAAATTTATTAAGACAATTATTCCTTATTGATGATTTTGTCCCTAATCAGAAAGTGCTGCTTAGATGTGAGACTTCAAATCTTGGTCTGCAATACTGTAGTGCCCACCTGTAGCCAAGGGAGAAAACCCCCTATTGTTCTAAAATGATGGATAAATTTGTTTACTCCCCCTATCTAGAAGCCTTTGAGAGGGAACTGACACTGATTCTAACCACTCCAAGAGCTTTCAAAATACCTGAAAACAAATCCTGAATCCATCACTCTCAAGTTCAGCCTTGGCAGACAAGAGAAAAATGAGGAGGAACCCAATAGAGGGATGGTTTTGGAAGCGCTTGTCAAGAAATTCCAATGGACTCTGATGTGAACATTTGAAATTTGCCCTGTTCTGACTTATTTCTGGTTCTCTGTCTAGAACTTGTAATGCTAACTACTCTTGCCTTTACTTCTCCTTCACATCTCCTATTCACCAGTGAAGGACTTCTTTTCTCCCTACAGATAAGAGTTATGCAATTTGGGAGTCTTTTAGATAGACTTTTCAGCATGGAAAAAGTCAGTCTGTGTCCTGATTCCCTAACAGCAATTTGGGTAACCTCTTCAGAGGATGGTGTGATAAGAATAGGAGGTAGGAATTGGCTAGGCAGTTAGGGTAAAAAATACCCCAAATAAAAGTAGAGAGTTCTTGGCTAAAAGTCAAAATGTCCTTGGGCCTCTTAGCAACATACTCTGCTCCAAAGCCCCAAAATGCCAAAAGTATTTGGGAGCTCTTATCTAATCCCCAGAAGATTTTAGGGTTACCTCTT
>NW_008338118.1:7017768-7114806 GCF_000622305.1 Nannospalax galili | reverse complement strand
GAAAAAGAAAGAAAGAAGGAAGGAAGGAAGGAAGGAAGGAAGGAAGGAAGGAAGGAAGTCAGAGGAGGGGAGAGTGGGCATGGATTTAATCAAAACACCTTGTATACATGTATGAAATTTGCAATAAAGTTTTTTAAGTTAAAATAAGATAAAACAAAAATAAAACTAGATTTAACATGTGATTCAGGTATTATAGCTCTTGGCATATACCCAAAAGACTCAATATCCTACTACAGAGATACATACTCAGCCATGTTTGTTGCTGCTCTTTTTAGCTAGGAAATGGCAAGAACCTGAATTTCCCTCAACCAATGGTGGATAATGAAAGTGTAGTACAGTGGATTACAGTAAAGAAAAATGAAGTCATGAAATTTTCAGGTAAACGGGTGCAACTAGAAACTGTTATACAATGTGATGTACTCAAGACTCAGAAAACAAGCAACACATATTTTCTCTCATTTGTGGGTCTTAATTTCAAATTCTTAGATGTGAGTATATACCCACATGTAACCACAGGCTCCAGGAAAATGGAAAATAGCCATGGAGAAAAGAGGAAGAAGGAGCTCAAGAGAAGGGATAGTAGGAGACAGGTTTTATCAAGGAGGAAATGGGGAAACTTGAGAGCACTTTAACTGGAGTGGGAAGAGAGAGGGCTATATAGGGACAAAGCGAGGAAGAGATCTAAGTAATGCTTAAGTGATGTTAGAAACAAAAGGGAAATATATTTAATAAGTACATAGAAAAGTACACATACAATATAAATGTGAGTGTACGTATATAACTGAAGGCTATGTAACAAAAGTCACAGTACCAGCAAAGGAAACTATCCTTTGAGTTCTTGGTCAGAGTACTCCATAAGACTCTCCAAAAACTGCAGGCTATTATTTAATACAGTCATCAATTACCTCCAAGAACTTGAAGGTAAGGCCCTATTCCTGAAGACAGGACATAATTTGGACACAAGACTTGGAGCAATGGAGCTAGAAATGACCTGGAAGCCTCCCTGAAGACTAGTTCTCATAGCATCAGCAAATACTATGCAAGCTGCCAAGGGGGAAAACCAATCAATGATCCCACCCAGCTGAAAAGCCTACAAACCACAACAATGACTGATCCAGCAAACTCTTTTGGTGCAATAGTGCCATTTTTATCTTTGGGGTAATCAACAGCTGCCTAAATGGACTTATGGCGCACTCAGTAGGAGGGAATTCATGCATGATGCTGTATACATGCTGGAGAGATGAGAGACTCTAGAGGCACATCCATGTCTGTCACTATGATCAACGTAATTTCTTACTATATTCTAAATATGTATCCTTATTAAAGAGAAGTTTAACCTCTCACCACTCATCAATGAAAGTTCTTTTTGCAACAGATGGAGACATAGTGCCACAACTGGCCAAACATAGTGACTATGACATACCTAGCTCTAAGTGACACACCTACAATGCAACTTCTATACCTAAAGGTTAGGGAACATCATGAGAGAGGAGGCAGAATGAATGTAAGCACCAGACAAGAAACCTGCTTTTAGTTAATGAATTCTAGACATGATAGGAAGCTGCATCATTGAAATCTCCACTGTATGATAGTTTAACAAGATCTACATAATGACCAAACCAGTTGATGTGCAATGTGGATGGGGGAAGTTTCAGGGAGCTCCACATCAAGATGAAGAGCTACAGGAAATCCATAGATGCTGAAGGAGAGGGCATCAGTTTTCTCTAGGGACTAGGTCCTTAACAGGTTATCTACTCCCAAGTGGGTATCATTTACAGGTACACAAGAGTACAACTAAATGGACTCCATATATATATATGCATATCTATGTTAATCCATTATATATATAAAATCAAAGCAGAGAAGAAGAAATTCAGAGTGAGTGGGTGTAATGGGAGGAGTTGTAGGGGGACTGGGAGGGATGGAAATAATGCAAATACAATATCCATGTATGAAATTCTAAAAAAAACAAAAACAACCCCCCCCCCAAATCCCCTGTCTCCACTGTTTTTCTTTAATCAAGTGTAGGCAATTAATTGCCCTATTGGATACAAAAGTTGTAGAATTTATATGCCTATTTATGTATTAATGACTGGAAAAAATCAATGTGTTTTGTAAATGCTTTTGTCATTTTTTTTTTTTGGACTCTGCAGAAGAAAATGTATTTCAATTCCATCTCAAACCATATTAACAGATTTGGACTTGGGTGCAATAAAGGCTTCCAAAGTGGAAAAAAAAGAATAAAGTGTCAAACAAGTGACAAATAATAAAAGCTTGGAAGAGAAAAGAATCAATTAAACCCACCAGCTCCAGAAAAACACAGTAAGGTATGCCATGAGATTTAACACCTGGCTCTTTCTATGTTTTAGTTCCCACAGTGCTATGGTTTGAAAATGTCGCTTCCAAGATCTAGGTGTTGTTAGTGTGATGGAATTCAGAGATGGGCCTTTAAGAAGTGACTAGGCCACAAGGGTTCCTCTGTCAATGGGATCAGGTACCTTATGCCTGACAGAGGGAGTTCATTATCTCTTGCCATTCTGCCTTCCACCATACAAGACACAGTAAGAAGACCCTCAACAGTTGCTAATGACTTCAACTTAGACTGCTTCACTTGTAGAACTATGCAAGTTTCTGTTCTTCATAAATTATCCAACCTCAGATATTCTGTAATTCATCAGAAATAGACAAACAACCCAATTTGCAAAATTTTGAGTATGTCTAGGATTTAGGAAACATTATATACTTATAAATTATATTTATAAAGTAAGTACAACAAACAGGGAAAATATGAAAGTCCTCATCACACCCTGGGTAAGGATAGAAATATTGAACAATTTGAAATATTAAAAATTTTATACCTTTGGTATTTTTGTTCAAAAAAAAGTATATTAACCTACAAATTGTCAGGCAATATTTAAATTTTAAGGAAAGGAAAGCATCAAAAAGACAGACACAAAGAAATCTATTTAATCCCAATTAATGGATTAAACTCATCCACTACAAAACAGACCATCAGGTTATACTTTAAATTTAATCATATGCTATTACTTTTCTTAATTTTTGTTTGATCTTTTTGAAACAGGGTCTCCCTGTAGCTCCAGCTGGCCTGGAACTCACTATGTAGACGAGGATGGCCTTGAACTCACAGAGACCTGCCTGCATCTGCCTCCCAAGTGCTGGGACTGCAGGCATGTGCCACCATGCCTGGCTATATATGCTACTACTTTTAAGACAATCATGAAAGGAAACTACCAGACTGGACTTTTGATCAGTCGTAGAGTGCCTCTTTTGCATGTATAATACCCTGGGTTCAAGCCTCAGCAGTACACAAACAAACCAAAATTACTAAAACACAAAACAATCAGACCAAATATATAATAAAAAGATATAATGGAAATAATACAACAGAAAAGGTATTTACTTAAAACCAACTGAAGAGTCCCAGCACCTACATGGCAGCTAACAACTGTCTGTAACTTCAATTTCAGGGGAATCCGATGCCCTCTTCTGACCTCTGTGGGCACTGCATGACATGGGTGTGCTTACACACATTCAGGCAATTCTCTCTCTCTCTCTCTCTCTCGCTCTCTCTCTCTCTCTCTCTCGCTCTCTCTCTCTCTCTCTCTCGCTCTCTCTCTCTCTCTCTCTCTCTCTCTCTCTCTCTCTCTCTCCACACTATATATATATAATAAAGTATTTAAAAAACAAATTAAGACTAAAAACATTGAAAAAGGAAGCAGACCTACATAATAATATAAGAAACAAGTCAATACAGAGAAATTACTATTTTAAACTTACAATTATACAAATTTGTAACTATATAAGTATATAAATTTATAAATACAACATAAGCTGGAAATACATGAAAGAAAAAGTTGGATCAGAATTATAGAGCATTGCCTTTTCATATTGAGGGATTTTAAAGTGCCAATATATGCTTCTACTGACCAACAGGGAAAAAAAATAGGAAGAACATAGAATACTGAGCAACAAATTACAAAGAACAGTGCCATGGAAACCATCTTCTCTTACCAAGTGGCTGCTCTTCATCTTTGTCCTTTGGGCTAGAAGGCCTTAATAAACAAGACTCCATTTGTGTACACAGTCTCTTAAGCAACACAGGAAATGCAACCATCAGTTATATGGAATCACCTTTTTCTTTCCTTCGGGGATAAGAGGATATTTAGACTACTGAGAGGCAAAAAAAAAAGTAATGTGTAAGAGCCCAGCCTGGTGATGCATGCCTATAAACCCAGCATTTGGGAGGCTGAGATAAAAG
Organism: Nannospalax galili; assembly: GCF_000622305.1. NCBI lineage: Eukaryota > Metazoa > Chordata > Mammalia > Rodentia > Spalacidae > Nannospalax > Nannospalax galili. The sequence goes on along the minus strand of NW_008338118.1, from coordinate 7,110,527 downwards.
CATCATGAGTAGAGAGAGAGAGGGAAAAGGAGAGAGAGAGAGAGAGAGAGAGAGAGAGAGGGAAAGGGAGAGAGAGAGAAATTAGTGCATCAAACCAATGTTTCAGTTCATCTTTGCACCTTATTTAGTAGCATCAAAAAATGATTATTGGCGAAAAAAATACATTTTTGTTAAGCTTGAATACTTTTGTTTTCTTCCTTCATTGATTGATTTGTTTATTTTTATGGGGCTTTTGGCTACTCTAACATTCCCCTCTCTGAAGAAGTAACCTTAAAATCTTTTAAGGATTAGATACAAGATCCCAAATACTTTCAACATTTTTGGCCTTTGGAACAGAGTATGTTACTAAACCTAATTGTATGCCATGGATGTTTTTAAAAAATAAGTCTTAGAAACCAAGCATGGTGGCACATGCTTTTTAATCCCAGCACTCAAGAGACAGAAGCAGGCAGATCTCTATGAAATCCAGGCTAGCCTGGTCTACGTAGCAAGTTCCAGGCCAGCTGGGGTTACAGGGAGACCCTGTCTTAAAAACAAACAAGCAAAAGTTGTTGGCATGTTAAGGTCCATTAATAGAAATTTTCAGGAAATCACATGAATAAGGACAAATACAAATCCTGATCCACTGATGTTTTGGTCCACTTGTTCTCACTGACTGTTTAGTTTTTAGACTGTCTGTACATGATGTCAATTTTAATTCATAGGTCTTCAGTGTAGGATGCTGTCCATCCTTCATGCGCACCAGCGAGTATTCTAAACAGCAATAACTGTACATTTACAGGAATCCATTTCTATGACAAGAGGCTATGCCTGTAACAAAAGCATAGGAGAATCAACAGATAAGGAAGATAGCATTGTTAAAAATCACTTTTGACTATGGCCATTTTCCTTCCTTGAGTCCAGAATTTTCCCATAAAGGGTCAATGCTACAATGTGTTCTGTAACTATATGTTGAGAATATTCTTATGAGGCAAGATAATACACGTTGGGCTAGAGAGATGGCTCAGCAATTAAGAGAGCTTGTTGCTCTTGCAGTGGACCTGGGATCAGTACCCAGCACCCAGATGGTGGCTTACAACCATGCTACTCCAGTTCCAGGGAATACAATGCTCTTCCCCCGCTCTGGTCTCTGTGGGCATTGCTATCACATGGTGCACTCACATACATGCAGGCAAAACACTCATATGCATAAAATAAAAATAAAGTGAATTTTAAAAATACACCATCATTTTTAGTTGAATGGTATAAAGTTGAATAGGATTGTTACAGTAGTGTTACATTTTAAAAGGTATCTGAGAAATCCATGTGAAATTCCTACTCTTTTCATTATACTGTTCTGTTTTCCTAGTGATAGAAAATGCTAAAAGATGCTAATGCTTGTAATCCCAGTGCTTGGGAGGCTGAGGCAGGAGGATTGCTGCAAGTTGGGGTCAGCCTGGGCTACTGAGACCTCATCTCAAAACTCCAAAGGTGGACGGAGGGGAGGGAGAGGGAGAACATAATTATCTACAATGAGCAAACGGAAACCTAACCAGAAAAAAGAAAAAAAAAAAAAAAAAAAGCCTTTTGAAGTGACTCTGAGAAGTAGCCAAGTGCATGGTAAATGCACTGAGTTATCAAATGTATTCAGCACACTGATGTCTGACAGTAAGCTAGGACATCTTTCATCACATATGAACAAGGCACTTTATATGTGCTTCTCACTGTGTGGCACACTCTGCTGGGATGACAAAGGGTAAGGAGGAGAGCTGGAGGGAAGGTTCATTCTTTCTTTTGGTAGCTTTAGTTTTGTTTCCCATACAAAATTTCCTCTACCTCAGAGGGTAAGCAGGTGAGAACTAGGTCAAGGACAGATTCAAGACCTGAGTATAGTTTGGACTCTGGAGATTGAATGGGAAACAGTCTTCAAAATCTCAGAGATTTCTAGACTTCTAGGATAAGAAGCAGGCAGCTCAACTATATAAAGACAGACCACTTTGGTCACAATTTACAGGAAAACAATTCTGCAGAAATTTAAGAGATTGTCTTTGCACCTGAAAATTAAAATTAGGTCATAAAGGGGAATATTGGAGTCAATAAGATTTGAAGGCAGGGTGGGATGCAGAGTATGAGAAGCCATAAGATGTCTCGCTTGCGTGCTGCCCCTTCCTGTGTTCTCCATTTGTGAGTGTATTGGCTACAAACTATGTACCTTCCCACCTTGTTTCTAAAGGTGGCACCTGTCTCATCCTGCCAGCATCTTGCCAAGTTCCTGGATGGTGGGTGTCCAAGCTGAAAGGCTGAATCTGCAGTCTTCACCCTGGGCTCTCCTCAAGCTTACTCATCTTTCTGTTCCCAGCTATGATGAAATATCACAAGGGGACAGCTTGGCTTCCTGGCTGTGCAGCTACCAAGGGGTTAGATGCTATAACCCGGAAGTGCAGGAAAGTCCGAATCCTCAGGTAGAATCTTGACTAATGGCGAATGGGATACAGTAGGCAACCAAATTCCCTCTTTGATTTCCCTGTGCACTGTTCTGAGATACTATGTCTCCATGAAGCAGTACCGCGGGCTGAGCTCATAGGCCTCCGTCAAGCGATTACTCATTGTGATGTGGTGGCCAGCACGGTAACACATCACCCCCTCACGCCATGTGGTTCCTGCCTGCTTCCCCTATTTCTTCACCTGTACCTCCTGGTCTTGTGCTAAGTAGCCCACTTTTCTAAAACAGAACTATGACAATGAGACCGATTTTGTTGGTGTTGTGTACTTTCCTTTGCCCTGTAGGAGTTACTCTCCACTTTTCTCTACATGCCCTCTGCCCTGGGAGGCTATTGAACTTCACCTCCACTCTTACTCTCTGGCCATCAGTTGGATCCAGCCAACTGGGGGCCCTGGAGGGATGGGGGTGCAGGAATTGGAGGGAGAAAGTGTCCTGGCTCCTTCCCTATGAGAGGTCACCTAGGGCTACTGTATCCTTCTGGTGAAATGAAACTCACAGCCAGGGTTCTTTTCTACCTATTCATGGTTTCTGAGCACAGCTTCTTCCTCCCATCCCTTTGACACAGCCACCCTAGGGCTATCACAGTTTCCTTTAAAGCTTCTCTACTCTTAGCCCATTCCTTTGTAATTAGTATCTTAATAAATAAACCCTGTTGGGTTGTTCCCATTTGAGAGTGCCATCTGTTTCCTGTTGAGACCAAGAGTGTAAAGGAATGGATAAATGACAGCACAGGTTTATCTATGCTGGAATAGTGAGAAACCATTACAAATCAGTTAGTGTTTGGGAGGAAAAGAAAGGGATAAACTAGGGTTGGTTTTTTGTTTCTTCTTTTTATCGCATAAAATGTCTAGCAGTCCGAGTTCTGGTGGGAAACAGAATTCTATTCCTCCAGATGCTTAAATGAGGAAACCATCTATGAAAGTGGCAGAGACAGGCAATCAATACGGTGAAGCACTAGGGTTATGAAAGCAGGAAAGCCACCCCTTCTGCTGAAGGAATAAAAGGACAAAACAGTATTCCAACCCCAGAACCCAGTAAGAAGCCCTGGGGACTTCATTTGCCAGGGGACACTGGCCCTGCTGGAGTCTCAGTGTGCTGTTCAGCTGAAGTAGGGAAAGTAAGCTCTGCTTGTCCCTCCTGCTGATTACCTTCTCTCTGCTCCTCAGTGGGTACTTCTCATTGGCTCAACCCAGCTGGGAATTAGAATGATGTGGCTTATGTCAGAGTGGGGCTAGAAAGCACAGAGGATGGATTTGAATTGATCGAGTGGAGAGAGAAACCCACAGTGACCAGTGCAATCAGGATTTCAGATTTCATGCAAATACAATTCTAATTTTGCCAAAAGTGATAAGAACTGATGAGCTGGATATTTAAAGTAGCCATCTCATGGTAGTAGAAGATAAGTGGTTTTATTTTTCATAGTGTTTGAAAATCAAAAATGACTATTATGCCTTTAAATTATATTAAAGAAGTGCTAACTGGAGATGTGTTTAATTTTCATTTTTAAAGGGAAAATTCCTCATGGTAGGTTTTCACTTCCTGAACTTGCCAAGAAGGAAGACTGCATCTAGAAGGAAGTTCAGGCCAAATGAAAAAATATGGGGCTGCTTGTTTGTCTCCCTAAGCACTAGTTTGTCACATATCATTCTGATGGGTGATGATAATTTGATGGGAGTCAGACTGAATCCCAGCTCTCATTCTATCAATAGCTCTGGAAATCCACACTCAGCTGTTACCTTTGTTTCACCACAAGGCTGATATGTGAGATTCACATTCTCAAAATGTCTTATCCTAGAGTTCAATGTCAGCAGAAGACATTAACTTCATAAAAACAGACAACTTTAAAATCCTTTCAGTGTAACAAAAAAGTAGCAAGCATCACTTAGATTACATTTGTGTCCAAAAATATTTCTGATTTTTCAGTTGCTTCAGGTCTTTCCTGTTTAAACTTGAACTACAAAGGGAAGCAAGATGGAGGGGACTGGTGACATGGCCTGTGTCTGCAGTGACCCAGAGGCTTCCACACTCTGACTTCTATTCTTAGCACTGTCCTCCGGCTCCTTGTCAGCTCACATTCAGTGCCTCCTGAAAGGAAAACAGTTACTTCCGCCCCAGAAATATTTGGAATGTACAGAATGAGATAGCAAATACTTGGAATGCCTCTGAGCAGCTGTTGATGGCGATATTTCTAATGTGAATTCTAATTTCTACCGCCTCAACCTTGGGTCAGAGCAGCAGTTCTGGAAAATAGAAACACCAGTCATGAGATGTGCTGTGTAAATGCAGACAGAGGGCTGAGCTGTGTGAGCTCAGGTGTCCTCACTGGCCACCAAGCTATTTAAAGCTAAAGATCAGCAGAGATGGCAGATGCATGACAACTTTGCCATCTTCTGAAGTCTAAAAATTTAAATTGCTTTGAAATAGCAAGGATTAAAACTTACTGATTGGGTCATTCAATGCTTTAGTTTCCCAAATTTAATTTTTGAGAGTGTATACAGCAGGTGTTAACAATTATCAGTATTTTACAAATATCCACAGAACATATACTAACTCCAGATAGGACTCACTTTAACTTTGGAAAACTGAGTGAGGTTCATAGCTGAACTTTTAAAAAGTAGGGTATCTGAGAAATTCCACTGAGGTTTAGGGCAATAGTAACTAGAGTAAATCATCGATTTTAGACCCAGTTCCCAAGCATTATATTCTAACCTTCCAACTCTAAAGTTACAAATCTCCTCTTTAATTAAAATACACATAAAATAAAAGCTTATCATGTGAAGAGAGAATTCTTTTTAGCAACATAAAAGGTTATAATAAGATGGATAAGAATTTGAGTGTGGCTGACTTGCTATGCATTATACAAACGGCCTCTCTGGAGTTTTGCAATCACCAAAAAACAATGCTAAGTGCTCTCAAGTACTAAATATAGTCTGCTAGTTTTTTCAATGATTTCATTATAAAAATAGCATTGGGTTGAAATGCACAAACACATTGAACAATTCTCCTTTCTGCCTATGAATAATAAAGACAACCTCCACATACCAGGAACTATGTATATATTTTTAATCTTCATAAAAGCCACAGCAAATCATCTCAAACGTGGGTAGCAAAACATTCTCAGGTGTCACTGATTATCATCTTCGGTGGTATGAACAGGAACCGATACAGTTTCACTTGGTTCCAAGTGGATCCTTTACTTCCACCACCAAAATTCCATCGTGACAGAGGATGGCAGACAAATCTTTGGTTTCAACGCCATCTGGCAGTTTGTACTGTCTGGTGAAGCTCCGGGAGATAAACCCATGCTCGTCCATTCTGGTTCCATGTTGAGCCTTGATCAGCAGCCAGCCCTCGAACGTCTGGATGATGATGTCCTCCGGCAGGAACTGCACCACGTCCAGCAGGATCTGGAAGCGGGATTCGCCTTCTTGGGGCAGCGTCTCTGCGGTGGCTGAGTCCCCTGCAGGGGCCCGCGGCATCCCCCTTGCTTTCCTCAGGTCCACGATGGTTGGTCCCGGCAATGCGTATAAAGCATGATCCAGCCTGCAGTCTTCCAAGCCTCGAGCTTCAAACTCCTCCTGGTAACGCACTGGAGTCTCTATGAGGTGCCTCAAAATGATTTTTGCCATAGCAGAGGCAACCCCAGCTTTCAGCTGCTTCCCTTCTGTGAGTGGCCAGGCCCTGGCCTTGCCTGCCGATTCCCAGTCCAGCAGCTTCGTTTATAGCCCTGCACAGACAGCAGCTTATTTGGGCCTGCATCAGACCAGCACACTCTTGTCTTTTCACACACGCTGACAATGAATGGCTATTTATAGCGTGCCTTTCGGAGTTGCATTTAGCACACAGCCTGCACAAGCCGGCCAGGCAAGGATTGCTCTTACGTACTTGGTTAGCCCTGACAGACCCGCCTGCCTCACTCACCCCAAGAGAAAGAGAAATCCGGGAGCAGAAGCAGCACTTAAGATACCCAGGTGAGTGATTTCACCCCTGAACCTGAGGTATGTGCTTATCCCAAGGTCTGAGCTAGCACAGCCTCTCCTCTGTCTCCAGAGCCAAAGCAAGGGGAGAAGATTCTAGCTGTAATTTATCAGGAATAAAGACACATACTATAAACCTCAAATACCCAGTAAACTCAGCCCACATCCTGTATCTCTCCCTTTATCTTTTACTCTTTTGTGCTTAAGGAACATCTGCGCTACCTAGTTTGGTTTTTATATATTTGACCCATGAAAATAAGATCAGGTGACTAGTTAGATGAGTATGAAACTTCAGATGGGTAGAGAAATTCAGGGCCAGGAATCTTAGTGAGGAAAGTAGAGCCACAGCAGAGAGAAAAATGTCAAAGCTTTCAGCGTTTTCATATGACAGTCTAGAAAACCAAGGATTAATCTAGTCAAAACTGCTATTGAACAGGCAAAAATAAATTACATGTCATTTCTCAACTACAGCAACCTTTATATTAACCTTCCATTGAAAAGGAATGAGGCAATGCTAGCCAAGATCTTGAGGCTATGTTAAGTAAAACAAAGTCTGCATTCGGTCAAGTACCCTGCCCCTGAACTACAGAGTCCAACTCTTTGTCCTACAGCCTACGTTCAAGGGTCAAGCTTTATAACCTCGAGATTGAACTTCTGCCCTAAAATAACTCTACCCTTGGTACGTCAAAGATAGCCTAAATTGATTATATTATTTTTATTTTCCTAAGCTCTCCAGCATTTGACGTAAGCCTCTCAGCAAGAAAAAAGGCAATAGCTGTTTGTTTTTAACCCTCTTAAAGAGTGACAAGTAGAGTCTTCTCAGATCTTCTTTCCTGAATTCTCAGTGGAAGCCATATTGCTTCAAGGGGAGGTTGCTTTTTATGGAAAGAGAGGGGGAGAGAGACAGATAGAGATGAAGAGAGAAAAAGAGATTATATAAAATCTCAGATACTGTACAATTGCATAATGGTTTATGACTCTCTAAAAGGCCATAGGACACAAACAGATGTGAAGTATATCTATGGCATTAAGTTTTAATGGGGGAAATGAAGGGTAAATTAGATGGGAAATAACTAAAAATATTTCTAGAAGTGGGGGCAATGATAGAATAATTAGAAGATGAGAACACTTGTATAATCTTCATTGTTAATTGCTTTTCAAGGTTTCCATGGCACAGTGGCTCATTTGGGAGAGGCTAATAACAAATGGTCTTGGAGTCTGAGAAAGTTTTCTAGAAAGAGCCACAGATTAGCTTGAATCAGGAAGATACAGAATAGACCAAATGAAGCTTTGGGCAGAGGAGGGAGGCAGGATGTTTGAGTGTCCGGGTAATGGCATGTTCAAGGTTCTTGAGCCAAAAGAACATCATGATTACAGAAGGCAAAAGAGTCTTCGTATGACCACAGTGCAGAATAGAAAACAGGAGCTGGGACAGTTTAGGTTAGAGAAGTAAGCAGGAGCCAAACAAACCTTTATCATTGTTGTTGAGGCAAAATAGCACTTTTAAAGTTGTTTGGTTAGTTGTTAGGAAGTTAGGAGAATTCCAGTTTTAAGTAAAAGACTATTCTTCACCTCTTCATAATCAAAGGGCCCTTTGAAGTATTATTTTTCCAGATAAAATTTAGATTCTAGTCTAGCACCAAGGAGCTAACTCAAATCGCTGCCTTTTTTAAATTTTTCTGACATCTACTATAAGAAATATACCTGTCACCATAGCCTAGTAAGCATACATAACACATCTGTTATAGAAAAGTTAGCTTTGCTGCACAGATGCCCTCTAATGATACAACCCACTGACTTGATTTCATGACCCCAGACTGGTCACAATGATAGTTTGTAAAACACCTACTATTGGGTAGGGTAGTTTATCATCTTTGGGTAAATTTCACCTCTGCATAATTTAATGTTTGGTTTTATTTTTCTTCTGTAGCTATGATGTGACTTCGAGCAGGTAGAGGAAGAATCCGTGCAGTAGGAGAGAGCTGCATGGCTCAAGTTAAACCCTGATTTTTCAGGAAGTTCTCACTGTATACATATTACAGTTTTAAGGAACTTAGGTGAAAAGGGATAGAAAAAGTTAATTAGGGGTTAACATAAGCTCTCAAAGTTGTTTTAGTTTCATTGACATCATTTAAAAAATTGACCATTGGTCTGCTTGAAAGAATGAGTTAGCAAGAGATCCTGATAGAACTTGGTGGATGGACTATGAGACCTACACAACCAAAACTCTGTTTCAAATATTTCTTTTAAAACACAACAACTGCCTCAAGTTACTCATCGGTAAGGTTTTGCTCCACACTGGAGCCCAGTGTCAAGAAAGCCTAAGGGGAATTCAGGAAGGGGTCGTTCTGTGTATTGTACATATCTGAGCAAAGGCTCTGCTAGCTGCAGACAAGAAAAAGATAAAAATAGCAATCAAGTAAGAGCACAGGTATATGCCTAAGGGTGTCCGAAAACATACATAGAGAGATTTGATTGGTTCATGCTGCTGGCCTGTAGGCTTCACTTTAGATGGGAGTCACAATAAACATTAAACACACTTTCAAGAGAGTTTGAAAAGATGAAGAGAGTTATCTTCCTGAAACCCTGCTATGACTATATCATCCCTCCCCAGATCAAATACATTCATCAGTTCTTAGCTTCCTCATATAAAAACCATTATACAATCTGTTTTGACAATACTTTCTAAATCCCCATTTTTAGTATTTCCCCTTTTTAGGTTCTAAATTCTTTTGTATACTAAAAACTCCATGGCTGGGGCTGGGTAGATGGTTCATGTGTAAGAGTGCTTGCTATGCATGCATGAAGACTTTTGCTTGGATTCCCAGCACTCATGTAAAAATTCAGGCATGTCTCCAAGTGCCTTTAACCCCAGAACACTGGGGAGCAGAGACATGAAGATTGCTGGGGCTCCCTGGCCCAGTCATCCTAACCAAAGAAACTGAGCTCCAGGTTCAGTGAAGAGCCTGTCTCAAGGGAAATAAGGCAGAGGACAATAGATGAAGGCATCTGACATCTTTCTCTGACCTCTGTATGTATACACACAGGCATGCATACATGTACACACACACATAAACACACACACACACACCCACACACACACACACACAAACACACACACACACACCCACACACACACACACACAAACACACACACACACACCCACACACACACACACACGATCTTTAGAGCTTAGAAGATAGTACATCCAGAAAGTGCTTGCCATGTAAGAAAGTTTAAGGGCCTGAGTTCAAATACAAAAAAAAAAAAAAAAAAAAAAAAATGCTGAGCATTATGGCATTGACTTGTAATCACAGTGCTGGTAAGATGGAAATAAGCAGAGCCCTGGGTTCACTGACTGGTCTAGCCTAATTGGAGCGCTCAAGGTCAATGAGGAACTCTGTTCAATATATACATATACAATATAAAAAGAGTTCACATGTAGTTACTCTACAACAGGGGTTCAGTGTGCCCCTGATAGACACCATAGGTTAGCAAACAAAAATCCAAAAATCCCAGTGCCAGAAATGGGCTCCCTTTTTTGGAATTGTTGACCAAAGAGACACTCAAACAATACTGGCTATTGCCATTACACTTTGGTTACACTCTCCCTCCCCATAGCTTGATGGTAAGACACCATTGCTGAAGACACTACATACCTGAGTCACAAAACAAAGAGAAATCAAGCTTCATCTCTACTGGCTAGTTTTTATAGTACTAGCAGGTGCTATGCATGTTACTGGCAGAGAAAGGTAATCACCAGCCTTACTTAGCTGTGAATCCTGAAAGCTACAATAACAACTGACTTGACAAAATATGCCCATTGGTGCAATAGTGGCATGAATGCTATAGGAATAAGCAACCTCCTTCTAATTGGTGGCCTGCTTCCCAATAGGGAGTCCATACCTGACATTGTTATCAGGGCCAAAAATCTGTGGCTGGACAGGTCACAGGCCATAGAGGAGAGCCTACTACTATTAATCTTGTAAATAGCATTAAATCTATAGTATTAATAGTATTAATCTTGCTTAATAGTATTAAACTGACTCACAACTTGTACCTATAGACTAGTGCATCTCTAAAATCTCATCAGAGAAGTTTCTTCTTGCCACGATGGAAATTAACACAAAGACCCACAACTGGTCAGAGTGCAAAGAATAAGATATTTTGGAGCACTTAACCCTAAATGGGATACCTATATCGCCCTCTACTCCCAAGGCTCAGGGATCATTGCTGAAAAGGAGTGGGGGAGATTTTAAGAGTCAGAGGTAGTAGATGGATAGAAGGAAAGTGTGATGTCTGGGCACCACAGGGTAGTTACACATATGAACCCCGAACTCTTATGACAGCATGCACAAGACCTAAACAAACCTAAACCAGACAGGGACCCAGCATGGGTGCGGGAGGTGGGCAGGAAGCCAGAGTCACAGCTAAGGCTGTATTAGCAATTGATAGATGCTGAGAGAGAGAGAGAAAAAAAGTCAGTTTTCTTTACTGATGTGATGCCAGGTAGTTGTCCAAACTCCAAGGAATATACATTTAGGAAACAAAGTTTACACTCCATAGGCCTTCCATTAAAAAAAAAAAAAAAAAAAAAAAAAAAAAAAAAAAAAAAAAAGACAAGCAGACATGGTGGAGAACGTCTTTAATCCCAGGACTCTGGAGGTAGAGGCAAGCAGATCTCTGTGAGATCAAGACCAGCCTGGTCTACATGAGTTCTAGGCCAGCTGGAGCTATTGGGAGACTGTCTGAAAACAAACTAATAAAAAAAAGACAAATAATAATAGAGGACATGAAGTTGGAGGGGTAATAAGGTCAGAGTGGAGGGCAGGGAGAGGGTCTGAATATGATTAAAATAACTGTAGACAGTCTTGAATCGATAAAAATATTTAAAGGAAAAAAAGGTGGGTTACATCTGAGGAACAACACTCTGGCCTCCACATGTACCTGCACATACATGCACATGCACACACAAACAAGCACACACACAACTTTAATCCTTTTTCTCAGCTATAGTTTATAATCCTTAGGCAAAAAGATAAGACTAATTTTCGGGGGGAAGCAGCTTATTGAAGTGCATATGATATGTAACTGAAAACTTGAAAGTCACGGAAGAATGCTTTTGACCTAGTCACTGCAGTGCAGGCTATCTGCCCAACTCCCATGGACTGATGTGACTAGATCTCTGGTCTGTGTCCATGTTAACATCCCCATATGAAGAAATGATTTCTAAGATGTCATAAGTTCTTTTAAGCTGCTAGTTTCTTTTAAAATGTGGTATGATATATTAGTTTCAGACCTGAAAGAAGCAGAGATCTTTCCAGGATGTGAACTGAACTGTAAAACCAAATCCAGATGTGGTGTGATCTGGTGGTCTGACACAGAGGGCAGCAGGGGCTCATTTTCAATATTGCAACTGCCCTCTGCTGGGAGAGCCTGTAATTTCATGAACGAAAGGCTGATTGTTTAGAAATCACTGAACTTCTAAACGAGCAAATCTTCCGCCTCTTGCCTTTTGACTTCATTTTCCAAATACGTGTCTGCATATCCTGAGCCCGGTTCACTAATTTGTGTGGTGCCTGCAACTTTGTTATGTACTGTATAGTAGGAAGAGAAAAGATGAAATAGAAAGCTTTTGAAGGATAGATTTTGAACTCTGGCATCCTAATTGAAAACTACCAAGCATAGAGTATGCTCATTCCATATAAGTACACCCAGAAAGGCATCATAGCAGTGATCAAAGAAAACGTTTTAAGGGACATTCTGCCCTTTACCTATTTGAGCCAAAGGCAAGTCATAATCTCTCTGAGGCTTACCTTCTTTCTTGACAGTAAAATGAGAAAATCCACCTTGTAGGTTGCTTTGAGGTTAGAAAGTATACTATGTTACATGCACTAGAACCTGGCACATAGCAAATGTCCAATAAAGGCTAGACATTCACAGTTATAATATAATATCATCATTAAAGGATTAAGGTCTTTGGAGAATAGATTCATTTCATACTGACTTATTTCAATTCAGTGGTGGCTGTTTTTAAAGACTAACTCTCACACTGCCCATGTTTCCTTAAACATTAATCAAGGCCTTGCCAAATAGTAGATGTTATTGGATAACTTTACAAATCACGAGTTCTAGAGATAAGGCTCAGACCAAGCCAGATCCTAGGGAGGAAAGTACTAAAGATCTCCTATCACATTGAAGCTGTCTTTATCAGCTGGGATCAAATGATTTTTTTACATTCTTTTTCCACAATCTACTTGTAAGCCCTTTGATGGCAGTAAGTAACATGACTCTTGAGTGGCCAAGCCACTAAGCTTGAGAATCTCAAGTCTGCTTTTTCAACCCTGCAGGAAATTTCAAAGAAATGCTCATTACAGCTTGCTCAAGAATGGTTCTAAGGGCTTTATGAGTTCTTTCTTCCATAACACAGTTTAACTGAGAGGTCAGATAAAGATGTCAGGTTAAAGAAAACATGGAATTGGAGACAGAAGGACAGAGAGAAGAACCAGAGATTGGGGGGTGGGGGCGGAGAAGCGATAGAAGTCAGTACCCTCAGTTCTTAGCTGGCAAATATTAATTGTACCATAATAATGAACTGGATTCATAGGACTCCTCTGAAGCTTAAAAACTAGAGAAAGAAGAAAACATCTCTCTGTTATTATGCTGATTCCCACAGCCTGCTCAAGTGTTCCCTAAGACATTGACAGTTTATGTACCCCTGCCAGCCATGCCCTTCCTGTCCACCTCACAGTCCTTCCCAGAATTGTCTGTTCTCCAGCAGCAAAGCCTCACCTCAAAAGCACGTTTTAATCTGAGGATCAGATATGAGACGTTAATTAACAGAAGGGAAGGAATTTGTCTTTAGGACATTGGAAGGGAGAGTTTCGTCATTTCTCTTTTTGCCACAGTACGAAGGCTTTCCCTGTATGCTCCCTAATATGGTTGGGGTATGAAGTGCCCCCTGACTAAGGTTCAGATATAGGGGCTTGGTCACGAGCTAGGTGCTATTTTGAAAGATTCTGGAAACTCTGGCCAGTGGGACACAGCTGGAGGAAGTAGGCCATTAGAGGTAGGTACTTGGGGTATCTTCTCAGTGGCCCTTTGTAATCCTCTCTGTTTCCTGTCCACCAAGAGATGACCAGCTTCCTCCTCCACACACTCCTGCTACCATGATATTCTGCTTCATAATCAACCCAGAAACAGGGATCCAAGCGACTATGGACCAAAGTCTCCGAAAGCAGGAGTCCAAATGAATTATTCCCCCCATTAACCAACTGCTCTAGGGGATTTGGAATTGGGTTCCCGAGACATTAGAACTTGTTACACTTCATTTGAGGTACATGTGGAGTACCTCATGGAGTGCGGTGAGAGGACCAAGGCAAAGCAGGTGTCATCAACTCTGTCTGCCTCTCTTTCTGTTAGAGGAAATGGAAAAGATGAGAGACTCAGAGAAAATCAGTGCCTAAGAATTGAGAATTCCTTGTACACCAAAATATTGCCAGTAATCAATTCTCAAGTCATAATCTGCTTGTTGTAATGTCATTTGGATACAAATTCATTTCTTTTTTGAAAAAAAAATTTTATTTATTATTTTTATTTTATGTGTATGAATGTATTGCCTGCATGTATGTGAGTGCACCTGTATCGCACAATGCCACGGAGGTCAGAAGAGGGCTTCAGATTCCCCTGGAACTGGAGTTAAGGACAGTTCATAGCTGCCATGTGGGTGCTGGGAATTGAACCTGGGTCCCCTGCAAGAACAGTCAGTGCTCTTAACTGCTGAGCCATCTTTCCAGCCCCACAAATTCATTTCTAAAGCAAATCTGAATAAATTTCTGTTATCCTGGAAAAAGCAAGGTCAGGTGGCCTCCAACTTAGGGTGGTGTGACTTGAGATTTCTTGGCTTGATGATGGTGCTTACATAATGGACATCCATCAGAGACTGTACTTTCTGTTTTGAATCTGTTTGTTTTCCTCCTCTAGTGACATGCAGCACAATCCTTTCTCACCCCAGTCAGCTATGTGATCATGAGGAGAAACAGCAGATATCCTATAGCATAAGGGGTGCTAAACTATGTACTCAATACAGTTAATTGGTTAATGGTATTGAGTACATTTTTGACTTCCAATATTTTCAGTTTATGGTGGATTATTGGGACCTAACCAGGTATAAATTTAGAACAACTGTATCTAGTGGCAGAAGAGCTTTGAGGGATTTATTGTGAAGCTCGACTCCAGTGAATTCATGACTTAAGGGAATGACTCTTTAATAAAGTCTCTTCAGACACCAAGACATCTATTGTAGATGTATTTGGGGAGAAGGATCTTCTTGAGATCTTTAACTCACAAGTAACTTCCTGTGTAGTCTTTCTGGCCTTGTTGGGAATTCTAGAGGAGCATTCATGGACAGACTGCCTGTGTCACTTACAAGGCAAACAGAAACTACAAGCTAAAGTCTAATAGGTGAAACAAAACAAAAAGAAGAAAATGGAACTCAAGATGGAATTTTGATAGCCTGGACTTTGAGAAAGTTTGAGGCCTCCCTGAAGGAAGACTGATGGCTTGAGCAAATGATGCAATCTGTTCCTGACTTGTAGCCCAGATTTTATTTTAATCTCATGAGAGACAGTGTCGTGTGATGGTCAAATGTGTAAGATGTAGTCAGTTGCATGAGTTCAAACCCTGATTCCATTCCTAACCTGGACCAGATACTTAAAAACACACCTTGCTGAGTTCTTTAAACATCAAGAGACATCACTGCTGGAGACTGGAAAGTTTCAGGCATTGTTCTCCGTGCTTTCTCATGAAAACAAAAGTTGAAATGTACACATATAAAGTGTCTTAGATGACTGGCCACAGGAGGTATAAGCATACAAATCTCAGTATTTAAATCTTGAGCTCACATCTTGACTGCAAAGCCAAGACAAGCATGATCAAGAGATTTCTTTCTTTTTTTTTTTGAAATGGAGAAAGAATTATAACCTGCAGCAGGGAAGAAATGTGGGAGATATTTCCAAAGCAACGTCTTTCTTAAACAAAGGAAGCTTGAGGATTTTATTTGGGGAGCCCGTGCCCATTCACACGAGGAAGTGCTTTGGGACTGGGCATATTCCTGAGCATGCTCAATTCAAGATGTACATTCTTGAGAATGCTCATTTTAATTTAAGAAGGAAAAAATGGCAAACAGGAACACTTCTAGATGCATCTACTCTCATCCTAAAGATGGTAAAAGAACAAGAGACTGCAGAGGGCTTATCCCTGATTAGGACACCCATTTCAAACCTCTGCCTCCCAAGGCTCAGAGATCATTGTGCAAGAGGGGCAGAAAGACTGTAAGAACCAGAGACGATGGGTCACTGCAAGGAAACAGAGTCTTCCAGGCAGTTGGTCAGTTAATCATATGAATTCACAGCAATGGTGACAGCATACACAAGTCTTATGCAAGCTCAAACCAGACAAAATCCCAGCATAGACATGAGGAAGTGGGTAAGAAATCCCAACCCAACCTAAAGAATTTCTGGCAATTGATGGCTAATGGGAGGGGGAAAAACAGTGTCTCATAGGGATGGGACACTTGGTGGGCCCAGTGGTTGGACCTAGACTGAAGGTCATTTCAGGACACAAATCAGACTCTACAGGTTGTGTTGCAATGAGGGGAAGCAGGGAGAGAGGAGGGGATCTAAATACAATCAAACCATAGTGTATGAAAATCACAAAAATTCAATTTAAAAAAAAATTTAATAAAAAAAATACATTTACCTTCATACTTCTGATACATTTACCTTCATCCTAGAGACAGCAGACAGAAAAACTTCTAGGCACACTTATCTAGTATCATAAAGGCATTTCCAGGCATGCTTAGCTTCTTTAACAAGATGATTTTAGCTGTAGCCAGAGAAAAAGACACTTTTGAGGTATTTTAACACAGGAGTTTACCCCAAGAGTGCCCACCTCAAGCTGCTAATAGAGAAACTACAGTGATCCCTGAGAAATTGGAGTGTCTGTAGATGTGTACATATGTGAAACTCATGCTTAGTCCTTCGATTCTAATTCCCAGTAGGAACTAATTAAAATTGATTTCAGAGGCTGGAGAATAAGCTCAGGGGTTAAGAGCATGTACTGTTCTTGCATAGGACCCAAGTTCAATTCCCAGCATTCAACATTAGGTGACTCACAACCACCTGTAACTCCTACTCCAAAGGATCTAATGCCTCTGGCCTCCTCAAGCATCTGCACTCAGCATTCAACATTAGGTGACTCACAACCACCTGTAACTCCTACTCCAAAGGATTAAAAATACAAGTAAGTCTTTGATATGTGTGTGTGTGTGTGTGTGTGTGTGTGTGTGTGTGTGCACGTGCACACACACACATACACAATTAAAAATACAAGTAAGTCTTTGATATTTCTTCATTCCAGAAACTCACTCACCCAAAGCAATTTCTCAGTAATAAAGTGCAGGACAGACCCCAGTGGTTTTTTCACCACTATGTGTATCAGCCATGGGTCCTCACAGTGGACTATTCTGGTAGTGGCTTTTTCTAACCCCCAGAGCAAAGTGCACCATCCAGTGATAGACTCATAGGCTTCACAGAAGGGTACTGAGGGAACAGGACTCCTTGAATGGAATATTATGTTAGAATACTGGTGCAGAATAAATACTCAAGTGCTCCTTTTTCCTTTCTACAAAACAGTGTTTTGCAACAATCTGACTGTCTCATAAGAACTTCCTTGTACTAATAGCTTCATATTTACAGTATGTGTACTTATGAAAGTACATTGATTTCACACAAGACTATGTTTCCTGACCTCTAAAAATTACTGGGGTTAGGGAGATAACTCAGTAGGCAAAGTGCTTGTTATGTAAGCATGAGGACCTGGTCCAGATTCCCAGAATACATACTTTTTAAAGAATTGGGCATGACGGTCCACCTGTAATCCCAGCTTGCATAGAAGGTAGAGACAGGGAATCCCCAGACAAGCTGGCTAGCCAGACTAACCAAAGCAGTGAGCTCCAGACCCTGCTTATATATATCATGGAGAATCAAGGAAGACACATAACACACACACACACACACACACACACACAAAACACAAAAAATAACAATACAGATTTTACTGACACATACAATGCAAAAAATAATACAGATTCTACTGTTGTCATGACAACTCCCCATCCAACCTGTCCATACTTTGATGCCTGCATTTCCTCCTTTTTAGCTTTACTACAAACATATGTGCACTCACACTTGAACTTCGCCCACAAACTTTTCTCAGGCCTCCCCTGTTCCTTTTAAAGCTTCACACTTTTGCGCCTGCAGTTCATTTTTTCTGTTTGGAAAACCACTCTCAGAATACATCAGTGGTCACTTTTCTGAGAAAGAGCCCCCCTCTTTTTTGATTTATTTATTTTTATTTTATGTGTATGAGTGTCATGCCACATGTATGTAAGTGCACCACTGTTGTGCAGCAGCCACGGATGACAGAAGAGGGTATCAGATCCCCTGGAAATGGAGTTATAGGTGATTGCTAGCCGCCTTGTGGATGCTGAGACTCAAACCCGGGTCTTCTGCAAGAACAGCTAGTGCTCTTGACCATTGAGCCATCTCTCCAGCCCCTCAAGGTTCCCCTTCTTAATCAGAGAAAGCTAATCACTCCATTCTCTGGGCTTGCAAAAACATTTTGATGTTATCCAGCAAGGTGTTTGTTCCCTGTTGCTAATTCAGGTCTCTGCAGCAGGGGTAGGATGTAGGATTATCTTGGCACTACCTGCTTTCCAGGAGACGCTGGTGTGTGTCAGTTGGATTTCCAACAGGAAATGTGGCATCTGCAAACTAAGAGATTTAAGGAGAGTTTTAACAATAAACTGCACACAATGCCAAGAATGACTTGGAAATACCGGAATAATGCAGTCCTTCCAGGGCCACTAAGACCAGGAAACTGTTACACATATGACTGGAGGAACCAAGCTGAGAAGATGTAGGGCAACCCAGAGAGCTATGGAGAAAAGTCAAAGAGGCAAGAGTTGACCCTCAGTGGAGAGACAGACAGACAACTCCTGTGACTTGACAGGAAACTGAGAGACTAAATCTTCTCATCACAAACTCTGTCTGCTGCCTTCTGCTTGACAATCCCACCAAGAAACCAAGCAAGGGGCCCACTGAGGCAACCCACATGGCCACATCTTGGAAACAAATGATGAAAAGGCCCAAGGGTTCACTATCTCGCCACAACAGAAGAAGGATCATCCTACTTCTGTCACCTCCTCCAAGGCTCAGGGACTTTTGTGCAAGAGGCTGGTGGAAAGATTGTAACATCTGGAGGAAGGGGTAGGGTGTGGTATGAGCTGGTCCTCTCTACCTGGCAAACTAAACAGTCAAGCTATGCCCATGCCTCTTTCCCAAACTTTGTCGCACCTGCTTGTCTAGGATTATAAATTTTATTGTTGACCTGTAACAAAAGGAGGGTTGGGAGAGTCAGTCACCCCTCCCACCCAATCAGTCAGCCTTAGCTGCAGGACAGGGAAGAACTAAGAATAGGGACAGGGGAAAACAAGGTGAGGGAATGGCCTTGGACCACTGCCAGAAATTCAGGGGACCCCCAGCCATGATATAGGGAAAAAGCCCAAGGGTGCCCACACCTTTGTAAGTACTCCCATCACCCTATGCTCTGTTAGTAAGCCCAATAAATTCCTTTACTCCCTAAAAAAATTTTTATTTCATGTACAAAATTAGTTAAAATACTGTGTAAAATTCCATTCAGGCTATATGTGTAAGGTATAAATAAAACATAAATGAATCTTAAGTTTATGCTTGGGTCCCATTGTCAAGATATCTCATTATGTATATGCAAATATTCCAAATTTGGAATGCAAATCACTTTTGGTCCCCACCTGTCCACCATCGAATGTGTGGTGTGTCTGTGATTATGAAATCTCATGAGCTTGAGAGTGGGAAGGATAAGACTAAAGGAAAATGTTTAAGGCACACACAGTGCCACTTGAGAGGGGCCATATAACTTCCAAGTCATTCCCAGTGACCCAGTGGGCACAAGCCACACTTCTAGCCCCTGCCTTTAGCAGCATATGCAGGATGTCTTGGGAGCCTGAGTGGCAGGATGTTTCAATGTTTCACTCCCTTGAATAGGAGCATGTCAGACAAAGCTGTGATATTTTAACACACAACCGTGTTTCCAAAGTCAAAAAGCCAAAATTGGCTAAACTTTTCACTTGGTCCTATTAATGTCTCAACACTTGTTTTTAGACACAGGATGTGCCAGGTGGCCTGAGATCGTCTGTATCATCTTTCAAATCATTAAGTCAGTGACAACTTGTTACACAGCAGTACATAACTAAAACACCACTCTAAAGATCTAACTGGTGGGATTTAAAAAATATCCTAACATATATCTTCATTAAATTCTCACCTTTTACCTAAACTAATTAACAGTAGTTTATTTCAACTCAAGGTTCCTAATGTAATTTAGCTCCTTTATCCCAAACAAAGAATAATTAACTAATGGCAGAACCCAATTCACTTGAATCCCTTTAACATAATTCTGCTGGTACACTGCTGCCCCTCACCCTTACATAATGAAGGGTACAAATTTGTATAGAGTGAACAATAAGAATCAGAAAACTATCTAGAGTCAAATGTGCTAGGAAGTAATGGAAGGGAGAATTTAGGATTGAAAAATTGTACATAAAGTTGTGGCACAAGATGGTTATCTCAATGTATTTGAACAGAAGATTGCTTTTTTTGTTAATGAGGTTACAAGAAGAATAAATTGGCACTTACAAAAAGCAAATTGGTTCTTGATAGAAAAAATTCACACACACATACATACACTCACACTCACACTCACTTTGTTGTAACTCTAGGCACTAGAGAAGGTAAATGATGAACATATTGCTCTATGTAAGGACACAATGCTTTAGAACAAATACTCAGCCCCTCACCAGAAGCATATCAAGGGTTGTGGAGGGGCACTTTTGTAAAACACGAACTCAATTTCTGGGGCCAGAACTCTTCCTTGGCTATTTGGGGCTGGGAACACACAGACTTTCCCACAGGCAAATTCTTAGTGCAAGGAAACCCGGGCATTCCTGGTGGTGTGACAGCCACAGCATGCATTGCTCAGTCTCCCCTTCAGGAAGAGAGTAGAGTTGGAAAGAGAAAAGTGGAGCTAGCTTCCAGCCTACAGTCAGTGCCTTCAGAATCTATTCTACTTGGAGCTGAAGTCACACGTGTTCCAAGAAGTCTCATAAAAGCTAAGCACCACAGAGATGCTAGAGCCTGGACCTTTCTCCACAATATAGAGCATCTCTACCAGATCATCTTTCCTTTGGAGGTTCCCATTGGATTGTCTTGAATTTTGTTTTGCCAGTATCATGGTCTGACATGGCTATCCTCTAATCTAATCCCTCTTCCTACTCATTTTTCATGAACAGGTTCCCAATTTGCATCATGTTGGGAAGTATCCTGTCCAACCTGGCTTCCTCTTCCTTCTCTCTACCCAACACGTCTCTCATGCTTCTAACTCCATCTCAATGTCTACATCACAGAGGACCTGACCAAGTATGGGACTTGAAGAGAAGAGAGGCACAATCTATACAGAGAGATAAGGGGTATGTGTGTGTGTGTGTGTGTGTGAGAGAGAGAGAGAGAGAGAGAGAGAGAGAGAGAGAGAAAGAGAGAGAGATTAACTCAATTGCTTTTTTTATCCATGACTTCCACGAGATGCCATTATCAAATTTCCTTTTTATTTTTACTCTTTTGTCACAAGGATAAGTAGTCTGTATTTGACACTGTCTTCAAAGAGTGTGTTTGTGAATTAGGACGACAAAGCCATCATGCTAACTATACTCCTTACATAACTTTGCCAATTTGCAGCCCCAATGCCTACACCAGTAAGCACCTGCACCAGTAAGCACCTACACCATTAAGTCTGAAAGCAAACTGGAAAAACACCAAGAAAGTTCCCCCAAGGCAGGTGGAGGAAGGGATCTGAGGGAGGAGACCATTCACAATAATTGAGATAATCCTCTTATAGTATGGAAAAGAACAGCAATTTCAGCTACTAACATTGACAAGAAAGGAAAAATGGTATAGTTTTTAAAGCTATTAAAAAATAAGCTATTTTAAGAAATGTGCTTTTCTGGCACTGTATGTGGGCATCAGTGCAACTATAATGGATTTGTCTGTTTGGTGATTTCTAGAATTCAAGTATATTTTAGCAGCATATATTTATTAATTATTATTGAACACCTAGCAAGTGCTCAGTCTGGAAGAAATGTTATACAAAGATGAAAGATTCATATATTTTAGAAGTTCAAGCTGAGGCCCATGAGATGGCTCAGTAGATAAAAGGCACTTGTCACCAAGTCTGACTTTATTTTGACCCACATGGTGGAAGGAGAAAGTCAACTCCTGTGAGTTGTCCTCTGACGTCCACACAAGTACATGACATACATGCACCCCCCCACACAAATAAATGTAATAAAATAATCCTTTAAGTATTATTTTGGATTTGTTTATTTTTACTTTATGTGTATGAATGTATCACCTGCATGTACGTAAGTGCACCTGTGTCATGCACTCCCTGCAGAGGACAGAAGAGGGTGTTGGATCCCCTAGAGCTGGTGTTACAGATGGTTGTTAGTTGCCATGTGGGTGCTGGGATTCAAACCCAGGTCTTCTGCAAGAGTAGCCAGTGCTCTTAACTGCTAAGCCATCTCTGTGGCCCCCTCTTTAAATATTTTAAGCTCGGTGTGGTGTCAGGACCCTGTAATTTCATTGATTGGGAAAGCAGAGTTGGGAAAAGTGTTCCCAAGGCCAGCCTTGGCTACATAGCAAAACCTTCATCTCAAAAAGTTCAGATTAGTGCAAGAGACAAATAATGGGAAAAAAATAGAGATTAACACTCAGAATGAAATCCCTTTGCTTGAGTAATAGCATTTTTTAAGTAGAGAAAGATGTTAACTAATAAAAAGAGAAAATTTCAATCAGGTACTAAAGCATTAGAGCAATGAGAAAATACTCTATTTTAAAAAGAAGAATTAGAAATATTTTGAAAATGAGGCTCAGCTTGAAATGAAGAACAGCACAGTGCATGTAATAGCCAGGCTCTATGAAGAGAAGCATGGGAGCCAGGCTTGATGGTGCATGCCTGGAATCCCAGCACTTGCAAGGTTAGCACAGAAAGATTGCTGTGAATTTAAGGCTACCCTGGGCTACATAGTGATTACTAGGATAGTCTGTTTCAAAAATTGAAAGAAGGGAAGAAAGAGGGAGGAGACAGAGGGAGAAGAAGAACAAGAGAGGGCAAGAGAGAGTGAGAGAGCAAGTGAGAGTGAGAGAGAGAGAGCACGAGAGAGAGAGAGAGAGAGAGAGAGAGAGAGAGAGAGAGAGAGAGAGATCCAGCATGAATATCAGTAGGTATCCCAAGCCATAATTATGAAGACCACACACATTAGGAGTACTAGTCTCAATAATGGCCTACCCAAACTCCTCCTAAAAAGATTGTGTAGGCTGAACAGTTGTGAAGTACCCTTTAAAACCTGAGGTCCCCATTGTCAGCTCCATGTCACTCCCCTCCAGCTTTTCAATTGGAGCCCATGGTTTAGATGCTATCATCCACCTCCCTGGGTTCTGTTAGAATTCTGTCTTGATTTGCTCTGACTCCGCTATCAAGATTGGCATTCACACCTAGGTAATATTCTTCCAAGGTGAATAGAAATTATCTAGGGTACCAAAGACAATACAGAGATTATGGTTTCTAGCCTCTGAAGTTAGGTTCTGACAGACACTGAGGATTTCACCCTACCCATTTTCTTCAATCCCTCACTCTGAGGAAAACCAGCTATAAAAACCAGTGAAGGCACTGATATAGCCTGTGGAGTGGCTCATGGAGAGGAGTAGCTGAGGTCTGCTGACAAAGTGAGTATAAATGAATTGTCTTGAGTGAGGATCTTCCAGTCCCAGCCAAGTCTTCACATGACTGCTGCTCCAGATAACATTTGGGTTTTTGGTTTTTATTTGCTTGTTTTCTCCTTTTGGTGCTGGGGAATCAAACTCAGGGCCTGGCATGTGCTAACACAGTTCTCTACCACTGAGCTACATCCTCATCCTAGCTAACATCTTGATTGTAACTTCAGTAGAGGCATCAAGCCAGAATTTCTCCCCTCAACCTTTCCTGAATTTCTAACCCAGAGAAACTGTGTGCAGTAGTGCTTGTTTTAAGCATCTAAGTTTGAGGAGGATTTACCATGTAGAAAAGATGACCAGTGTAGATATTGAGTCCCTAAATGATGGAAGTGAC
The DNA here is from genome assembly GCF_000622305.1 of Nannospalax galili. Classification (NCBI taxonomy): domain Eukaryota; kingdom Metazoa; phylum Chordata; class Mammalia; order Rodentia; family Spalacidae; genus Nannospalax; species Nannospalax galili. Next base: position 7,086,748 of record NW_008338118.1, on the reverse strand, counting down.
TTTGGAATAAGAAAAAGAATAAAAGATGAAAATATTTTGAGATGTGTGTTCATGGCCTTGAACAAACAGATAGAAGAAGGCTGAGAGCCATTAAGGAAGCTTCCAGTGAGGACTTGATGAGAATTTAGGAAATCACTATGAAAACCCAGGGAAAGGGAATCCTTTATATGCAGTAGCAGAAAATTTGGCAACCTTGTCTTCTTCAACAGTATGGAAGTTGGAAATAAATTTAATGTGATGGGTAATTTTGGACAGCAGACCTCTAAATAGCCATTCTCAAGTTTTCCTACCACTCCATATTGTGTGTGAGGTAAGGGGGTTGTTCTTCCCATGAAAGAGAACTGTATGAAGGAGCTGCACTTTGGGAACTATGAGCAAAGGCTGTCATCCCACTGGGCTTGATTCAGACAGCAGATGCTGGCCAGCTGGTGCTATGATGGGATGACACTGTGGAGAGTCATGATTTAACCAGAACACCAGAGCTCCTGCTGCCTACCACAGAGGGAGGCAAGTGTTGGGACAACTTACAAACTCAGGACCCTGCTTAGCTAAAGCTACACACACACACACACACACACACACACACACACACACACACGCACACACACTGTCTTAGTTTGTTTCTCCATTGCTGTGACAAAACACTCTGACCAATACCAACTTGGAGAGGAATTTGTCATTTGTCTTACATATCCTGGGTCACAGTTCATCTGGGAGCCCAAGGTTGGAACTCAGGGCAGGAACCTGGAGGCAAGAGCTGGAGCACAGGCCATGGAGAAATGCTGCTTACTGGCTTGCTCCCCTGGCCCCTGCTCAGCCTGCTTTCTTATGCAACACGGGTCCACCTGCCCAGGGGTGGTACCACCCACAGTGGGCTGGGCCCTGCCACATCACTCATCAAGAAGATGCCCCTCAGACATGGCCACAGGCCAGTCCAATAGAGGTAATTCCCCAATTGAGGCTCCCTCAACTCAGTTGTGTCAAGTTGACACTAAAGTTATCCAGCACACACACCCTTTTCCCCCCAAAGCACTTAGCAACCAGGGACCCTCACCTCCATAGAGCTATATACACCCCTCTCCAAACAAAGCAATTGGTTACTCTGCTCTCTAATAGCTACCTAGCAACCTCTTAATAATTTTCCTCTTGTGGTCAAATTGGAACTAGGGGCAGTGGGCCAATCTAGTCTGGACTGGTTTGGGGTATAAGCTCAGTGAGGTCAACTGCCCTTTCAGTGAACCTTTAGGGAAAATCCCCTATTTACCATCTCATGCCTATGCATGAGTGGGCATGGATATTATTAAAATCAGATGTATCACAGGAAAGGATATGAACAGTGAAGAAAGACTTGCATAACCCAAACTTGTCAATCAAAACAGAAGAACACCTGCTGTACCCCACTAACAACCAACTCCTCTTCATCCTGGACCCATGAAAGGAAGCACAAGAAGTAACTGGAGCTCTTGAGTAAATCTCCATCACAACTCACTGCTCTCTTGCAGTGTAATTATTCCGTGCTTTTGCTTTGTTCCTGAATAAAATCTGTTGCTGCTTTACCATTTTGTGTGTGCTTCTTCAGTTCTTTGAATATGACACCAAGAATCTGGAAACACCTGATCCAGCCAGAGACCGTGAGTAACGTCACCACAAATACCGATGAGCAAAGGCAAAAATTGAATCTTTAAGTCGCACTTCATTCAGAGGGTTGGAAACTTGAGAAGACAGCAGGTTAACATCCTGGAAAAACTGCCATCTCATTTTCTGCCAGTGGCTCTTGTGGAGGGGGGCAAAGGCAGCCAACCATTGCAGAGCTCAGTCTTTCCCCTCTGGTTAGGAAGGCAGCCACATTTCTCAGACTCATGATGTCTGGGCTTCTCCCATTATCTTCCCTTGCACTCTTACCTTGTTTGCTGGGCAGCTGACCTCAGGCACTTCTTGGAACACTGCGAGTCTAGTTAGTATCTTCTGGTAGCAGCCCTGAACTCCTCAAAGTGCTACCCAAACCAGACAGTTAACTCAGAACAAGTAAGCCATTAACAATGTGCACATGCTAAGCCACTAGTTTAAAAAAATTGTGGGTAGATTCCTTTCTACAATTTGGAATACAAAAGTGCCCCATGCATCTCCTTATTCCCTACCAATTACAGGAGATGAGCACATTGTGGTGACAAGGAAGCGAATCTCTGACAATCATCCCCAGCTCCTGGCACCCCTGTGTTCTCTTATACTAAGACTGACTTCTATAACCCACAGGATATCATAGAAATGATGGGGTAGTGTGTCAAAGGGTAGTGTACAAGACACTGTGTATTCCTCCTTAGATCCTTCATGGAGGAAGCCAGGGAGTATGTAGAGAGACTTACCTTGGGAGGAACTGAGGTCTCCTTCCCACAACCAGAACTATATAAACAAGCCACTTTGGAAAGGGATTATCAAGTCTTCAGAGGCCCACAGCCCTGGCAGCATCTTATCTGTAGCTCCTCACTAGAACCTGCAACAGAGCTGGCACCCAGACAAGCCACTCCCGACATTGAGGTAACACATGTTAACTGTTTTAAAGCACTAAGTGGTGAAATTACTTGTTCCATAGAAACTGATGACTATAGGATTTAATTGGATCACCTTTACTTCTTTCCTTATATCCCACCACTAAAGATGTTATAATAGACTATTTTAAATCATTCCTCATGTAATAATGAAATAACTGATTCCCTTATTCCTGTGATTGCAGTAAGAATTTTCTCTTTGTCTTAAAGAGACATACTAGACAAACTCACAGAGAGGCTTCTGAGGGATCGAACAAGAATGGCCACCTAGGCACTCATGGGACTCACCCTAGTCACACAGAGAACCAAAATGAACAAGGCAGCTTAGTAAGTGCCAGTCACCAGACAAAATAAGGTTTTATTTCAGAAAATAAGGGTTCTAGATGACATTTCCCAGAAAGAACTGGCCTCCAAACTTAGGTTTTGCCTGAGCAGTGTCAAGTTCAGTAAAGGATGTGGAAACGTGAGAAGAGCAGAGCGAGAGGTCCAGGCCAGGCTCTCTTAGCCAGGAGGAAGGTGACCATCACCCATTCTTCCTACATGAATGGTTTAATCAATTTAGAGTCTCAGAGTCTCCGTATCACAGTCCATATATGTATGGATGGAGTCTCACATGATACTTTTTTTCCCTTCTAGCTTACTGACAACACACTTTGGAGGAAAAAGTCCAGACCCGACAAACGGTTGTATATCAACTTTAAGCCCTTTGAAGCCTTGAAGAAATGGGCTGATTCATGCCTACTGCTGGGCACATTGTAAGAATAGAATAAATGTAAACCATGATTTTTAAAAAGATATAATTTAATAAAGATCTTGCCGGGATAATGAAGTCAGCAAAATGGTCATTTCTGTGTCATTTCTCTTTAGTGCCATCAGTCATTGAAAGGCCCAGTGGTGAGGTATAGGCAGGAGGATCAGAGGTTCAAGGTTATCCTCAAATAGGGAATCTGAGGTCAGCCTGGGATAAAGACACTGTCTCAGAAAAAAAAAAAAAAGTAGCATTCACCCCTCACAATTCTATGAACATTTGATGTCTGCACCCTCTTGATGGGCAAGTGATGACATTGGTGAATATTTTAACTGAGCTTTATTTCCAGTGCTTGAATTAAATACAGATGCTTATGAGCGGTTGCTTGACACAGCCTTTCCCTGCTACCTCCTCTCAGTTCCTTGACATGGTATTCAAGCTGTCCCTGGCTGACTCTGTCACTTTTTAGGACTTTGGGATCATGGCCAGACCTCATGTCTCCCTACTCATCACGTCCTAAGCAAGGGACTCTGCAATTTTTTTTGTCTTTTTGAGACAGGGTCTCCTTGTAGCCCCAGCTGTCCTGGAACTCACTATGTAGACCAGGCTGGCCTGGAACTCTCAAAGATTCGCCTGCTTCTGCCTCCCTGCGTTCTTAATTATCCTTTCACTTTGTCTTCCATTTTTATTTTGACTCTATTCTTTCAACTGATTTTCCTCCTTTTTTTTGGTTTCACATAATCCAAGTATTAATCAGATTGGTTATTCTTATCTTTTATGTTTATGTCTATTCATAGTATACAAAGATGAGACATGCCTGGAATATCCACATTTAATGTGGCAGATTCTTTTAAAATGTCTGAACTTTTCCTTCATGTCTAGAACTTCTAAATAGTTCTAGACTCTGAACCTCCATTAGTTCAGCCAGTGGGATCTTTGGTAAATTAATTAACAGACATGGGAAGGAGACATGATAAGGTAGAGTCATGACCAAGTCACTGAGGTCTCTAGGGTAAGTATTACTATTCTAGTTGGATGAAAGGGCAGGGTCTTTATACTCAGCTCCTTCCTCTCAGCCATTAAGATGCACTGCTTGAGACAGAGAGAGCATGGTGGCTGCTGTCAGCTAAGGCAGATTCTGAGAGAACAGACAGCTGAAGCCAGGATGCTGTCATGTTCCCTGAACAAGCCTGTCCCAGAAGTTCTGTGGTGCTTCTCCACATCCCACATGAAAGCATTTTTGAAATTAGAGTTTAGAGCAGGGCTTCTTAAAGCTTTTCCATCATGACCCATGTGGATTTGTCAGGGTTCTCTAGAGGAACAGACCCCATAGAATGAATCTATCTTTAAAGACATTAGATTCACTTATACAACATGGTCTGGGTAGTCCAAAAATGGCTCTCTCCAGTAGCTGCTCAATCCATGAAGCTGGGTGCCTTAGCAGTCCTGGTCTGGTCCTGAAGACTTAGAGGATTCTTGGAGAGCCACTGGTCTTGACTCTACCATGTTGAAAGGCCAGATGAGCTGGGTTCTCATGTTGCCAACAGATGGCAGCAACAATAGCAGCAGTAGTGTCAGCAACCGGGAGGATGAACTCTCAGCTGGGTAGATGAACTTGTCAGTGAGACACAAAGGCAAGCAGGCCAAAAGCAGAACGTTCTTCCTTGGGCCACCTTATATCTGGGCCACCACTGGAAGGTATTGCCTAAATTTAGGGTGGGTCTCCCCACCTCAGTTAGCCCAATCAAGAAAATTCTTAACAACTGTGCCCAGAGACTTAATTCTACTTGATTCCATATCCAGTCAAGCTGACAATGGAGGTGAACCATCACACCCCTCTTCACTCAAGAAATTATCATGTGACCCCTGGCATAAAGGTATATAAAATAGGTATATAAATCAAATCTTAACCAATAACAAATCACAAAGAAATTTGTTTTTAAAATAATCCTTTAATATATATAAAAGTTTATCATTTATTAAGGATAAAAGGTAGATTTCATACTGAGATGGATATGCTTATTTTTATATAAAGAATTAAATCTTAGGACTGGAAAATGGCTCAGTAAGTAAAGGCACTTGCTGACAAGCCTGAGGACCTGAGTCTGATCCCTGGGACCCACATGATGGAAGGAGAGAGCTGACTTCTGCAAGTTGTCCTCTGACCTCAGCTTCTGTGCTATGGCTTGTATACGCATGCATACACATACACATAAATAAATGTAACAAAAACTTTTTTAATTAAAAATAATAATTGAATTTTGACTGAATATTTGATGCTGTGGTATGCTGATCATCTTTGGTGCTTTGCAAGTTGTTGGATGTTTTGATTTATGGCAGTCAGTGCTAAGAAGCCCACTCTGCATCGGTACATAGTCAAAATGGCATCAGAAAGTTTGGGGCCATTTCAAAAATTGCTCAAAATTTTGTTCTAATCTCAATCCAAAATTCATTTAGCACTTTTTTCATCAAACTCAAGTCATCAACTCAACCAGCAATTTTAAAAATCAATCCAGCTGGGCATGATGGTACATGCCTTTAGTCCCAGGAGGCAGAGGAAGGCAGATCTCTGTGAGATCAAGGCTGGCCTGGTCTATATGGTGAGTTGCAGGCCAGCTGGGGTGACAGGGAGACCCTGTCTTAAAAAGACCAATCAATAATAAATAAATACATAAATAAATCATCCAGGCTGGAGAGATGGCTCAGTGGTGGCTGCTCTTTCAGAGGACCAAAGTTCAGTTCCCAACACCCACATGGCAGCTAACAACCACCTACAACTCCAGTCCAAGGGAATTTGATGCTCTCTTTTGGCCTCTGTAAGCATTTCACACACAGGTAAACTTAAATATGTGTAGGCAAAACACTCATACACATAAAATAAAGATAAATTTTAAAAAGAACCAAGGACCAAATCTGTAGTGAAATCTCATGATGTAACATGAATGAGCACCAACAGAGCCCCTTAGATTCATTACGTTTGACTTTGAAATAATTTTTGGTCACTGTGTGTTCAGAAACCTTTGACCACTGCCATACTTTTTGCAAGCCCCACATTCAGTAACATGATTCCATTTGGGGTCATGACCATAGTTTAAGAGAACCAGCCTTCTGTAACTAATACTGACAATGTCCTGAATGGATTTGTCCATGAGATATCTATTCACACTTTGCTGTCATGGAAATCAGACCAGGTATATGAGCTTATTAAAGCTCTGTGAAGTCAGAAATCAGACTTGGCTACCACTAACCATAGAATACTTTTGGAGAAACTAGGGACATTCCTTAGAATGATAAAAGAAAATTTTCTATCCAGCACAGTAGACTATATAGACTTTTTGAGAATAGAAACTTCACTCCTTTCTGACAATGGAACAATTCATTGCTTAGGAAAAAAGGTCAAACTTTGACTAATGTATTCTTTAAACAGCTAAAGAACAGTATGGCTCATATTTTCTCCCATTATAATGGCTTTGAAGTAAAGTGGTAGGAAAATAGAACAAGTTTATTAATAATGAATTTCTATAACTAATCATTATTGAAATTACTACCTAAAACCTGGCATTCATGAAGAAAGGCCCAGTGAAAATCAACCACTCACTCAGTCGAGCTGCCCAAGTCCATACAAGAGACAGATTCAGCAAGGGTATTCACTACTCCTGGGATTCCCGCTGCTTTTAGCTTAAGATAACAAGTCGGCTGATCTCTCAGAAATCAGTTACTCAGCTTGCTGCAGTGATTTCTTTTGTGCCACTGATCTGTATTTGGAGAGTCCTAACAACAGCAAAGAATACAAATCTAGAAAATAGCAGGTTTTTATGACTTTCAGTGCAGTGAAATTCTAAACACATTTTTAATTTTCTGACTGTAACCCACACATCCCAAGCCTGCTGTCTTCAGGCCTCAGCCCCATGCTGCCAAGCTTGCCTTTGTCCCCATTTGGCTGACTCATAGCCCCCACCTGTCTCAATGGCACTTGAGACGTACCCAATGCTCTCTGGCTTCTCCCAGGTATAACCTTGAAGATGCAGGATGGTGGGCTAGGGTGACCTGATATTTTCCTTTGTCCTTCCTGGTGGGTTTTGGCAGCCTCTTGTTTTCCAAGGAAGCTCCCACTACCAGAGCACTCCCAGGTGCTGGCGGGTGCCTGGATTACACACGCTACGACATGCAGAAAGGGCCATACGGCTTCCAGTCATACTGCCCATAGATAACAAATCAAGCAAAGAAACATAGAATCACTCTAGCTGTTTAGAGGGACACTGCTTGCCCTCTAAAACTCAAAAAGATACATCCTGTGCCCTGGATTTGCAACAGCTCTTTCAACTTTCTCCAACAGCTCTAAATATGAGTCAAACTAATTCCCTGATGTTGGGTTGGAAAAGAAGAACTAAAAAAAGAACTCTCTGCTCTAGACCCCCTCATGCCCTACCCAGAGACTTCTTCCCCTTCATTTCTTCAGGCAAATCACTCCTGGGATTTGGGGCGTCGAGACCAGTCATAATACAATAAGAAATATGCTAAACAACTAGAACCCGACCTGTGTGGCTCTTTCTTTCCAAAGACTCAAGTTTCCAATGGCCTTAGAAAAAGTGTATCTCTTCCAAGGACACAGCTGTCTAATGTCTGTTAATGCCATTCTGGAACTGTGTGCCGAATCCCAACACTAGGGATTCAGAGGATGCTGAGCCACGTGCTGTCTGTGAAGGTCATAAACCATATGCTGGTAGTAACTCACATCTTCTCTTCCTATCTTGTAGACCATGAGAAGTGGTTGGGTGGGGAAAGTGGGTGGGGAAGACAATTTAATTTTCAAAGTTTCAAAAGACTAATGTGGTACATATTTCTCACATTCACAACATTAGAATAAGATACCTGTTTATGCTTCTTGGAAAGAAGAAGAAACTAATGTTAACAGGGTCCAGTGCAGAAGTTAGCTGCACACTGTTGACTTAAGTTTTGGAAGGGTCTCTGCTATTCTTTGTCAGAGAGGGTACATGTCTCTTAGGAGTACAAGAGAACTAATACCATAGGATTGACCTGCTAGAAGAAGGCAAGGGTATATAGACAGGTACCCCGACTTCCTCACTTCCTAGTGGGACAGTTCTGAGGTTTGCCCTCAGAGATTGCCAGAGGATTAGACTCTTCTTACCCACAGTAGTAACCTGCTCATTAATGTTATCTCATTTGCCAGCTACATCACTATCATAGCTTCAGCTTGACATAAGCCTAGAGTCACCTGGGAAAAGGGACCCTCATCTGAAGATTTTCCCAGATCAGATTGGTCTGTAGCTATGTCTATGAGTCATTTTCTTAATTGCTAGTTGATGAAGGAGGGCTCAGTCCACTGTGGACAATGCAAACCAGTAAGCTGCATCCCTCCCCATGGTTACTGCTTCAGTTCCTGCCTTGAGCTCCTGCCTTGGTTCCCTTGATGGTGGGCTGTAGTCTGTAAGCCAAGAAAACCCTTTCCTCCCCCAGGTTGATTTTGGTCAGCATTTCATCACAGCAGCAGAAATCAAACTAGAACAATCACCATATTTCCTGGCATTCTCTCACAAAGAACTAATCTGCAACCAAGTCCTTATTTGGAGATTAGCTTTGGAGAGCTCAAGCAAACAACAAAATCATAATTAAACATCTGAGATTGTGTTTCAGGAGTTGTACATGCAATTTGCAGACCTCCTGCAGGGGTGACCTCCAAGATGTTAAGAGGCAGCACTAGATTTTCTGACTGTTGGAAAATTCCTACACTATTGCTCTGGGGCTTTCACAGATGAGGAGAAAATTGGTGGGCTGGCTGGCAGAGACCAGCCTGCATCTTAGAGTACTGGAAAAACATGATAAGGCTCAGAAAGTATTTTGGAAGGGAGGAGGTTGTTAAATCCACCTTGATTAGACAGTAGAGCTCTTTGGGAGCCTGGATAGGACAAGGAGGCAGGACCTTGCTGGTCCCTACCTGCAACTTCAATCTAGCTAACATTTTACAGTTTATGGCAATTCCTTAACGTCATTGAGGCATAGAGAAGCATTAAGCATGAATAAACGGAAAAAAAGCAAGCTTTTGTAAACCTGATGTCAAAGGTCATATGGGAGGAAACACAGCAAGGGCCTGACAAATCAGACCATGCTGGATCTACTGAAGAACCTGCTTTCAGTCACTATGGAATTTTACACTGACTGAGAGACCAGGCTGTGAGCCCTCACTGCCTATGATAATTTGACGTAACTAAAATAGGTCTGTAGGAAAGCAGTTTAGTATTTTCAACACAGAGGCCAAAACTATCAGTGGAACAAACTGATGAAGGTAAAGCCCTGAAAGTTGACAATGTACATAACTGAGCTCCTGCTGGATCACAAGGCTAAGGGAAAGGCGATTACACAAAGCCCCAGAGTTCAGTATTACACACCAGACCACTGAAGGTGGGCATAAGAAAAACTACTCTGGCCCCTGGTAGGCAATATGCAGGCTTTAAGGAATTAGAGACTAGATGGTGTGGGTCTAGAGAAGAACCTAAGGTTTCAAGAAGTCAAGGTTGCAGCCCCATGTACAATGGCTGTGAGGGCCCTGCTCCACCATGCTGGAGCCTGGCATTCCACAAAGGGGAACGTCCCATATGATTTGGTGCAGTAGGTAACTCTGTGTTTTCTTAACAATCACTGGGAAGAAGAGCATTATGAGGGAAATTGATGCTGCTCCAAGTGATTCAAAAACTAAAATCTAGAGGGTGTGGAAAATGCCAGGTGATGCCAACACATGAGCCACCTGATAAATTTTTTAAAAGTTTCCCAAATGGAGACCTGCTGTTTTGTTGTCCTTGTGTGCACAGGGGCCCCTGAGCGGAGCAAATGTCTTCCCTTTGCTCCCATGATTATGTCAGTAGGCTTGATGGTGTTCTGGCTTTATTCTGGGTCCAGCCAATGTGTGGCCTTAAAAGGAGGTCAGAGAAAGATGGAGAGAGAAGGGAAAAAGGTCAGGTACTGCGTTCCCTGAATCCCTTTATGCAAGGTCATCTCAGATTCACCAAAGAGTATTACTTCTCTCAGGAGGTTTAGAAGAGGCTGAAATAACTCTTTCCTGAAAACCTTCCCCTTCCCTTGTCTGGAAGGCTAGGAATACTAATGCCTCTTGCTGCCAGCCCTGATTTCTCCTCTAACCATATAGTTCGCTAATATCCCCCCACCCATTCCCTTATATTTACTTGGTGTGTAAACAAGTCCTCTTCGAATTATCTGAGTCTGAATATAACATCTTTTTCCTATTAGAACCATTCCTGTAGGGCTGCAATGGTGGTGATCAGAGAAGGGATGAGCCAACTAGGGTGGGCACAGCAGGAGGGCTACTATGAGAGAAGGACATCTTATTCATACCTGGACTCCATGCAGATGTTAGAAAGAGCTGGTAGACATGACCATGTCTAGCCCAAGGACTCAAGATAAGGCCCAAAGCAGCAGCTCTGATAAGCCTTCTCCTTTTGGTCATACAGATGCCAGAGAGCCAAGAGTGAGGTCTAAACCTGAAGCTGAGCAAGGTGGACTTGGAGATGAGATGAAGGTTCAGTCCATCCACATAGCCAGTGGTCAACACTGCTGTTCATTTGAAATCAACAAAAATCATTACTGTCGTGACCCATACTCTCTCACTCCCTGAGGATTTCCCTAACCCCAGGAGGGCTGAGAAGGACCCAGTAAAGGAACAAAAGGTCAACTTGAATTGGAAATCAGCTTTCCATGGAAAGATTGAGAAATTCCCTCAGAAGCCATGCTCACTTAAATGGATCTTAGGGAGTCTTGAAGAGTCTGCAAGCCGTAAAGTAAGCAATCCTAGGAGTCTGGTTAGAGAGAACAGCAGTGCCCTTAGAGACCATCTATTTATTTGCTCTTTAAGAAGAGACCTATGGGTTGAAGAGACACATGGTAGGGATAATAAAGACTTATGGTGGTTTGATACCACACTACAGCAGTGTCTGAACAAAGACAGCTTTACTCTTAGCATCCATTAAAGTCAACAGTGGGCTCCATCTATCACATGGGAAAAGAGGAACTTGTCAGAGAGGATTTTACCCTTTCTTACCCCTACTGACCCAGAATAGCATATAAACCCACAAACATGCTATCAATCTAATCCATCTATCGTCTGCAGCACAAAGGGGATAGGGATAATTTGTTGCTTTCAATGGCATTCACTGCTTTCAGAGCTTGATATTTTCAACACACACATACACACACACACACACACACACACACACACACTCACACACACACACACACACACACACACATTATTCTGGGTCGGGGCAAGGAAAGGTCATGAGGAATTAAAGCTATATATTGTTTACAAAGGAGCCCAAGGCCTAGTAAGCTTGTTTATTTTGTAAACAATCTGAGAGGGTGTCCCAGAAAAGTCATTCCCACAAAGACTCATGTTGGGACAGGACAGCAGGGAGGGAAGGCTGCACTGAGGCTGACTGTGAAGGGCTATCTACCCAGTCCTCACTGTATACTCAGAAGAGCATATTTGCAGAGGGGAAGGCAACCCCAAAGGAGAGACGTTTTGTAATGCAAGGATCCCTGCGGGAGAGACAATGACAGTGGCAGGTCTAGTCTGGCACCCGGTACCCAGCCTAGCCTTACAGACCAGATCTTAACTCCATGGAGACAGCAGCACTGCTCCAATGAAGACTAAAGGTAGTGATTTTCTGTTTGGACTCTGGAAGCTCTCTAATCTTCCCAGTACCTGGGCAAAGGGACAGTCTCTAGGAAGTGACACATGATCAATGAACAAAACATGGCTCACCTAAGAGGCCTAGAAGCCACAGGCTTGCTTAAAGCAATAAGACTCTACCCATGGTTCCTTAGGAAGGCATGCAAAGAGGAGACTCCCCCGAGTAAGCAGGTGAGAGTTACGAACCAACAAATACCGAGTATCAACACTAACAAGGCCTGTTCCCATAGCTACCTAGGCATGGATGTGCCATATTAGGAAGGGGTAGTTTTGTTATAACACATTCAAATATAGGCAAGGATAGAAAATTATTGGGAAGAAAAGCATAGTGGAAAGAAACACATGCTAACATTAATTTCAATCCTTTTTAGTAGTATCCAGAGGCTACACTAGGATAGAAGTCAAAGGCAGAAGCAAAATGTAAAGGAAAGTCTCCCTAATGAAGAAGACACCAGACTTGCCAAGGTTATCTTTAAGAGAATCTCATCAAAACCTTCATAAACCCCAGCTCTAGCCTCCATGCATGTCGCTTTCATGAACAGGGAGGGTCCAAAAGAAACAGTCCAGTCACTTGCTCTCTTGTAATTGCAGCAAACCAAAGGTGATCTTCTAAAAGCTTTACTGTCCATTCTTAACAAGACAGTGGGAACTACAGTTGACCCTGGAATCAGAAGTTGAACACCTTGCCATGTTTTATTTTCTGTTATGCCTTGTAATATGGTTTCACAGTTCTATTACACTTCACTTGGAGGTCTGTGTGGGAATGATGCCTTCCTAGTGACTAAAAATCATAGTGCAGTAATAATTGCAGCTAGTGCTCAGTATGTGCTAACAAAATAAGCTCTGTATTTGCCACTCCAGTCTTCACAATGATGCTATGAGTATGAGAGTATTTATTTAAGTAGCTGCTTGTATATATAAGGTTGGGACATAAAGTATGCAGCCCACAGTCCAAGCTTTTAACCACAAAGCTGCACTGCAGAGGGAGTTGCTTGCCACATCCCACCCACCCTGTGTAAGATTAGAGAACTATGCTCGGAAACCAGGACAGTGAAAGGAAATGCCAGGCACCTTGCCCATGTGTCCCATGGAAACTTTGGGAAACAAAATTAGGGAGAAGATAAGCTTAAAATGAACGCATAAGCCCAATTTGCCTAGGATACGAGCTGGTATGAAATCTTTTAGAAGAGCCTTCATCATTTCAAACCAGCTTTCACCATAACAAAATTGATTTTATACATGCATTTTAAACTTATATTCTCCTATATTTTACTTCTAAAAGTTTTCATGAAATGTACATGCCAAGAACCCAGCAATCTCCTCCACTGTCACAACACTTCCGCACATAGGCCTCTAATCTCCTATGGGGTGAGTGATGGTGTGGAGGTTAAGCAACAGACCAGGAAAAGAAATACTCACCAGAGAAAAAGTCATCTACAGCTTGCTACTCACATTGTAAATATAGTTTAAGATCATTTCACTGGTTTTTGTCTCAAACAAAATAAATTCATCATCTTTATAGTTTAGCTTACAATGTGAACCATTAAGAGAGTAAGTAACACCACTTGAGGGGAAATCACATAAAGAAACACATGAAAATACTCAAGACTGTGTTATCACGGAAGAGCTATGCTCTTAGGTACGGAGAACACTAGCCAAACAAACTACCTTTTGTCCTATTCTTTTTCAACTTTATGAAAAAAATACTAAAAGGAATAAGAAATGAATCTTAGATTTTTGTGCGTAGATAAAAATTTAATAAGCCTCAAAGTATTATTATAGGAGTAAGTACTTCAGGGCAATAATATTGCCTTTTCAGAATTAAGTATAAAATTATGCCAGAAGAGGAAAAAGACACTTGCTGTCAAGTGTTCTGTTATTGTATGTTAGAAATCCAACCTCAACTGCATTTCCCCCCAACTTAAATCCTGTGATTTCTGCTTGTAAACCAACCCCCCGAACAGCGCCTCAAGGGAGTCAAAAGGAACTGGAGACAAGTCTCCTGATTCTATTTCATTCATATTAAGAAGTTGTATGACGAATCATTTATGAAGAACAAGAGATCATATTAGCAGCATTTTAATTATAAACCTCAATCAGATTATTAACATCAAACAAAAATAGATGACATCTAGTGACCCAGAGAAAGCCATAGAGGTATGTCTGATTATACATAGGAGCAGTGAGGGATTCTTAATTTTGCTCTTCTGGAAGTTCTGAAAGGAATCTCAGATGAACTTTGAAAGGAATTGTTTCCTATCCTGAGGCTTAGCCTGTTAGGCAAACAAAAGCACTTCACTACAGCAGATTTTGCCAGCAGTACCTGTAATAAGCAAAGCCTTCCTGCTCTCGAGGTCCCTGCAGTGACCACAGTGTTCTGAAACAATGAATACTTGGAGACACAAATTGACCTGTCACAAACTGCAGAGCCTGAAGGACAGCGCGAGAGAAAAACACCACAGTCTACAACGGAGAAATTGATCACAGATGACTTTTGAGGCACAAGGCCTGGGGAAAGCGCACAAGAATAGTGCAGTTGGGGCTGGAGAGAGGGCTCAGTGGTTAAGAACACTGGTTGTTTTTGCAGGAGACTCGGGTTCAAATCCAAGCACCCACATGGCAGCTAACAACTGTCCGTAACTCCAATTCCAGGGGCACCCGACAGCCTCTCTGTCCTCCGCAGGCATTGCATGACACGGGTGCACTTACCTACATGCACACAATACATATAAAATAAAAATAATAAATAAAATATTTTTTAAAAAAGAATAGCGCAGCTAAGAAGGAAATCTGGTTGTTTCTATGGCATGCAGAGTGAAGATAATAAGGCCATCCAAAACACTTTAGACAAAATGTCATTAGAACAATGATTAGCCAATTTTCAAACCAGCACATGTTGCACCTGACACCCCCCCACACACACAAAATATCATTTTTACAGAGTACAATTGAGAGCTGCTGTATATACTAGACTGAGGATATACTGAATATACATTAATGCTGTACCGACAGTATATGAAGAGCAGCAACTGTAGGGCCTAGGGAGATGGCTCAGTCAGTAAAGAGCCTGCTATGAACATGAGAGCTTGAGTTCAGATCTCCAGAACTCACGTAAAAGCTGGGCATGGTACATATCTGTAGGGTGTGGAGACAGGCAGAGCTCACTGGCTTGTCTAGCCGATTGGCAAGCTTCTGGTTCAATGAGAGACCCTGTCTCAAAAATGTAAGGAGGAGGGAGACAGAAGAAGGAACCTGATGTTGACCTCTGGCCTGCACACAAATACACACATACTATACACTGGAGAGTTAGCAAGTTTTGGTTGAATTATAATATCTGTGTTTTGTAAAACTTTACATCACTAGGTCTAATACCCAGCCCTAGTTAAAAACAAAACAAAACAAAACAAAACACTGGCTAGGGGCTAGAGAGATGGCTCAATGGTTAAGAGCACTGGTTGTTCTTACAGAAGACTCGGGTTCAAATCCCGTATGGCAGCTAACAACTGTCCATAACTACAGTTCCAGGGGATCTGACAGTCTCTTCTGTCTTCCATGGGCATTGCATGACATGGGTGTACTTACCTACATGCAGGCAATACACTCATACACATAAAATAAAATAGTAAATAAAATATTTTAAAAAACACTAGCCAAGAAAATGCTAATCTCAAATTTAAGATTGTTGAGAGCAAGTTTTAGATCAATGAAACAATGAATGATGATCTGTCTATAGTATTGTTGACTAACATCAGCAAAGAACCTCCACAATTTTGATTAATATGGGACCAAAACCATTTCATGTTATTTTAGTGCTTCTCCCAAGACTCAAACATGATGACAGTGAAAGTCTCCAGATACTTCTCATGAAGTACAAAATTATTATTATTTTGGTCTTCTTGAGACAGGGTCTCCCTGTAGCCCCAGCTGTCCTGAAACTCACAGTGTAGACCAGGTTGGCCTTGAACTCACAGAGATCCGCCTGCCTCTGCCTCCCAAGTGCTGGGACTACAGGTGTGTGCCACCATGCCCAGCTATAATCAACTTCCGCCGACAAGGATGAGATTCGAACCCACACGTGCAGAGCACAATGGATTAGCAGTCCAATGCCTTAACCACTCGGCCACCTCGTCACATATTGGTAGCATTTTAGCTATACAGTATAACCAACTAACCTATTGTATCAGTAGCATTTATCTACACAAATTTAACACATTCAAGGGGAATATATGGTCCTTTCTTTAAAGAATATGAAAGAATATAAAACAAAAATCCAAGCACTATTCATATTGCTCAATAATAAAAATAAAGTCTAATTCATGTTTTAGGGGGAGCAAACCCTAGAAGCTTGCTGGCCAATCAACCTCCCTGGAACATCAAGCTTGAAGTTCAGTGAGAGACCCTGTCTCACAGTAATAAGG
The DNA here is from genome assembly GCF_000622305.1 of Nannospalax galili. Lineage (NCBI taxonomy): Eukaryota > Metazoa > Chordata > Mammalia > Rodentia > Spalacidae > Nannospalax > Nannospalax galili. The sequence continues at coordinate 7,070,314 of NW_008338118.1, read as the reverse complement.
TGGAGACCAATAGAGGAAGATACCCAATGTCCAATGTAATATGTTGGAAAAATATGTATAAAGTTAACTTTCAGCACAGGAGTGCCACATTAGAGCTCTGCTGTGCTACCACGAGAGGGCACTCTAAACAGACGACAGAACGAATCCCTGGACCTTGACTTTCTGGTATAGAACTTGACTACATTTGCCTTAATGAGTTTTAAAAGTTAATGATAAAAGTAAGAGATATGTATCTTTGAGACTTGGTGAATGTGTTCTCTCATATCTCTAGTTTCCACAAAACCTTCACGGATACGAATCTCTTAGGGATTTCCTCAGGGGTGGAAATGTTTGGGAAGTAACTTCAGGAGGCTCTGCATGCTTAACCTTAAACCAGACCCTCCACTACAGGCTTCATTTATTTTAATAGCCTTTCAAATATTTTATGATGCATCACCAAATTGTAGAACATCACACATCTGTGTGCTTATCCTAAGGTTTAACAAAGAGGTAGTGATATCTAGTTTAAATCATTTTCTAGGAAATAAAAGAGAATATGGAGGCTGAGGAAATGGCTCAGTGGAAAAGAGTGCTTTCTCTGTGACCCTGAGAATGAATCTGATTCCCCAGCACCCATGGAAAAAGAGCTGTGCATGACTACGCCTGCCCATAACCCCAGCATCAGGGGAGAGGGGGAGCAAACCCCAGAAGCTTGCTGGCCAGTCAACCTCCCTGGAACATCAAGCTTTGAATTCAATGAGAGACCCTGTCTCAAAGTAATAAGATGGAGATCAATAAAGGAAGATACCCAGTGTCCTCCTCTGACCTCCACGTACACTACACTAGAGAGAGAGAGAGAGAGAGAGAGAGAGAGAGAGAGAGAGAGAGGTTTAGGGTTGAAGACTTTTTTAAATTTTCATTTGTTTTTGTCTTATGTGTATGACATGCTTGCATGTTGTGTAGGTGCACCCGTGTCCTGCAGGGCCAGTGGAGAACAGAAGAGGGCTTCAAGTACCCTGAAACTGGAGTTACGGACGGTTGTTAGCTGCCATGTGGGTGTTGGGATTTGAACTCAAGTCTTCTGCAAGAACAGCCAGTGCTCTTAACCACTGAGCCATCTCTCCTGCCCCAAAGGTTGAAGATTTTTAAGAGTCTCTCCTGAGCCAGCTTGCCTTCCTTCCTTATTTTTAACAAGTTCAAAAGAAAATGATGTGTCCCTCCCACCCTTACATGTAAAGAGCTATATGTAATTACATGCAATATGTAATTCATATGACAGCTCTCTATATTTGTAGAATTAGCATCATGGTTTCAACTAATCAGAAATTGAAAAATGAAGTTACACTAAGTATGTGCAGGCTTTTTGCTTGTTATTAATAAAAAATATGGCATCAAAACTATTAACAGTGTTTATAACATATGAGGTATTATAAGTAACATAAATGTATGCTAAAATATATGGGAAGATGTGCATAGGTTACATGCAAATACTATATGTAGATTATATGCAAATACATTTTATAAGTGACTTGAACATCCACAGATTTTGGTATCTGCAATTGTCCTGGAACTAATTCCCCGTGAATACTAAGGGAGAACTGGGAATTTTATTGCTATATTCCAGAAGATACTTGTTTTCTTTATCCCTGTCTAGAAATTGTTTTCTACTTATTCTTTTAGTACTGTAGTTTCAGGTCAGTATATATCTGTTTCAGTACCTCGGAATCTTTTACTATGGTCTTCGCTGTTCCCGTCCTTCATGTCATCTAATGTGCTGCTCCCCTGCTTTAACATTACTGCCCAGCACCCATAAATAGTTCATCCCAAATCTCTGAGGGTTGCTCGGAGGAGGAGCATGTCTCTCTGTCAGCCCCTTCATCCTGGTGTGAAAGTCCATGAGTAACCTAGCAGTTTTCCTTCTAATCCATCTCAATGCCATTATCACTTTAGTTTTTGCAAAAGCACACTTAGGTTTTTTTTTTAGGGCAGTTAATTATGCCTCTCTACCACCTGTGAACACTGTGCTTTCTACTTAAGTGCTTGCCTATAATATTTGGGACCTATTAATATGTCCTATTCTCTTCTTTTTTGATTTTTCTCACTATTTCCAGCATTAAATCCTCTAATGCAGATCAAGTTTCTTCCCCATTGGTCCACAATATCCTCTGTGTTTATTTTTTATTGCAATTTCTATTATACTTTTAGGCAGCTCTTTTTCTTATTTTCTTCTATCCAAACACTGTTCTTCCTCCTAAGTCTATTCAAGAATCAAAGTGTGAATGTTTTATGCCAACTACTCCATATCCATCGTTAGCTCTTGAAGTCTGTCGTACAACTTAACAATAATCATATACTCTCTTAAACCCTATATTAAAGAAGCATTTATATAGAAAGCCAGATTTGTCATTTACTGGCTTTTTCATTTAACCAACAGATGCAATAATTATTTAATTTGAGTTCAATTTCAAAACACTTTAGCAGTTAAATGAGAAGCATTTGTACATTGTAGAGAATTTGCTGGGGTAGCTTTATCAGTGACTGATAGTTAAATCATCTCTCTCTCTCTCTCTCTCTCTCTCTCTCTCTCCTGCACGTATTGCTTCTTATCACTCTAACAGTTCTTCATATATTCAGTGACAATGTATGTGCAAGTCTCTGTGCCACACATTGTGGAGAAATGCAGAGACACTGCACAAAAACTACCTATCCTACCAGCTAACGCTCAGGCACCGGAGATGGTAACAATGTGGACCCAGATGTCTGAGTTTGAATCTCAATTCAACAACTTTCAGGCTATGTGGCTATGTGGTCTTGGCAAGTTCCTTTCTGAACTTTAGTTCACTGTTCAAATGATGGCAAATAGTCAAGTCTCTGGAACAGCATTCACTGGGAAATACAATGGAAAGGGGAGAACAAGCAGATGTGTGGGTCTCCAGTTACTCAGTGTGAGACAGCACACACACACACACACGCACACACACACACAGAGACACAGACACACACACAGACACACACGCACACACACACATCATAGGTCGTGGGGCTTCAAAGGTCTGGCTTCTCCTTGCCGTGATCAGGGCCTGGAATTCAATAGCAGTATGATGGGGTGACATTGTGTCTCCAGCACTGTTCTTCCAGCTCAGCACTGGTAGCTGAGGGTAGCACTGCCTGTTCTGTATGCCAGATCTGGGAGTTTGAATAGAAGCCAGTGGCAAAGCCCATCAGCTCACCTTTCATGCTTGGGAAACCCTCAGTTCCTGTAAGAAGAGAACATGGAATACCTGGGCTCCAATCTCAGTCAGCCACATGCTACCAACGCAAGCCTGGCTTTCTGGTTGTTTAGAAGTCACCTAGCTCTTATACTTCTGGGAGGTCAACATGTAAAGGATCATTCTTGGAACAGTTAACTCTCATCTGTGACACAGAGATAATAATAGTCCTCATACAGTTGGCCTGAGTTTCAATTGTTTATATATAGTAGGCATAAAAGAGAGGCCAGTGCATGTTAAATGCTCAGTATTAGTCTCATATGTGGGCATATAATTGTAACACAAGTGCATTTCAAGTGATAGCATCCTATACGAATTCAGAGAAACCAGAATTTCCAGAAATGATCATCTGGATCAGTCCACGGTTGGTATCCCCTCAAATAGGCCCATACAGTATCATGTATCTATAGCACACATCTCGCTACCAGCCTTCCTGCCTGACTTCTTTGCTCTTTCTAAATGCTTGTCCTCAACCCTGAACCCCAATAGCTGACCAGTCTTGAACTCCAGCTAGCTTGTCTGGATAGCTAAGGACCACTTGGCAGCTCCTCCTCAGACATCCCAGGCCTCTGAGACTTTAGCTCCACCTATGGCTCTGCCACAATTTGTTTCCTTCCCATCATGAGACCTCTCATTAACACTAACTTTCTTTAATCAAGTTTTTTTTTTAAGATACTCAAAAGATATTTCATCCTCTCTGGCTCTTACCTGCCCTTGACCTTCCTTTCTCCTGTTCTGATGCTGTCTCCCAGGGTCCATTCAGCCTCTACCACCTAACGTAATTTCTGTTATTCCTTCTCATCTCTCCATCTTGCCATGTCTCGTGGCACTTATTTTTCAGTATTGATGTTATGGCAGTAGCTGCTCCTTCCTAAATTGTCCTTCATTTCTACTTCCTTGGCCCACCATTTTTGATCCAGAAAAAGAAATGTACCTAAGCAACTGAAATATTAACTCCTAAATAATCTTTTTTTTTAAAAATATTTTATTTATTACTTTTATGTGTATGAGTGTATTACCTGCATGTAGGTAAGTGCACCTGTGCTGTGCAATGCCTGCGGAGGACAGAAGAGGCTGTGGATCCCCTGGAACTGGAGTTATGGACAGTTGTTAGCTGCCATTTGGGTGCTGGGATTTGAACCCAGGTCTTCTGAAAGATCAACCAGTGTTCTTAACTGCTGAGCCATCTCTCCAGCCCCAACTCCTAAATAATCTTGATTTAGATTTACAGAATACAGAACATCTGGTGACCTTCAGATAACCTCACACTATGTAACACGCTTATTCTTTTTAATTTTTATTTTTTTAAATTTTTTAAATATTTTATTTATTGTTTTTACTTTACGTGTATGAGTATATTGCCTACATGTGTGTAAGTGCACCTCTCTTGTGCAATGCCCAAGGCGGTTAGAAGAGGGCTTCGGATCCACTGGAACTGGAGTTACAAACAGTTGTTAGCTGCCATGTGGATGTTGGCAATCAAACCTGGGTCCTCTGCAAGAACAGTCAGTGCTGTTAACCACTAGGCCATCTCTCTAGCCCCAAACACCCTTATTCTTTAGACCATCAATTAACACAAAGCATGTAAATGGCTGTGAGGTCTAACTTTCAGAAATATATGTTTGTCTAAACAATTACAGAACCAGGTTAAAGTCGAATGCAATGTTCAGGCCATGGAAAGAGAAAGAAGGTGCATGCCTTGGATGAAGACACTTTCACGTACTCTTTCTTCTAGTTTTATTCCTGTTGCTATGATAAAATACCCTGACCAAAAAGCAACATAGGGGAGGAAGGGTTTATTTGAGTTAAAGTTTCAGATTACAGTCCCTCATTTCAGGAAATCCAAGGCAGAATCTCAAGCAGCTGATCACTCTACGTCCAAAGTCAAGAGCTGAGAGAAAACAATGCACCCATGCTATCTGCCTGATTACTTACTTGCTTTATTCTTAAACAGTTCAGGGCCTAACCTAAGGAATGGTACCTCCCACAGTGGACTGGGTCTTCTTACATCAATTAACAATCAAGACAATTCCCAACCGCCATGCCCACAGTCCAACCTGGCCTAAAAAATTCCTCATTAAGACTGTCTTCCCAGGTGTCTAGGTTGTGTCAAGTTGACAGTTTAAAAGCACACTTTTCCTGCTGGTTGCCCATGTACTTCCTCTCCTTCTACATAAAAAACATTTGCATACCTGAGTTCCCTAAGGTGGGCTTTCTGTGGGGTAGGGCTTGATTACAGCAGAACAGTGATGACAGTGATTGACCAGGGATTACAGCAGAAAGTGGTGACTTTCAGGGTGCCAGCACTTAAATGAACCTAATTTATTTCCCACTAACATTTCCCTCATATGGACTTTTAGATGTGGTAACAAAAACAACGTAACATACTTTATAGAACATTGTAAGGTACATAGTAGGTACTCAGGGATAAGACAAAATCTTTGCCATCAAAGAATGTATAGCTTATAGAAGAGACAAAATGTAGCAACGTTCACAATATTACTTTATTTTAATGTTCATTGAATCTAAAGTGAAATCTCTTCTTTCATTACTGAAGTTAGTAATTCATGCCTCTCTTTTTTCTGATTAGTCTGCTTAGAGGTTTGCCAATTATATTGATATTTTAAAGATATTTGTTGATGTATTGATATTTAAAGATATTTGTTAATTTCCTCTACTGATTTTGTTTTCTATTATTTTATTTCAGTTCTTTTAATAATTACTTATTTTCTTTTGCTCGCTTAGATTTAATGTGTTGATTTTTATGAATAGGCATTAATTATACAGATTAATGGGTTCTGGCTGATATTTCCACATCATATAGTCTGCACTGATCAAACTCTGTCTCCTTTGTTCATCCTCCATTCACCACACCCTTCCCAAGCTCTAGCAATGGATATTCTAGGTTAACTTTCTAAAGTACCTTATTGTTTCTATTTTATATGTATGAGTGTATTGCAATACCACGGAGGTCAGAAGAAGGCATCAGATTCCCTGGAACTGGAGTTATAGATGGTTGTTAGCCATCATGTGGGTGCTGGGAATCGAACCTGGGTCCTCTGCAAGAGCAGCCTGCGTCTTAACCACTGAGCCATCTCTCCAGTCCTAGGCTGACTTTTTAAGCTTCTGCATATGAGATACAGCATGAAGTACTGTAGATTTTCTCTTTTACGTTTCCTTGGACTACTGACTCCTGTATCGTTAGTTAATGACCCTCTTTATCTTTTACAATTTTCCTTACTCTACTATAATAATAATGTGATAAATGTCTTTATGATAGAAGTGTGTTTTAAACCATCAGGAAATATGATCATCACTGAGAAAAGGTGGTTGGCAGTGGTAAAGAAGAGACTCCAATAGGCTAGCTTCCATGTTTGTTTTGTGTACATAGTCCCTTTATCTGACCTATCTTGCTGAACCATTTCAAAATGAATATGAGGCATCATGACGTTTCATCCCTTAATACTCTGACATGCAATAGAACAAAAACAAAAGCAAAGCCATTCTCTGACCATTACAACACCATTATCACGCCTAACAATTAGGGATAATGCTCTAATCTACTCTAAATACCCAGCTGTGCTTTAGTCTCCCTTTGCATTCCATCCTCAGATGCCTCATACACTTTACTGTCTCAACCAGGCTTCCAAGCAAGGTCAGCCAATGGGAGGTACCCAAAGGGAGCACTCTAGGCCAATGAGGAGCACTAGCAAGAGATCAGATGTGCTAAGGAGAGCGAGAGGGCTTTCTGTCTTCTCTTTCCACCAAGTTACTGGCATGGTGTTGGCTGCATCTACCACTCTGTCTCCTGTTAGGCCCACCCTGTTCAGCAGCTACTCTGAGCTCTTTGTCACTGTCCTTGGGCTTGCTCCTACAGTTCTCAGAGGGGCTGACAATGGCTTCTCTGATTAGCTGTGGATGTGTCACCAACCCTTACTGCTGCCTTTACCCTGTCCATACCTCTCAATGGTCTCTTCATTAAATGATTCATTTCTTTCGAGTTTGTCATCTTTTTCCTGTGAAGACCATGCCTCATATCTGAACATCCATATTTAGTGTCACATTTAGCCAATGTGGTTTTTTAAAAAACTTTTTTTCTTTGTTTTAAGCCAAAATATTTCAAAGACCTTGTGTTTGATTTACCCCTTTCGTGTCTAATCCACACTCCTCCTTTCTCTCCATTGGCCCCTTGCTGAGACTACACTAATCCTCTGGAAGTCACATGTGCTGAGTGTGTCCAGTTGTCTTCCTCACCATGCCATTTAATTCATTCTTCTCTTTGTGTTACTTTGACTTGACTCTAACAAAGCCTTTAGAGCTAACTTCCATTTTAAAAAATATTTTATTTATTATTTTTATTTTTATGTGTATGAGTGTATTGTCTGCATGTAGATAAGTGCACCCATGTCATGCAATGCCCACAGAGGACAGAAGAGGCCGTCAGATCCCCTAGAACTGGAGTAACGGACAGTTGTTAGCTGCCATGTTGGTTCTGGGATTCAAACCTGGGTCTTCTGCAAGAACAAACAGCGTTCTTAACCACTGAGCCATCTCTCCAGCCCCCCAACTTCCATTTTAAACATTGCTAACCAGGATTCAGATAATTCCACACAATGTATAAGGCATTATCACAGGAGTCACATATTATGATTTTAGGGGGATAGTCAGACAGTAACTTCAATTACCAAGTAAGATTAGCCATATTTTCCCATTGTGATTGTAAAAAGCACCCCCTTCATGCATTTGAATTTTTGAGTAACCTGTGGATGTGAAATCTTGATGTCATGCAAATCTCTGGTTCTCTATCCACTGCCCAACAAACAGTTTTAGTATTCATGTTGATCCTTGCCTACACCAACTGCTTCTTATTTCTTGCAAAGTTACTATTTTCGATTTCTATCATTACTTCTTTATTTATCAGGTGGTATCCTTCTGTATATAAGTGCTTTACTTTTAAAACAGGGGCTATTTATTTCTCTGATTATAGATGCTACTATAAAAAACAGGCTAAAACGTCATCTCCCTTCCTTTAATTTTTCACTCTGAAAGTGGGTAATCACTGTAATGCTAAAAACTATTTATACTGAGTTCCATTAATGAGGTCTGGCAACTCCATACAACTAAGCTTAATTAGTTATTGAAGAACTTGAGTGCTATACCTTCTTGTCCACAATGAATTCAGCTCGGTGGTCCTTTTCTACTTCTGATTATTGCTGCAGGGGTGTCCTGGACAGCACTAGCCATCTATAGAGTTCTAGCACTAATAGAAACAGATCTTGAGTAGCACAAACCGTGGTAAGAAAGGCCAGGATCAGTAGCTGGTAATTACACCACAATTAGATCGCGCATCTCATAGGAGCACTCACAATGCCTCCTAAAGAGCTAGCATCCTTCTGTGTGGTAGCTGTTAGTTTCTCAGATCTTTGCTCATGAGATTTGGGATGCTTAGTGCTATTGTTCTGCTGCTTGCTCAATATGTACAGTGAAATAAGTCATTTTGTTCCCCTAAGTGCTTCTGTCTGGAAGGCATAATGGATTTCTAAAAGCTATATGGTTAGACTTCTGGGTTCTGTTTGGGTTTTTGTGAGCAATCATTTGGGGGCTGGCCATCTGTTATCCTTAAGCTCCCTTTTGAATGTCTTGGTCACATGCTATGTGTCATCACCGTTGTCTGCTCCACGTAGCTACAACCATTTGCTAAGCATCCTGTGAGAAACATGTCCAACAAGTCAGGATGCCAAGCCTCCTCTGTATGCCCCAGGCTTTTGTCTATAGGCCTTACCTCTCTGTAGCTACTCCTCAATTACAAACACCACAGCAAGGGAAAGAAAAGATGGCTATAGCTACTCAGTGATTAACTAAGTCCTTCTCCAACAGCACTTGCAATAATTACCTGAAATTCCTAACATCCCCTCATCATTGCAAATAAAGCCCCCCTCTACAGTTGATTAAACATTCACGGCCATTGAGAAAACATGCAGTGATTCATACACGCCCAAGGCCGCTGGGCTGTAGGATGTATAAAAGTAATTGCACTGTGGCCTGTCTGGATACTAGCGTGTTCGCTCTCAGAGTCAGTCTTTGTCTTTTCCTGTCTGTTCCACATTGTAGGGCCTGTCCCCTGAAAACCACAATTCCCAGTGTGTTCATTTTCAATTGAGGCATAGCAAATTACTACAAACTTAGTGGCTTAAAACAACATTCATTTATTATCTCATAGTTTTATAGTTCAGAAATCAGAGTTCAGTCTGCTGGTTTTCTGCCTGGGATCTCACAAAAACCAAACCATGTGTCAGCCAGGCTCTGGTTTGGAGCTCTGGGTGAGAACCCACTTCCTAACTCATTCAAATGGGTAGTGCAATTGAGTTCCTGACAGATAGAGGACTCAGGAACCCTTTTTGCTGGCTTTGACAGGAGGGTTTTTTGCAAGAGAAGCAAAACCTCAACTCAAAGTTGAAGTGACCCATGGACAAGGTAATTGCTGGAGGCCATTAGGTAACAATCATCATAGCTCAACAATGAGTTAAGAGCTTCCTTCTTTCTTCCTTATTTCCTTCTTTTCTTCCTTCCTATTTTCCTTCCCTTCCTTCCTTCCTTCCTTCCTTCCTTTTTTTTTCCTTCCTTCCTTCCTTCCTTCCTTCCTTCCTTCCTTCCTTCTTTTATGGTCCTAGGCACTGAACCCAAAGCTTTGGGGATACTAAAGCATACACTCTGCCAGCCCTGTGGCATGAATCACTTCTTGTGAAAAGATCTAAGCCAGGGATTGACAAATTGTGGCCTGTGGCCCAAGTCTGGCAAGTTACCTGTTTTGGAACAACCCTACAAGCTAAAAGGTTTTAACATTTCTTTTTTAAAAATATTTGTTTTTATTATTTTTATTTTATGCGTATGAGTATGTCGCTTGCATGTATGTAAGTTCACCCATGTCATGCAATGCCACAGAGGTCAGAAGAAGGCATCAGATCCCCCCTGTAACCGGAGTTATGTACAGTTGTTAGCTGCCATGTGGTGCTGGGATTCAAACCTGGGTCCTCTGCAAGAGCAGTTAGTGCTCTTAACCACCGAGTCATCTCTCCAGTCCCTATTTTTATTACTTTTAATTTGTGTGTGTGTGTCTGTGTCTGTGTCTGTGTGTCTGTGTGTGTGTGTGTCTGTGTGTGGGTATGTTCATTGAGTGCAGGTGTCCAAAGAGACCTGAAGAGGGCATTGGATCCTCTGGATCTAGAGTTACAGGCAGTTGTGTGCTGTCTCATATGGATACTGGGCACTGAACTTGGGTCTTTTGCAAGAACAATCAGCTCTCTTAACCACAGAGCCCCAAGTTTTAACATTTCTAATGGTTACATTTTAAATGGTTTATGAGTATCTGTGTGTTATCTGTTTTGATGCTTAAGCATCAGGGGGTTAAAATATTTACTAACTGGCTCTCTATGAGAAAAATTAATGTAACTCTGAAATCTATGCAAAGCAACTTTGTGTCAGAAGAGAGGGCACATATGGAGAGCTTACTACTGAGGACTGTGAAGAGATAGAAAAGGCCTAGTAGAAGAGAAGCAAACCCAGAAACCATAACAGGATAGTCACAAAAGTAAAACTGTCATTCAAAACACCCTGGAACGTAATATCATTTTTTTAAAGTCTTTGTATAACTTACAGTGAAAAATGGTCTTGTTTTAATTTGGATATCATTTGGTTACTAATAAAGTTGGATTTCTCTCCATATGTTAATTTGAAGAATTGTAAATAAATGCTACAAATAAAATGAACAGATTTCTGAACCAAGGAAGAAGCAAAATAGTTAATATCCATAAAGCCAAAGTTATCTACAAATTGGAAAATATATTAATGTCTCAACCAAAAAAAAAGAGCAAATTTTTTATTCCTAAATTTGTTAATATCCAAAACACAAAACAAATTTGAAGCATGGCTTCTGAATCCAAAGCTTCATGGCTGGGCATTCTCAATTGGCAAGGGTGATTTCCCTGCACTTCCGCCAGTTCACTATACAAACTGTGTAGTCAGGGGTCCGCAAGAATTCTCCTGTTGACAAAGACATCAAAAAAAATATTTTTACAAGGGAAAATGAAGTCTATAAAGTCAAACTTTCAATTTTCGATATGGACATTTTACCTTTGGTCAAGAATAAAATCCCTGTTAACGACCACATGAGGATCTCTCCATGCTCCTCCTTTGGAAAAACAGTTGGCTCTTTGTCTACATCAGGACTTTCACAAAATGAGTTGGATGTTTTTATGCCAAACCAGACTCTATAAAGAGCTGATGTTAAAAGCACATGGGAGCTGAGCTGAAAAAGCTCCTGTGCAAGTTAAGAAGATTTGGTAAGGAACTGGAGAGATGGTTCGGTGGTTAAGAGCACTGGCTGCTGTTGTGGAGGACCTGGGTTCAGTTCCCAGCACCCACAGGGCAGCTAATAGCCATCTCTAGCTCTAGTTCTAGGGGGTCTGATATGCTCTTCTGACCTCTTTGGGCATTGCACGACAGCAGTACACCTATGTACATACAGGCAATACATTCAATTGTGCTGATCAGCTTTGGTTGTCAACTTGACACACCTGAGGGAATCTCAATTGGGGAAATTTCCTCCATTGAATTGGCCTGTGACCATGCCTTTGAGGCATTTTCTTGATTTTTGAGTGATGTGGGAGGGCCCAACCAACTGTGGGTAATGCCATCCCTGGGCAGGTCATTCTGTATTATATAAGAAAGTAGGCTGAGCATGGACCAGGGGAAAAAGCCAGTAAGCAGTGTTTCTCTGTGGCCTGTGCTTCAGCTCCTGTTTCCAGGTTCCTGCCCTGAGTTCCTACCTTGGGCTCCCTCAGAGATGAACTGTGAGACCCAGGAGATGTGAGCTGAATAAACCCTTTCCTCCCAAGTTGGTATTGGTCAGAGTATTTTGTCACAGCAATGGAGAAACAAACTAAGACACTCATACACATAAAAAAATTTAATTAAATATTTTAAAAATAAGAAAATATAGTAAAAAAAAAAAGAATGGTATCCATTTTTAAAACACAGACACAAAATCAGTAGCTTACAGTGACACTCAGAACAACTCATTGGTCACTGGAGCCCGCTAGAATACCACCATTTTAGAATCTTTTAAAAGAAAAGGATCCAGGCTGTACTTTCTCTGAAAAAGCCATGTTTTAAAGTCTTGACAAGGCCAAATATTTCCATCTAACAAATACAGCAGAAATGGCAGACTTAGAAATTCAGAAAATCACCATTTGCCAATCTCAATGAGACAATGGATAGAGCAAATGAAAAATGGCTGACAAGTCATTACATCTGCCACCACGACACAGCTTCCTTCTGATACACCGATCAATCTTAACATCACTAAAATTAGGTAAGCATTGGCATTTATTTCCGATTTGGTGCCATAGGTATGATAAAGCTTTTTTACTGATAAAATTGAACATGAGCCTGAATCAAGCTTTAAGCTCTCCCAACCAGTTTGTACGCAATGTATGGAATAGAAGGACCCCTTAAAACACCACCACAAGAAAGCACAAAGCCAAACTCAGAATGTGGAATTCTTTGTGCAATAAAAGATTTTTAAAAAAAAAAAACAACAAATCTATTGTATTGAGGGAGGGGCAAGTACAGAATGAAAGATGCAGTCGCAGCTGTAACAACCAAAACATATGTTCAGCCCTTATGTGGGTCCCATTTGAAAAAAAAAAAAAAGTAGCTGTAAAAAGCATTTGATAAATTTCAACATAGTGTAGGTATTAAATGAAACCAAGAACCCACTGTTAATTCTGTTAGGTATGATCATGACATTGTGATGGAAAGGTGTGTCAAAATGGTCCTTAATCATTATAAATACTCCACTTAGTTTCTTTAGAACACACATCATAGCTCACTTCAAAACAGGCTGGCCCAATCTAGAGCAGCCTTCATTCCCCTTGATGCATTGAACCACACCATGACAGTAAGCTGGAGAGCAAAGACTGAGCTGCAAATTTTTGTTGGTGATTAATGATTTTTGCCAACACATCAAGTGAGGTAATGTCAGGATATACCTACTTACATTTAGGGAGGAGCTTAGAATTATATTTGAACTTTAGTAGAAAACTTGTATGGCAAGGCGAAGAAGAAGCAATTCTTGAAGACAGCCACCAAAATTTTCATTATATTAAATTATCTAGTGAAATCAGGAGTGCACATAAAAATATTTCGAGATTGTTTTTAATGCCTGTGTATTCAGAACCTGGATCCGATTTCCTAATGATAATGCAAATATTCTGTATTGACAGTGAATGCCCAAGAAACTTCGAGAAGCCTGGATCCTCCTCCCCTGATCCCTCATCCCAATTAATACTTCAAAAGGCCAGCTGTCATGCTAGGGGCCAATGATGATGGGGATTCAACTATGCTAATATTTCTTTTGCTCTTGGGCTTTCTATTTCCTAATTGCAATATTTAGAACATCAACTCTACTTCTCCCATTAACCCTATTAAGTTTACTATATTATCAATCACAAGATTTTTTTTGTTGGTGGTTTTGTTTTAAGAATGTATATGTCATAGCAAAATTAACCATGTAATTTTGTATACACACACACACACACACACGTAACCATCAAAGATCACAATTTGATCATTTACTAGAAAACTTGATGTTTAACTATTAAAATTCCTCTGAGGCTGGGGAGATTTCCCAGTCAGTAAAGTACCTGTCACACAAGCATGAGAACCTGAATTGAGATCATCAGAACCGGTGGGGGGGGGGGGGGGGGGGGTGAGGAGGGTGGAAAGAGTCAGATCCCTGAAGCTCATTGTTGAGTCAACCTAGCTGAATTGATGAGCTTCAGGTTCAGTGAGAGATCCTGTCTTTAAAATGTAAAACCGAAGGCCTGGAGAGATTTCTCAGTAGTTAAGATCACTAGCTGGTCATACAGAGAATCAGGATTCAGTTCCCAGCAACCACATGTTAGCTAACACCTTAACTTGATTTCCAGGGGAAATTACATACATCCTGGCAGAATACTCATACACATAAAATAAAACTAAAGAGGTAGTTTAATTATTTATTTTTTATATTAATGTGTATGAGTGTATTGTCTGCATATGTATAAGTGCACCCATGTCGTACAATGCCTACAGAGCCCAGAAGACAGTGTTGGATCCCCTGGAACTGGAGTTATGGATGGATGTTAGCCACCATGTGGGTGCTGGGAATTGAACCTGGGTCCTCTTCAAGAACAGCCAGTGCTCTTAACTGGTGAGCCGTATCTCTAGCCCCAAAAGAAATATTTTAAATAATGAAATAAAATAATAAAAGTAGAGCCAGGGTGGTGGCATATGCCTTTAATCCTAGCACTGGGGAGGCAGAGGCAGATGGATCTCTGAGTTCAAGGCCAGTCTAGAAAGCAAGTTTTAGGCTGGCTCTGGGCCAGTCAGGGCTACATAGCAGGACCCAGATCCTGTCTCAAAAATGAAAGAAAGGTGGCGGGGGGGGGGGGAGAGAAAGAAAGAAAGCAAGAAGGAGGGAGGGGATGAGAGAGAGAAAGAAACACACACGCATGCACGCACACGCACGCACACATGCAGCTTCACATACCACAACACACAATAAATAAATAAATAAATAAATAAATAAATAAATAAATAAATAAATTCCTCTGCATTCTCTGTTGTTTTATTTTTTAAAGGTTAAGAACTCATTCAATTTTATGTCTTACAGTGTTATACTGAGTTCAATATTGTATAACTGTATTAATTCAACTGTGAACCTAAAAATTTACAGCCACTTTTGAAAAAGATGTATTTTTGTTCTGGAAATTGTTATTGAACATGTTAAAGCTGTAATGAAAGGCTTCTTCTAATCATGTGGTTATTAAATAAATAAATAATTTGACAAATAGGACTGCCCTGTATCACAAAGGATCTCTAAAGTTGTATATATAAAACACTCAATGTGTCATCTAACATGTGGGAGGGACTGAATAAACAGTAGCTATTATTATCCAAGGACAAGCTTCTGTTGTTTATCTGTTGCTGCTGAGCCAGGCAGTCTTGAAGAAACCAGGCCAACCAGTCTGCAGGTATTTTGACATTAACACTCAGTGATTTATCCTACCCTCACTTCTGCACTGCCAAACCACATGGATACAAGTCTCTCATTGTTCCCCACCCCATCACCCCAGTCTGTAGATTGAAGTCCAAGTGGGGGTAGCTACACCAGGAGCCATCAGCCTGGTTGTTACAGACAGCACTAAACTCAGAAAACTATAAGACCTTTGCAATGGCAAGGTTGGTTGTGGTCTAGTATACTGAGAAAAGGACCTGTGAGTCCTGTGGTAACTTTTCTAGGCATCTTACTGTTGATTTCTGATCAACCAGCAGTGTTACCTACCTGTCATATATTTCCTGATTTTTAAAATTTCTAGAAATTCTTAAGAAAAAAATTACAAGACTGTCCCCTGAAAGAATTCAATTTTATTGTGAAAGTTTGACCCTCTGGGACATTTGTTTCCCATAAAAGCACAAACTTAGAGAGTAGGAAAGCTATAGCCAATCTTTTATTTATCTAGGTTTTAGTCAACCTGCCTCACTCTGTTCGTATTTTTCCAAGTACGGGTGATCATTAAGACTTGTAATGCTAACCAACGAAGTGCTACTCTGCAGTGTGTGCTGTCCAGGCAGAAGTGCTGCTGCCTCCAGAGGTTTCTCCCCAGACAGTGTAGCACGCCCATGGAATGCACTAACAGAGAAGACAGATCTCCAATTGTTTCTTACAAAGTGCTTCCAGACTTGCATCCTTGAGTGTCCTGCTTACAAGTAGTCTGAGAACGCGCTCTTACAAGTTCTAGAAAGACGCGCTCTTACAAGTTCTAGAAAGAAAGGCTCTAAAAGCATAGGGGAAGGTTGGTTTTTTGTTTGTTTGTTTGTTTGTTTGTTTGTTTGTTTTTAAGGGGTGGAGAGGGAAAAAGATGGTCCAGTTGGTTGGAAAGTTATTTCTAGATAGACAATAAAAGAATGCGAAACATAATTATTAATAGGTGAGGGGCTGCTGTGGTGGTGGCCAGGACGATCAGTTATGGCCGTTGTATATGTGCCTTGTGGGAAGAGAATGCATAAAACCTTATTGGTTTGCACCACCATTCTTGACAAGAGTAAGAGGCAAAATAGAATGTCAAAACTGGCACAAAGCCTTAGAAAAATAGATAAGACGGGCAAATAGATGCTATATGTGATGCTTGCTATTTTGAAGGCACCATCTCAGTGGATTTTTGTTGTTGTTGTTGTTTTAATGATTGAAAAAAGTACTATATTTTTAGTTTGATATAAGTGTTGAGGACAAATGGGCACAAACATGAACATTTCTATTTGGAGCAGGTATTCCAAAAAAACTTCCAGGTAACATTTTGGGAATAGGGTGGGTGGACACTTAAGATAAACTATTTGGGGTAAGGATAAAGTCTAAGATCAGCTGACATTTAATTAAAAGACCAAGTGATCAGCTCCCCTGTTACATAGAGTAAAATAGACATCAGGAGTCCAATGTTCACAACAGCACCCTACTCTCAGATGAACAGTGTTTTAAAAAGACCTTCACAGTTGGGACTGGAAAGATGGCTCAGTGGTTAAGAGCACTTGCTGTTCTTGCAGAGGATCCAGGTTCAGTTCCCAGCACCCACATGGTGGCTAACAATCATCTGTAACTCCAGTTCTAGGGGATCCAAAAATGTCTTCTGACCTCCACAGGCATTGCACACATGTGGTGCACTTACATATACGCATGCAAAAGACTCAAGCACATAAAATAACAATAATTTTTTAATTAAAAAAAATTTCACAAAAACTAAACCTTATAAGAATTACCACCAACTTACCAGGCTTCAATTAATTAATTAATTAATTATTTAATTAATTAAAGATACTTTAAAATGTGGGTAAATTCTAAGAATAGTCACATTCCTAAATTTAAAGCCAGACCAATTCAAAAGTTTTATGAAAAGCTTAACTGGGATAATTTCTAAGTTAAATCCAAGAAAATTCTCAAGTTGATTTGCCTACGTAAGATTTTTGAGAATAAAGAAATGTGAGTAATATTTATTTGGAAAATTGCTAGAGCTAAGTTTTTCTTCAGGCAAAAGATCACCCTAAAGGGAAAAAGAGGCCTTTTCACCTTTATGCTTGAGGGCATGTTCTGAAAATAAAGACATCAGCTATTTACCCAAACAACTTTTAAAACTGTTCTTCTGTGAGATCTTAGAGTATGTGGTATAAGTATTATAAGTACATTGAAGTGTATATTAATTGTCAGTGGTTGCATTAAAAACTTACTCCCAAATTTAAGAGCTTAAAACAATCATTATCCCCCACAGTCTCTGGGGTCAGGAATCCAGGAGTGGCTTAGGTAGAGGGTTGTGACTCAGGAGATTATCACCAAACTGTGAACCTGGGGTTGAAGTCTTCAGAAGGTTTGGCAGGGGCTGAAAAATCTGCTTCCAAGCCTGTTTTTGTGCCTCTTGACAGACCTCTGTTCCTCATTCCTTGAAATTCTCAATACATGGCAGTTGGCTTCCCTTAGAGTGACTGGCTTGAGATGGAAACTAGAGTGACTTTTATACTCTAATCTTTTATGGCATATCATCTCTTCTGCCTCATTCTATTTGTTATGCAGATGAGTTCTGGTACAGTGTTGGGAGTGGTGGACCATGCAAGTTTGTAAGTACCAAGAAGAGACATCTTCTAAACTGGCAGTCAAAATCTACCTTCAGGGCCTCCAGGATCATGTCTTTCCCACATATAAAATACATTCACTTCACCCTAATACTTCTAAAATTCTCTTCCTCTTACAGCATCAGCTTAAAGTTTTGAGTCTTGTCATTTAAATCGAGTCCAGTTACACATGAGGTTCCTCAGGGGAAATTCCTTAAGTATAGTTTCTCAAGTACTCTATTAGTTGTCTCCTTACTGGGATAAAATACCTGACAAAATGAACTTAGGAAAAAAGGGTTTATAATAGTTCGAGGGCATATAATACTTCAAGGGCATCACACCAAGAAAGTCATGGTGGCAGGGCGTGAGGAAGCTGATCACAATGCCTCAGTCAGAGAGAGATGAATGCTGGTACTCAGCTCACTTTCTCCTTCTTATTCAGCCCAAGGAATGATATCACACACATTTAGGGAAGGTCTTCCCATCTCAATTAACCTGATCTAGAAACTCCTTCACAAGCATGCCATGAGGTTTGTCTCTTAGATGATTCTAGATCCTGTCAAGTTGACAACCAGTATCAACTATGACCAGTATAGTTCCCATCAATCAAAATAACCTGTGAACACACACATGTGCACACACACACACACACACACACACACACACACATACAGAGTAGTGGGCAAGGAATAGGATAAACACCACATGCATTAATATTCTGAAGAGGATAAATTGGAGGCATACTGAAGTCCTCGGACCAGCTCTGAAATCCACCAGGCATGCACTGAATTGCCCTGGATCTCAGCTCTAGTCTGGGATTGTTCCTGTGATTCTTAGCCACATCTTCTAAGTTATTTCTTCTTTTTCATGAAAGTAAGTATATAGACACGGTTAAATTTTTTTCTCAACTAAAATAGGGGTAGAATGAGTACAAAGACCCCTTGAGTCTGAGTTCTTGTTAGAAGTGTTTCTTCTGATATCATTATTATAAGTCTCAGGAATCTCTTGAGTTCTATCAGGTGGATTCTGTTGGACAAAAGTCACACAAATAAGTCTGTAAGACAACCCCTTTTTGTCTTGTGATTCTGGGGAGGGCAATGTTCTCAAACTTCTTAGAAGCCCTATTTTGAAAGTTTCTATGAATCACCATCTAAAAACTTTATAGAGGGTTGCTATGGCTTGGATGATGAGTATCCCCCAATGGCTCATATGTTAAATAAAGGCTTAGCCCACAGGATGTGATTTTAGGAGGTGGTAAAACCTTTATGAGGTAGAGACTAGTGAGAGGTCTTTAGATCACTGTTTCTCTTTATATCTATATCTATATACCTATGTCTGTGTTTCTGCATGCTCCTAGTTGAACATACAATCATTTGCCCACTCCTAACACACACTCCCAACATTGCTATCCACCATGCACTAGAAGGTGGGGCAGTCCTTCCTGAGATTTGCCTTCCCTACCCTCTTTGGAATTTGAGTTTTAAAAACTGTAAGCTGGGCTAGAGAGATGACTCAGCACTGGCTGATCTTGCAGAGGACCCAAGTTTGATTCCCAGCACCCACATGGCAGATAACAATTGTCCATAACTCCAGTTCCTGGGGATCTGACACCCTCTCCTGACCTCCATGGACATTACACACACAGGTGTACATACATGCAGGCAAAACACTCATGCACGTCAAATAAAAACGAAATAAAAAATGTTTTAAAAATTAAAACTGTAAGCTAAGTATACCTTTTCTTTTTATAAGTTATCTGCCTTAGATATTTCATTGGAGTAAAGCAAAACTGACTAGTACAATAGACTTCTGCATGACTAATTCAGTCATCACTTTTGATGGTTCTGAGATCATAACAAAGGATTTCATAATTCTTCCCTGAGCTTCAACTTTTGGCCATATTTCTATGACAGTACCCTAGATTTGATCTTTTCTTTTAAACTATTTTTAATCTTAGCATTGTTTGCTATCTGTAGAGGTTGGGAATTGCTGTATTAGCAAGTCCTAGCTCCTGTCTAGTTAGCAGTTCTTCCTTCACCTTATTCCTCTCCTCTTGCTTATTAGAAAGGGCTTAAAAAGCCCAGATGGTACCTTCAGTACTCTGGCTGGAAACTTCCTTAGCTGGATCATCCAGTTCATTATTTACATTTTCTACTTTCTACATTACTGCAAACAGCACTGTTTTAAGCTTTCTATCTTATATGATTCCCAGACCTGTTTCAACAAGATTGTTCTCACTTTCTTTAAAACCTGAACTAGAACATGGTTATGCTCTGTGGTGGTTTGAATGAAAATGTCCCCCATGGGCTCCAAGTATTTGGACATTTTGTCCCCAGATGATGGTGCTGTTTTGGGAGGTTTTAGAAGGTGTGGCTGTCCTGGAGGAAGCATATCACTGGTGGTGGGCTTAGAGCATTCTTAAGCCTTGCAGGATTGCCAGTTCTCCAGCTCTCATGCTTCCTGTGCCTGCTTGATGATGTGAGAACTCAGCTTGTTCTGTTCCTGCTTCAGCCACCTCCAGCCACCATGTCTCCCTGCCATGCCAGACTATAATTCCCCTGAAACCATAAGCTCAAAAAACTCTTTCTTCTACAAATTTCTTGGGTCAGTGTTTCTATCACAGCAACAGAAAAGTGACTAATACAGTAATTGGTACCAGAGATTGGGGTGTTGGCTGTGAAGAACCTGACCATGTGGGGTTTTGGAAGAATATGAAAGACTTTGGAAGCTTGGGCTGAAAAGCAGTTGGTTGCTGTAAGAAGAGCTTAACAGGTCATTCTAGTAGACTCTTGGAAGAAAGTAGTGCTGAGAACAATGTAGTTCCAGAGGGAAATAAGGACTTAAGCAGGAATTGGGATATTTTGGCAAAGAGTCTGGCTGGAGTCTGCCCACAGCCAAAAAGCTTGCCTGAGGCTAAGTTGAAAAGCCCTGGACTAATTTTTCTGGCAGAAGAAATTTCAAGACAGCATCACATAGAAATGGTGGCATGGCTCTTAATAGTGAATAGTATATAGATTTACAGTGAAAAAGAGCCAATTGGGGGAGAAAAAAATACAGAATGTACAGGATGGATTGAAAAAGAGGACTAGGAAGATTAATGTTGGAGCCCTGACATGTGATGGAGAGGATACCATTCATAAGGAGATTAAAGTGATTAAGGAGGGGCCTAGATTTTCAGACTTAAACAATGGAGAGAATGCCTCCAGGGCAAGACCACACCCAGTGAAGCCTCCAACTTGTGAAAGCAAAATGCTGTAGGGACCACTGAAGAAAAAACCTTTAAAAATGGATAAAGTAGGCTGGAGTCCATCAAAAACTTGCAGCAAACTTGGCATGTCATTCATCTGGTGCTGACTTTAGAGGCATGAAAGATGCAAGAGTGAAGGGGTCATCAGTTCTTCCTCCATGGTTTCAGAGAGCCGCTGAGGCCAGAAAGCATGCAGCAGGGGTTCTTTTGCATAGAGAAGGCCCTGATAGGCCATTGTGTAAAGCTGTGAAGGTGAAGCCTGGTTGGCATTGGAGACCCCAAGAAGACGTCCATGATGCCAGAGCTGTGAGGCATCTTCCGAGAAGACCTGCATACAGGGAGTGGTACCAGCAGAAGAGAGAGATGTATGTTACATGCAGCAAAGCTGGAGAGGCTGAGCCATCTAAGCCCTTTGGAAGTAAGTCCCAGAAGTCAAACATGGAGTTACTGGATTTTACTGATTTTTGGTCTTGTTTTGGTCCAGTATTTCCTTATTATGCTTCTATTCCTCCCTTTTGCAATGTTAATGTGTATTCAGTTCCACTGTATGTTGAGAGTATGTAATTTGTCTTTTGATTTTACAGGGGCTTACAGTTAAGATATTTCATTGAGTCTCAGAAGAGACTTTGGACTGTGGACTTTGGTATAGTAGTGAGATTGATAATGACTATGGGGACTTTTAAAGTTGGACTAAATGCATTTTGCATTTTATCTGGTCATGAGCCTATGGGGGGCCAGGGGGTGGAATGTGGTGGTTTGAATGAAAATGTCCCCCATAGGCTCCAAATATTTGGACATTTTGTCCCCAGATGATGGCACTGTTTTGGGAGGTTTTAGAAGGTGTGGCTATCCTGGAGGAAGCATGTCACTGGGGGTGGGCTTAGAGAGTTTTTAAGTCTTGTCAGATCTCCAGTCACTCTCTTGCTTCCTGTGCCTCCATGATGATATGAGAGCTTAACCTCTGCTGCTCCTGCTCCAGCCACCTCCAGCCACCATGCCTCCCTGCCATGACAGACTGTAATTCCCCTGGAACCGTAAGCTCAAATAAACTCTTCTATAAGTTGTTTTGGTAAATGTTTCTATCACAGTAACAGAAAAGTGACTAATACATGGTCCTTAAATTCTTTTCAGCTGCCTCTTCTGCCTCATTCCAAAATCATGCCTACATGTGAATATTCATTATGGCTATCCACTGTAATATTACAAATCATCCCCAAATTTGATAGATTAAAACAACAGACATTCATTATCTCACACAGTTTGAAAGGACCAGGAATCTAGGAACAGTTCATGATTTATTTGGGCTCAGGGTCTCTCATGAGATTTTGGCAACTATCAGTCATGGCTGTTCTCTTCTAAAAGCCAAAATGGGGCTGAAGGGTCCAGTTATGGTCTCACTCACAGGGCCAGTGTCAACTGACTTCCCCCATAGCAAAGCTCAACACATGGCAATTGGCTGGTGGTGGGGGTGGTAAGAAGAGAGCACAACATTTTGTAATCTGATCTCAGAAGTGACATACTATGCCGTCTATGATTATATTAGTCACATAGATTAACTCTAAGAGTAAAGAGGGTGTGAATGTGTAAAGTTGGCATTATTAGGGAGCGATTTTGGAGGCTATGATAGGGTATAATAAGAAAAAAAATTCCTTATCTCCCTTTCCAGAGCCAGTTGAAAAGTAGCTATAATGCAAGAAACAGCAGAGAAATAAAAATGCTAAATTAATTATTGATAAAAGCTCAGTGGAGGAGGCTTAGATGTCTGGTCGTGAGGAGCTTCAATGCTGGACCTCAGAATTAGAGCTACCACCCAATAATAGAAAAATTGGGACTTTCTTTTTTGCCTCCTTTAGAGCTTATCACATAGACAACAAAATTAAAATTACCTTTGATGTGCTTAGGGGGAATCTATAAGAGTAGATAAGGGGATAAGGATGCCTAGTCAGAGTGATGACTGGGAAGGGACAGAGGTGTACATCTAACTAGTCTCCCCACCACACAGACAGGAGGACCGGAAACAGGAAACTTCTACTATAGTTTCTCTGGGTGTTAAGTTCACAGAGACTCAGAACAGTTGCAGATGTCCCTTGTGCAGCAAATTATCTAATTAAAACTGTCCTGTTCCTTCAGCAGATCATAGAAGGAGCAACATGGTTCTCAAACTTCAATTGTTGGGCCCCACCCCTGAAGGATTCACATCCCTTCACAAGTTCACATTTTGCTGATGTGGCTGGTCTGAGAGCCACATTCTGAAAACCACTAGTTTAGTATTAGCCAAATACCTACAGTGCACAGGTGCTTTATATATCTGTCATTTCTCATTTTCAATCTCTTCGTAGCCTTTATAAAAATATAAGGCAGGCTTCATCAATCCTTTTTCAGCCTTAGACAAAGAGAGACATGGAGATCAAGGTGCAGAAGTAAGGCAATTGCACCAAGTTTCCTCCTACATTGCCATGCACAACCAAATTTCTACCAAGTCTGGTAAGTCTTTGTTCTTTCCTCTACATCAG
Source organism: Nannospalax galili (assembly GCF_000622305.1). Taxonomy (NCBI): domain Eukaryota; kingdom Metazoa; phylum Chordata; class Mammalia; order Rodentia; family Spalacidae; genus Nannospalax; species Nannospalax galili. The sequence continues at coordinate 7,046,609 of NW_008338118.1, read as the reverse complement.
GTTGCCATCAGTTACTGAGGACCGAACTTTAAAGGGAAGTAGAGAAGAGCCTGGGATTAAACAGTAATCTACTAGAACTATTTTCTACTAGCTCCACTTCTCAGCTTCTTGTCCTGTGGTCTAAAGCACAAATCCCTCCATTTTTACTTATCAAAACTAATCTTGGGCCGGGAGTGGTGGCACACGACTTTGATCCCAGCACTTGGGAGGTAGAGGCAGGCAGATCTTTGTGAGTTGGAGGCCAGCCTGGTCTACATAATGAGTTCCAGGACAGCTGGGGCTACAGGGAGACCCTGTCTCAAAAAGACAAAAAAACAAACAAACAACAACAACAACAACAACAAAAGAACTAGTCTTAGGACTGGGGAGATGACTCAGTCAGTAAACTGCATGCTGCAAAAACTCAAGGATTTGAGTTTGATCCCCAGCACCCATGTAAAATGAAAGCCAGGCATATGCTTATAATCTTACCACTGGGGAGACAGAGACAGGAGATCCCTGGAGGGAATAGGCCAGTCAGCCCAGCCAATAGGTGAATGCCAGATCTCAGTGAGAAATCTTATCTCAAAATAACAAAGTGGACAGCTTCTAAGGAACACACACACACACACACACACACACGTGCATGTTACGTGTATACTTTGCATGGTAGAGTCAAATTGGCTTCACATTCATGTAAGTCTGAAGTAGGTGAATATGTTTATCTTTCAGTGGAAAGATGAGGACTGCCAATTTATAGTGAGCTAGCTTTCTAAAAGTTTGATTAAAGATGCTAGAAAATATCCAACACACCAAATATCTGGCTTTTCCCTTGTGTCACTCTCTGCTTCTCACTGCCCAGAAGGTAGACTCTGTGGGCTACATCAATAGGGTCCTTTGCCCTCTGACACCACTGTGATTATTCTCCCCAGGAGTGAGCAGAGAACAGGAGATTCTCCAACCTCCTTCCTGGAGGGTCAGCTGGTACTGACGGACTGCATTCTTCCACAAAAGGTTCAGGTCCTCCAAGGGCCACTGCTCTGAATGAACTTCTCCTTCCAGCTTTCAGGAACTCCTTCCGTCTCTGTCCCTTCTGTCACAGAGGCCACACTAGCCCTCAGAGTCCCACTCTTTCCCTGCGGTTCTCCCGTCCTTGCCCACACCTTTGTGAAAAATTCCCCCTACTAATACTTCCTTGCATTATCTTTGCTTGGGTGTGCCATTTTCTGCAAGACCCTGAGTGAACATCTAAGTAAAGTTTACAGTGTTGCTCTCTTGGACCTAGTCCAGGTGAATTAAGATTCCTGTCTTCCTCCTAGAACTCAGTAACTTCATGGAATTCCTGTTGCTGTCCACATGGCCAGACCTCCACTTGCACTCTTGGTTTAAAGGTGCAAAATACTCCCTCTGGCCCCCATTTATTTGCTTTGCAGGTAGACCAAATGGCAAGAGAACTTGGAAGGTGCTGCTGGCCAAATTCCTATCATCAAAATTACTGCTGTATTTTAGAACCCCACAATTTTCTGCCTTACACTAGTCATTTAGTCTGGCAGCAGGTAAATTATCCCTAGAAAAAAAAGACAGAGATAAAACTGTCAAAGACTTTTATGCTAAATGAGTTTCAGATGTTTTCTATTTTGGCAACTAGCTGCAAGCCCAGTCTGACAAAGGGGACGGTAGATTCTAGAATAGCGGTGCTCAAGGTGTGTGGGGAGGGCAGCTCTGTCTTCTGGAAGGCCTCCTGGAAACTGGGAACAGTCTTAGATTGTCGACCAAGGGCCAGGGATGCTTGTCTGCCTGTGATGAAAGGGATGGTCCCACACAACAGACAATAACTTCAATGTTCCAAGAATATTAACGTTGCTGAAAAACCTGTTTATAATTATCTAGGAAAAGAGCTTGTGTTTTCCTTTATGGGAGGCGGGCAAGGCAGTGGGGTATGTATGTGTATGTAAGGTTTTAACAGTCACTGAAATTCTCATCAATTTCAACTGCCACATAGATTGATACAACTGCCACATATCTTTTGTTGCTTTGTTTTAATTTTACCAAATTGGTCATGATTTGGGAAAGGTAGAACAACTCAGTCTATATGAACAGTTGTAACATTTAAGGAAACTCCATAAAAATATTCAGTTCCTGAGAGTCAACCTCATTATATCTCACTCATGGGAGGTTATAGTCTCTTCTTGTGGTGATGGTGGTTGTTATGACAGTGTCTCATGTAGCCCAAGCTGGCCTCTAACTCACTACATAACCTTGAGCTCCTGACCCTTCTGTTTCCACACCCAAGCACTAGGATTGCAGACATGCACCACCACTCTTAACATGTAGAATTATATTCAACTATACATACTGAAATTTATAAAGAAAATCTCCCTACATATAGCATTTTTTAAAAAATCAATATTATGTACTAAAAAGAATAAAAAATTATATACGAAGAAAACAGTTAAAAAATATTTCTTTTAATGGAGCTGGAGAGATGGCTCAGTAGTTAAGAGCACTGGCTGATCTTGCAGAGGACCCAGGTTTGATTCCCAGCACCCACGTGGCAGCTAACAACTGTCCATAACTCCAGTTCCAGGGAATCTGACACCATCTTCTGACCTCAGTGGGCATTGAATGACACAGGTGCTCTTACATACATGCAGGCAATACACTCATATACATGAAATAAAAATAATAAATATTTTTAAAATATTTCTTTTCATGCACTGACTCAGTTGCTAAAGTGCTTGCCATGCATTTGTCAGGACCTGAGTCTGGATACCCAGAACTCATGTAAAAAGCTGAGGATGGTGGTACACACCCGTAATCCTAGCCATGGGGAGTCAGAAACAGGAAGATCCCTAGCCAATCATGAGATCCAGGCTCAAGGAGAGACCATTTCCAAAAATAAGGTGAATACACACTGAAGAAGACACCTGACATTGGCCTCCAGCCTCCACACCCTTCCCACTAATATATGTGTACCTATATATGAACATACGCACATGGAAACATCACACACACATACATATATAAAAATTTCCTTTAAGATTAGTCCAAAGTACTTCCTGTAGAAATTGGCTCAGAATATGATAGATTGGAGACTCACACCTAGACCAAGGTGCTTTGATGGCTGACAGTGGATTGCCTTGGGGAATGTCCTCTGAAGGGAAATCCCTCTTGGGGAGAAACTGTCATGAAAGAAGTTATGTGTAGAGAAGTAGGACAGCCACTGTGTTCCAGAGGCCTTCTAGCATGTGGAAGGCACACAATGGGTCACATTCTTTATTAGTCAGCCTCCTTCAAGATCCTGTGGCATTCATCCCCTCTTTTTAGCTGGTATACAATAGATGCTCAGTAACTGTCAGAGTCACTCAAACAAAAATCTCCTAGAATAAATTAAAGATTCTACTGCTTATTTCTTAAGATACTGATAAAACATGCAACCATTTATAACTTCCTTGCAAAGAGATCTTGTAAGTTTTAGTCATATTTTGTAACTTTGGTGCACATAATTTCTGATATAACTTTGAAACTACCCGCGGTGTGAGCAGCCACCTGAAAGGTTATCCGGCCAAACTGAGACTTTTGAAGGCCCAAATAAATCAGAAGCTGGCTTATTTTCTTACAATCATAACATTTCAATTATTTACAAGTTAGGAAATACCTTGTTTTTAATGTTCTGCCACATAAATTAATGCAGTGTAGCTTAAGAGTCCTGTCTCCCTCCTCCAACTCAGCAACTCCATGGAATTCTTGCTGCTGTCCAGATGATCAGACCTCTACCTGCACTCTTGGTTTAAAGGCGCAAAACACTCCCTTCTGGCCCCCAGATGTTGGCTCTGTAAGTAGACCAAATGGCAAGAACTATCATCAAAAGTACTGCTATATTTTAGAACCCCACAATTTTCTGCTTCGCACTAGCCCTTTATTCCAACAGTTTTATCAAAAAGGAAAACATCTGTAGGTGTTGGTCTTGAACCCCACTCCTTTCTCCGACTCACTCTTAACCATGCTTTAGCTCTCAAGACCTTCCCTGACACTTCCATCCCCAAGTCTAAGATGGAAGTCATTCCATTGGTTTCCTTAGCATCCAATACATGGTCACAAAGCTGCAACAAGGGTAATGACTTGATTACTTACTGGTTTCTTCCACTAGACTCTTGAAGCTTATCCATTCTTCTTCACATATCTGCCCCACAACAGCTTGTCAATGCTTTGTCAAACATTCAACAAGTTCTGCTTGGCAATACTGACACTGCTCACTGTTCCAGTGAAGAGTCAAGAAGGACAGAAGCACTTCCCACATGTTGTCTTAGTCCATTTTCTGTTGCTGTATTTGGTACCATAGGATGAGTAAATTATAAAGAAAACAGATTTACTTTGGGCCCTGCTTTGTGTCCAAAGTATCTGGTAATCATAGTCTTTTACATTTATTTATTTCTTATGGTGGATACACCATGGCATGCATGTAGAAGTAAGAGGAAAACTTGTGGGAGTCAATTCTCCCCTTCAACCATGTGGGTCCAGGACATTGAACTCAGGTTATCAGGAATGTCAGCTGAATCATCTCAGTAGAATGTCAGATGATGACATTCTTATGGGCCAAGCTCCATAGCAACATAGGCCATGCATGGAGAGATAAGAAAGACTGAAAGATTTAGCCACACTGGTTTTTACTGCAGACTTACTACCAAGATAGCACATTAACTTACCAATCCATTACTTCATTAATTACAGGAACGTGTTAATCCGTTCATGAGGACAAAAACTTAATCACTTTTATCTATTTATTTATTTAAACATGTGCATATATAGGGGGGTTGTATGCATGATTGCAGTACCTATGGAGACCAGAAGAGGGTGTTGGATCCCCTGGAGCTGGTCACAGGCTGTTGTGAGCCACCCAATATGGGTACTGGGAAGCAAACTCAGGCATTCTGTTACAGCAGTACATGCTCTTAACTGCTGAACCATCTCTCCAGCCTCCTCTAATCGCCTCCTAAAACTCCCATTTGGTCCCAACTCTTAATAGGTCATAATGAGAATTAGATTCCTGTCATCAACCTGAGCTTCAGAGGGGCACCGTGTCCCAACCTCTGTCAGATGTGTTGCTGGTGATGATTTTTTCCACTCTATGGGTTTTCTCTTCACTTTCTTGATTGTTTCATTTGCTGTACAGAAGCCTTTACGTTTAATGGTGTCCCATTTGTTGATTCTTGACCTTATTTCCTGAGCAACTGGTGTCTGATGTAGAAAGTCCTTTCCTATACCTATATTTTTACCGCCAATGTTTACTTCTAACAGTTTCAGAGTTTCAGGCTTCACATTGAGATCTTTGATCCATTTGGAGTTGACATTTGTGCAAGGTGAAAGATAGGGGTTACTTTCATTCTTCTACAGGTGGACATCCAGTTTTGCAGAACCGCTTGTTTGAAGATGCTGTCTTTCATCCATTGTGTGCTTTTGGTACCTTTGTCAAATACCAGGCAGATGAAATTGGATGTACTCATGTTTGAGTCTTCAATTACATTCCATTGATTTATGTGTCTATCTTGGTGCCAGTGCCATGCTGTTTTTATGACTATACCACTGTAGTATACTTTAAGATCTGGTATAGTAATCCCCCCAACATTGCACTTTGTGCTAAGGGTTGCTTTGGCTATCCGGGTCTTTTATGCTTCCATATGAATTTAAGGATTTTTTTTTCTAATTCTGTGAATTATGTCATGGGAATTTTGATTGGAATTGCATTGAATCTGTATATTGCTTTAGGTAGGAAGGTCATTTTCACAATATTAATTCTTCCATTAATCCATGGCATGAGATTCCATTAATTGTGACAATCCATGAGCATGGGAGGTCCTTCCATCTTTCCTAAATCTCTTGCTTTAAAGATTTAAAAATTTCATTGTAGAGATCTTTGATGGTTTTAGTCAAGTTTATTCTGAGGTTTTTTTGTTTTTGTTTTTGTTTTTGAGGCTACTGTGAATGGGAGGGTTTCCCTATACTTGTCCTCCAATTGTTTGTTACTGGTATGTACAAAGATTACTGATTTTTGTAGATTAATCTTGTAACCTGCCACTTTACTGAAAGTGTCAATCAGTTCTAGGAGTTTTCTGGTGGAATTTTTGGGATCTCTTAGGGATAGTATCATATCATCTGCAAAAAGGGTAAATTTGACCTCTTCTTTTCCAATTCATATTCCTTTAATTTCCTTCTCTTATTGCTCTAGCAAGAGTTTCAAGCATGCTATTGAAAAGGAATGGAGATAGTGGACATCCTTGTCTGGTTCCTGATTTTAATGGGAATGCTTCCAGTTTTTCTCCCTTTAGAATGATGTTGGCTGTGGGTTTATTGTATATAGCTGTAATTATGTTGAGGTGTCTTCCTTCCAGTCCAGTTCCCTCTAGGACTTTGAACATAAATGCATGCTGAATTTTGTCAAAAGCCTTTTCTGCATCTATTGAGATGACAATGTGGTTTTTGTCTTTGAGTCCATTTATATGATTAATGATGTTTATTGACTTGCGTATATTGAACCATCCCTCCATCTCTGGGATAAAGTCTACTTGATCATGGTGAATAATCTTTTTGTTGTGTGTCTGTATGCGGTTTGCAAGTATTTTGTTGAGAATTTTTGCATCTATGTTCATTAAGGATATGGGTCTATAATTTTCTTTTCTGGTAATGTCTTTACCCAGTTTGGGTATATAGAATGATGCTGGCTTCATAGAAGGATTTTGGGAGTTCTCCCTCTGTTTCTATTGTTTTGAATAATTTAAGTAGTATTGGTTGGAGGTCTTCTTTAAATGTCTGATAGAATTCTGCTGTAAATCCATCTGGGCCTGGGCTTTTTTAAAATAGGAGTCTTTGTATTATTGTTTCAATTTCCTTATATGTTATGGGTCTGTTTAAACTGTTGATCTCTTCTTGGTTTAACTTTGGTAGTTCCCATAATTTTAGATATCCAAACATTTCTTTTAGATTTTAGTAGAGTATAGGTTTTTAAAATATTCCATTACAATGTTCTGGATCTTTGGGGTGTCTGTTGTGATATTACTCCTTTCATCTCTGATTTTGTTGATTTGGATTTGCTCTTTCTTTCTTTTGGTTAACTGGGCTAAGGGTCTGTCTATCTTGTTTAGCTTTTCAAAGAACCAGCTCTTAGATTCATTGATTCCTTATATTATTTTCTTTGTTTCCATTTCATTGATTTCTGCTTTTTTGTTATTTCTTCTCTTCCTGCTAAGTTTGGTTTTATTTGTTCTTGCATTTCCAGAGTTTTGAGTTGTGATGTTAAGTCGTTTATTTGTGCTCTTTCTGATTTTTTTAATGTAAACACTTGGAGCTATAAACTTCCCTCTTAGGACTGCTTTTAAAGCAGAGTTTTGTGTGTGTGTGTGTTTTACTGTCCTTTTCACTTAATTCCAGGAATACCTTTATTTCTTTCTTAATTTCTCCTTTGACCCACTCATCATTTAGGGGTGTGTTGTTTAATCACACCCCTAAATGTGTAGTTACTAGGGCTTCTTCCAGTGTTGATGTTAAACTTCACTGAGTTGTGGTCTAATAGAAGCATGGAACTATTTCAATTTTTTGCATTTCCTGTTTGTTTTGTGCCCCAGTATGTGGTCAATTTTTGAGAAAGTTCCATGGAGTGCTAAATAGAAAGTGTATTTTTTGGTGCTTGGGTGGACTATTCCTTGGATGTCTGTTAGGTCCATTTGATGTATGGTATTGTTTAATTCAGATGTCTCTCTGTTTATTCTTTGTCCAGTTGATTTGTCTAATGGAGACAGTGGAGTAGGGAAGTCCCATACTCTCACTGAGTTGAGGTTAATCTGTGTCTTAAAGACCTGTAGTGTTGTTTCTATGAATTTAGGTGCATCAGAGTTTGTTGCATGTATGTTCATGGTTGTAATATCTTCTTGGTTAATTGTTCCTTTGATCAGAATGAAGTGACTCTCTTTATCTCTTCTGATTAGTTTTATTTTGAGGTCTATTTTGTCAGGTATTAGAATTGCAACCCCTGCTTGTGTCTTAGTGCTATTTGCTTGGAATATTCTTTTCTATCCTTTCACCTTAAGTAGTGCCTGTCCTTGAAGGTGAGATGGGATTCTTGAAGACAACGGGATTGATTTTGTTTCTGAATCCATTCAAGCAGCCTGTATCTTTTGACTAGGGAGTTCAGTCCACTGATATTTAAAAGTTATTATTGAAAGATGTGTGTTGGTTGTCATTTTAATTACTGTTTGCATTCTTTGTCTAACTTTGTGCTTCCACAATTATACCTTCATTTACTTTCTTCCTGTTGCCCCTGGGGTATAGTTGGTCCTTTCTCCACTCTTTGTATTTCTTCAAGTATTCTTTGAAGGACTGGTTTTGTGGACATGTATTCTTTCTGCCTATTCATGTCATGGAAGATTTTTCTTTCCCCTTCAACTGTAATAGATATTTTTGCTGGGCAAAGTATTCTGGGTTGGTATCTATGGTCATTTAGAACTAGAAATACCTTGCTCCAGGCTCTTCTGGCTTTTATAGTTTGCATTGATAAGTCAGCTGTAATTCTGATGGGCTTTCCTTTATATGTGAGTTGTTTTTCTTTTGTAGCTTTCAGTATTCTCTCTTTATTCTGTTCATTTAGTGTTTTTATTATGATATATTGTGGGGAGTTTCTGTTCTTGTCCTATTTGATGTTCTATGTGCTTCTTGTACTTGTATGGGGATGTCTTTCCTTAATTTTGGGAAATTTTCTCCTACAATCCTGATTAAGATCTGGTCAATACCATTAACCTGATATTCTTTTCCTTCCTCTGTGCCTATGATGCGTAGACTTGGCCTTTTCATGGTATCCCACATTTCCTGCATATTCCATTCCTGCGATGTTAAAATTTTTTTCATGATCTTTGCTTGAGCAGTCCAATTCTTTAACTTTATCATCCAATGTTGATATTCTGTTTTCCATTTCATTTATTCTATTGGTGAGGCTTTTTCCTGTTGTTTCAAATTGGTTTGTTGAGTTTTTCACTTCTTTCTTCAATTCAATCTGAGCTGTCTTCAATATTTCTATCTCTTTTGTGAATTCAGTCAGAAGTTTATTCCTATCTTCTTTTAGTTCTTTGATTTGTGTGTTCTTTAAATTCATTGAATTCCTTGATCATGCTTATGATTGTTCTTTTAAACTCTGTGTCCTGGGTTATCTCTAGGGTATTCTCCATGAGAAGTCTTCTATAGGCCTGGTGGAGTTTGGTGGAAACATACCATTTTGGCTTTCCATATTATTATTTTTCTGTTGTGAGTTTGGTATGTGAATTTCTTTGTTCGTTGTGATTCTGGTATGAAACTCAAGCCTTCCTTTGTTGAGTTGAAGTCTGCTTCTGTTTGTATTATTGGTATGCTTTGGTTGTTTTCTTATTGGTTCTATAGAGCTGATTGGTCTAGGTTTCAGGTTCTCTCAGATTTTATATTAGAGGGAACTGATAGCTTCAGATCACCTTACTCAGGAGCTCCCACAGAGGCCCAAGTCAGGCTCCAGTCAGGAGCACTCAGACTTCCTTCTATTATCTGTACCATTACCAGCGGGCACTCACAGGACAATTTGGGAAGTTCACTAAGCAGAGGTCCGATTTTGGCACTCTCGGGAAGTCTGAAAAGGTCTCAGCCTTTTCTGTAGGGCAGAGAGGCCTGGCCCTGGCAAGGTAGGAGGGGCCACACATGGTCCCAGTGCAGGGGTTTGGGCACATTGCAATTTGGGGAAACTCACCACCACATGGAGGATGGATCCAGGAGGTCTGCTAAAGTCTCCTCTTTCTTTTTAAAGTAAACTCTTTTCAAACATACTGCTCAGATCATCTTATTCTGCCCATATTTGTCCAATCAGCTACACACCCCCTTCCTGTATGTCCTTTTCCTTTCTAGTTCAAATTACCACTGGGAAGGGAAGTTTATGAGAGTGCTGTTTTTGAAATAGCAGCTAATGCCTCTGCCCAGGTAGAGAAAGCCAGTCTAGATATTACCACAGAAAGATGTCTGTTCCACAGCACATCTGGGAAAGAGTATAGAGTCATCCAGGTGAATGTGCACATCTTAGAGGATCAGCATCAGAGGGTCAGTGAAGACAGTAGAGTCAGAAGTTCCAGGACAGATCATACCTAAAACAAGTTTTCTTCTTCTTTCCCACCATGAATGAGGCCAGAATGGATTTGGAAAACATGTGGATTTTTACTAAAGTTAATAATTTCCTGCATACTAGAGTTTAGGGGTATGACTCATATCCACTAGACATAAAAACTCAATAACAATGTGATATTGTCTAGTAGAGTTTATAAAGTTCCTTAAGCTGGGTCTTCATGATATCCTGTCCTTAATCATCAAAATCGTACTGGCTATTCTTTGGGCGATAGTCAACCTGCCCTTTATTTCTTGACAAAGCATTTTGAGTACCCAAACTCTTTATATAATGAACACCTGTAAAGTCACAATGCCTGATAAATGCATTTTAGATTCATTTGAAAATCTGCTCCCACCTGTCTCATATTCCTCTCCTGAAGTAAACATAACCATGAATGTCTTATCCTATCTTCAAAAGAGAAGTCCTTGTAAACAATAGCATTAATTTGCTTATTTAAGGCCATTATGAAAAACATAGTCCTTGTTCTCTTATAATTAGCTTTCCACTCACCATTACGTTGAGACATATCAATATTGCTAGATCCATTTCAAATTCACTAATTTGTAACACTATGTCACAGCTTGCCTATCATTTTTCCAGTTGATTGCAATATTATTTTTAATACTTTTATTTTAGAAAGAAAAATCCAATGGCTAATTCTAAAAATACCAATGTTTAGGCACGTACAAAGCTTTACCTGGATACATGCTACAAATGCTATTGCTGGGCTATAGGATATGCACACCTCTGACTTTTCTATGTGTCTTCAAGTTGCTTTCTAAAGTGATGATGCCAATTTCATTCCTAATGTGTTTGAGTATTTCCCTTCTTCTACCACCTTATCAACTCTTAATGTAGTATACTTTTTGCCAATCTGATTGGTTTAAAATGATATATTATTTTCAAATTGAATTTACCCATTTACTAGAGAAGATGAGCATCTTTTACATGTTTGGTGGCAAATCTAATAGCTTCTATGAAGAGGTTTTTTTTAGGATATTTGCTTTTTTTATTTTCTTATTGCCTTATAGAAGTCCTCAATTTTTTTTATCAGCTATGGGATGGGAATATATTTTCCTAGTCTATAATTTTCCTTTAACATATTTTTGCTATTTTAATGTTTTAAGTTTTGTGTCTGTAGGCAAACTTTAGGCTTTCCTTTCAGTATTTTTATCTTATTTCTCTGAGTTAAGGGATAGGGAATAACTTCCATCCAAGAATTTGTCTAGAAGTTTGACTTTTCACATTTTTATCTGTAGCCTTCCTAGAATTAATTCGTGTATTAGTGTGTGGTAGGGTTTTGTTATAATTGAGCTCTTTCCCTCCTAGCCAGCTTTGTGACCATTGGCAATCAAAGAGCCTGAAGTCATGGCAACAAGATAAACAAAATGATACCTAGAGCAAGGTTATTGTAACAGTAAAGGGACTCAACATGCCCTCATAAAAGGAAGAGTACCATCAGGCTCTCATGGCACTCCCTCCTGACCTTCAGTTATGCACGAGCATGGCCAGGGTAGATGAACGCTAGAATATATAAGGGGTGGAAAGTTGACTGGGGGGATGGAAGTGCAGGGATGTAGCTTTAATGAGTCATCACCCATGCTGGGGTGGGACCTTTCAGTGATGCAGCTCCCTGAGTCACCCATGCTCCTGTAAGTAACCCTAATCAACTCATTGATTCTCCAAGTTGGACCTAAATGGAATCTTTTTTTTTTATTCGCTTGTTGATGCCCTATTTGGGGTGATGCTTTTTTCTTTATATCTCCCCAGGAAAAGTCACACAACAAGCTCTCATTTATTTTTATGTATATGCAGATCAGCACTTTCTTAGTGACATTCATTCAGTCATCTTTTCCTCCACTCATTTCCTTTTACTCATTTGTGAAATCATATCTCTCCTTCCAGATGTATAAAGATGCATGGAATTTAGTTATAGACTATGTTTTGTGCTAGTAAATAAAGCAACAAGTAACATGATATCCCAGGGCACCTTCTTGACAATCTCCACCATTTTGTACACATAGTTCTTTGTTCTCCCATGAAATAGTACTGTCCATTAGTCACGGTCCCCAAAAGAATATACTGTTATGAATCAAACTAACTTTTAAAAATAAAACCTTTTTTTTAAAAACCTGAATACTTTTATCTATTTAATTTACCACTATTTTCCTCATTTATAGCTAGAAGAAATGTACATTTGCTTGAGACCCTAAAAGTCCTAGCAACAAATGTTCCAAGACTTCCTGGAACAGTTCTATGGTAGCTTTGACACAAAATGCCTTGGCCAAGAACTTTATTTTTCTAATCCTAGGGAAGATACAAACTCAGGAGTTGTGTGTTGCTCCAAGTGGTCTATCCAAAGACCTCCCACTGAGAGCTCCACAAACTTGTTGCTTGGGTTACTCAGTGAGGTCACCTCATCAGGTTCATAGGCAGATGGCCAAACTTTGCACACAAGGCTGTAATCAGATTCCAAAACAAGTACACACACAGCCTCTTCCTTGTCTATACCTTAAACTCCTGGTTTGAAACAATATGGAAAAATTCAAAAGGGAAGTATACCAAGTCAACTTGGCCTAATGTTTCCAAATAATTGTTTCAAGTTTTAAGACAGGCTACTTTTATAAAACATTTCTATCCACATGCAATTTTCTGTTACAAGTACTCTATTTACTTTATCTAATTTTAATATAATTTACAATGAAATCTAGAAATAGTTTCCAATCTTGATTATACTATCACCTGGATAACTAAAAAAGAAATCTCAGGCTAGCAAGACAGCTCATCGGGTAAAGGCAACTGCTACCAAGCCTGACAACTAGGGTTCAATCCTTAGGAACACCACGGTAGGAGAGAACCAACTCCCACAAGTTGTCCTCTAATCTCCACATGTGCTGCAGAGACAAAATGCCTTGGCCAAGAACTATAAATGCTCACACTCCCTTCCCCATACACAAAAATAAATAAATAAATAAAAATGCAATAAAATCTCAATGCTGAAGCTGCAAACCAGGTCATCTAAATAATATTGGGATAGCAGGTTCAAGTATCAGTATTTTTTTCAATGATCCTTGAGTGATTTCATTATGCAACCAAAGCTGAGAAATCAATTGGCCTAATCCAAACATGTAGCACATTAAGATAATGAGATTTAGTGAGGGTAAGTGATTTTTCATAATGCTTTCAACTTGTACTATCCAATATAGTAGCTATTTTCCACACGTGGCTGTTTAAATAGAAATGAATTAGAACTAACTAGAATTTAAAGTTGATTTTTTTAGTCATACATTCCAAGTGCTCAACATCTTCCTGTAGGTAGTAGCTACTACCATAGGCTATAAAAAGATACAGAAATCTCCATCATCACAGCAAATTCTCTTGAATATTGATGTAATACATATTAGTCTGTATGTGCTCATAAAACATCTTTAAAACATGACAGAAGACATAAGAGCTTATGTCTAACTATAGATTTCTATATGAACATTAACCAACTTCAAATACATTACAAACCATTATTCTACAATGGTCATCATAATAAAATATTTGGGGGGGGGAGGAAAGGATTTATTTATCTTACATCTCCCAGGTCACAGTTCATAAGGGAGCCCAAGGTAGGAACTCAGGGCAGGAACTTGGAGGCAGGAGCTGGAGCACAGGCTATGGAGGAACACTGCTTACTGGCTTGCTCCCCTAGCCCCTGCTCAGCCTACTTTCTCATAATAAAATATTTTTAAAGCAAGAGTAGCTCAATAACAGCATGTTCCTCAATAAAGCACCGAATGCCATAATAGAGGTGAAAGCTTAATAGGCAAATGCAGATGTCACTCAAACTCCACTGCTACCCCTAAACCCATGGGTAATAATCCAGAAGGCTAGCCTATTTCCTTGATTGTCAAGCAAAGCATATTAGATAAGGAGATGGAAAAGATATAGTTTCCAGTGACTAGTCTATCAGACTCAGAGTTCTCAAGTGTGTCCTGACACAGTCTTGGCCCCAGGAGTGCAAGCAGGAAATTGGTAAAGGACAATTCCCTCCTCCTTATGGACCAAGGACAAGGCACAGTTAAAGAACCAAATGGAAAGCAGTTTTCCCATTCTTGGTACAAGAGGATTTATCAGCACCCCTGTCATTCATTTTTTTAATTATAGGATATATTTTTATCACTTTAACTTCTTGACCTCTATTGGGACAATGGAATTCATAAAGCAGGTGCTGGTGCCAGAGGGATTGAAATCTGTTGAGTTGGTTGTATTTTTTGTCAGTGCAACCATCTTTTAAAAAATCAACATTTGTTAGCTTTGTTTTTTCAGTTGTGTTATGAAATTGAAACTTAATACCACTGTTCCTTGCAAATACATTGTTCTTGTAATGTGGCGCAATGTTTCGCATTCCCAAGTGCATTACATCAAGCCCTGAGAGCCATGCCTAAGATTAAACAAGAGGAATCCAGCTAGCCAATAGTGTAAGAAGCCAATCTCAATGATGCTAGTGTCCCAAGCATGTTAGGGAGGTTACATCACTTAATTCCCACAGCAACTCACAATGAGGTAAGTGCTAACATTATTCTCACATTAGAGATGAAGACACCAATGGACCAAGAAGCTTAATAATTGAGTTAAGTTCACACAGGTAGGAAAAATGGCAGAACTGGACTTTTAACCCTGGCAGTCTAACTTTAGAACATGGCATCTTAGTGTTTTCAGCATACACTTCATAAAAAGGTCATACTTGACTTGTCAATATCAAAATCATAGACACTGGACTGGACTGGCTATCCAGGTGGGAAAAGGAACTCTACCTGGTACCGAGGTGTGGATGCGACTATGCACAGTTGAGTTTTTAGGGTTTCCAAGATTGGCTTGTTGAAGATTCCACCTCATGGTCAATTTTGACACTGATATCCTCTACCCCACATTTTTTTTTCAATGGCAACCAGTTGTAGTTGCAACAACTAGAGACCAGGAAAGAGAAAGGGAAGAAACAAAACAAAACAGCACTAGCTGTAGGCACTCCTCAAGCGGTTAGGCAACACTCCCCAGTGTCTGGGTTATGAGAAGACATGGGGGAGGTAAGGTTTCCTGCCTCAAGGCAGGGGGCCTGAGATGCAGAGATAACTGCATTAATTAGACAATTATATAAAACATCACCTTTCTTAAGGCCATAATCTCTCATTTGTAATCTTTACAAGTCTCAACACGTTTCCACATTTCAGCTATAAATGTAAACAAGAAACAGACTGTCCCAACCTTATTAGCTTCCCAGTTTGAGCCAACCAAATTATTTTCTCACCCAAACAGCAGCATGAGGCTCTTACTGGCATCAGAATGTTCTTTGGGTCATTTATAGCCATTCTCTTTCTTTGTTCACTGTACTGCATAGACTAATGCAACCTTTCTGTGTCATCTTGCTTATAGCCCTTTCCCTGTTTCCTTTTTCAAAGCCTCAAGGATTTCACTGTTATTTTCCAAATGAGCTTTAATGAGCTGGAGAGACGGTACAGCCTTTAAGAATGCTTGCTGCCTTTACAGAGAACCAGAGTTTGGGTCCCAGCATCCACATTGGGTGGCTCACAACCTCTTGTAACTCCAACTCCAGGGAATCTGACTCCCTCTTCTGGTCTCTACAGGTATCCACACCCGTATGTATGTACATACACACAAACACAAAAATAAATATAACATAAATCATTTTTTAAACTAGGCTTTAAGAGGAGCTAAGGGTTTACCCCAGAATTGAGTTCCTATATATGCCCTGCATACCCTCTCTCCAGCCCCCCTACTATAAACATCCCATACAAAGCAGTCTATTTGCTAAAGGTGATGGATTTATACTGACATGCCAATATCAACTGAAGTCCGGACTTCACTATAGTGTTTGTTCTTGGCATTGTGTATTCCATGGGTTTAGAGAAATGTGCAGTAGCATGAAGCCACCATTATGTCATTCAATTGTTTATCTTTTTCTTTTTTTTTTTTTAGACAGGGTCTCCCTGTAGCTCTAGGTGACCTATAGCTATGTAGACCAGGTTGGCCTCAAACTCATAGAGATCAGCCTGCCCCTCCCTCCCGAGTGCTGGGATTAAAGAAACGTACCACCATACCTGGCTGAATTGTTTATCTTTTTTTTTCTTTTGAAATAAACTTCTTTATAATCTATTGTCAGCAAATGTTTGTGTATTTTTTTAATTTTTAATAACAACATGATTAGAAGAAGCATTTCATTACAGCTTTAACATATTCAGTGAATTGTTTACCTTTAAGCAGTAATGTCTTGAGCTTTCTTGCTCATAATTTTAAAATATACTTTATTTTTCCAAGCAGTTTTAGATTCAAAGCAAAACTGAGCAGAAAGTGTAGTGTTCTTATATATCCCTTTTCCCACATATGTTCAGCCTCCTGCAGTATCAGCATCCCAAGTCACAGTACATTTGTTACAACTGATGACACTTCAGAGACAGTCGTTGTCATAAGCAGTCCACAGTTTACCAGGGAGCTCACACTTGGTGATGCACATTCTATGGGCTTTGGACATATGGTTAATGACAAGTATCCACCATTATAGTATTATATAGAATAATTCCAGTGCTGTGTTCCACCTATTTTTACCTTCCTCCTTCCTAGTCCCTGGCAGCTACTGAATATGTCACTGCTTCCATAGTTTTGTTTTTTCTAGAATGTTACATAGTTAAAATCATATAGTATATAGCTTTTCAGATCGGTTTCTTCCACGAGTTAGTATGTGCTTAAGATTTAAGTTTCCTCTAAGTTTTTATGCTTCATAGCTATTTTTAAATTTAAAAAAATTTTGGAGACAGGGTCTCAACGAACCCAGGCTGATCTGAAACTTGCTTTGCTGCCAAGCATATATTGAATTTCTGATCCTTTTACTTCTACCTCCCAAGTGCTGAGATTACAGGCATGCACTACCACACTGGGTTTTATGCAGTGCTGGAGACTGAACCCATGGCCTCATGCATGCTAGGCAAACACTTGCACCTAAGCTACACCCCAAGCCAGCTCATTTATTGTAAACCCTAGATAACATTCCATTGTCTGGATGTACCAGTTTGTTTATACATTGATCTACTGAGGAACATTTTGGTAAAAGCTAATGTAAACTTGTATGTGCAAGGCTTTGTGTGTGCATAAATTATCAGCTTGTTTGGTTACATACAAGGAGTGTGACTGTTGGATTTTCTGCCAATGATTTTTAGATTTCCTTCCAGATCTATTTAGGCTAGGTGTACAGCACTTCCATTTTATAATGAAATCCTATTCTGTGTCTCCAAATTCATAGTTGCTTATGACTTACTATTTTGTGTGTTTTCTATAACAGAAAATGAAAGTGTGGGTAATAAAGAACAGAAACTTTTTTCTCACAGTTGTAGAGACTGGGAAATTAAAGATGAAGCCGCTGGCAGACTGTTCCATCCTCTGGCTCCAATATGGCACCTTGTTGCTACATCCTCTAAATGAAAGCAACATTGTCTTCACACCAGAGGAGAGAAGAAAAAGAAAACCATCTCCAGAAGCCCTGTGTAGCAAGCAGCTTTAATCCATTCATGAGGGCAGAGTGCTCAGAACCCAAACACCTTCCAAAAGTCCACACTGCCAGACACTGCAGATTTTAGGGGCAGCAAATACATTCAAACCATAGCAAGCATTATGTGTGTATGTTGTCCTGAGAGTCTCCCCACTTGTTTCCATTGGATAATTCATGGATTGTCTCATTGTTTCTGGAAAGTTAATAGACTGTGAATTCACTACCAGTGTCTTTCTGCTTGGTCTGACAGTGAGTGACAGCAGACAAGGCTGGGGCTCTGAGACCCTCTTCAGGCAGCCAGCCTAAGAGCCAGAAATCTGCAGTTGCCTTGGCAACAGCTGAAGTTTCCTGTCATGGACTGAAAAGCGTGGTGTCTCTTCATTTGTGAAAAGCCTATTTTATGCTCTCAATCTGCCTGGAGCATAAATATTCTAGGAATGAGACTCTCAGCATTGGATTTTCTTCTTCTGATTTTGAAATACAGATTTAAAACTCATAACAGGAGGTGAAAAAGAGGCTTCTACACACACATACACACACACATACACCCCTATAGTGCTATCAGGCATAAATACTTCAGTGTGGCCAGGATCTAAGCTGGTAAGAGTCTTCAGTTGCCAGGCTATTTTATTTTAGAAACAATTATTTCGGATCATTACAGAGGGAAAGAATTCATTGATTTCTTTTTTCAAGGACTCCCTATGCCTTCCCTTGTATTTTTAAATTCTAACACAGAGAGTTTTGAATAGGTGAAAAAAATTGAAATAGCCTTAAATGATTACATATGTAACAGTTCCTAAGATAGCTTAAGACTCATGGAAAGAACTCAGCATACCTCCAATGCAACCTTGTTCTTGTCTTAAACACTTAGGAAGTCCCTTAGCTTTGTGCGGATAATAGATATTCCCTTGGTCTCAACCTCCTTCCCTAATTGATGCTTCTATTTGAGCCCAAAGGGTTGCAATTTCCTTGATTGTCTCTCCCTCAAAATTCCCCAGACCATTGCTTATCCCAAAGCCTAAATTCCTGTCTGTGCCAGTTATAGGTATATAAATAACATTTAAGCTTTCTTCCTTTGAAGAGTTAAGTACCAACTCTTTAACAAACATCCACCAGATTTTATTTTAGAACCAAGAGAATAACTGGATTTCCTAAAACAAAAAGTTTCACATATATTTACTCTACCTTAAAATCTTCAGGGGTGGCCACCACCCAAGTAGACGGTGCACCTGGGTGAGAAGGGTTGGCAGAAGGTCAGAGGAGATTTGATATTAAATGGATCTAGCAGCCTCAGTCCAGTCCCAACAGCTACACCATGATCAGCTTCGGATAACTTTGGTATCAAGAGAAGAAAACACAGAGGATAAAATCTCGAATTTTAGCCAGGTGTGGTGGTGCACGCCTTTAATCCCAGCACTTGGGAGGCAGAGGCAAGGCAGGTGAATCTCTGTGAGTTCAAGGCCAGCCTGGTCTACATAGTGAGTTCCAGGACAGCTGGGGCTACAGGGAGACCCTGTCTCAAAAAGACCAAAAAAAAGGACCGATTTTATGTTGCTTCTCCTTTACCCCAGCAGAGGATGGCAGTAGGCCCCATGTGCTAAAGAATAACATCAGAAGCATCCCAGTTGCAGTGGCAAAGGCTGCACTAAAGCAGGTGACATGTCCTGAGAAACATGATTCCATCTGAGGCCATCTCTGTTCAGTGGCCTCACCTTTCTCCCATGTTGGCTAGAGATGAAGAAGCATGCCACTTCTTTTCTTTTCTTTCTCTAAACACAGTCCATGCTCTGGAAAAAAAAAAAAAAACTCAGTGTCATAAAGGATTCTACATGGAGGAAAGAAGAGAAAAAATCCCAGCTCTTTACCCTAAGGAACTTCCAAGACAATTGATGACATATTTGTCTCTCAACACATACTCCACGGCTGTAGCCTGCAGCAATAAGCTCTCAGAAAGTTCCTAATTCAAGGGAGAAGAAAGGCTAGACTCAGTGAGGAAAGGTTCATTGAAGTAATGTTCAAATTTAGATTCAAAGAAATAGAAATTGGTCAAATTGAAGAGAAGAGCAAGAAAAGCGTTATGTATCTACCTCTCCCTCCAAAATAGAACTGGCAAAATCACAGAGACCTTGGAATAATCTTCAGACAATATCAGTTATCAAACTGTTTACAGGGCAGAAATTTAGCTACTGATAGACCAACAAAGGTAGGATTCAGTTGATGGAGAATGCTTTTAATTATCATGAAGCTAAAATAGAAAACCCATGGTGTTGTATAACATGGAGAATATTGGCACTGTTTACAGACAATGAAAAAAATGGTCAAAATTTTATTTTGTTTTGTTTTGTTCGAGACACGGTCTCCCTGTAGCCCCAGCTGACCAGTAACCCATTATGGAGTAGGCTGGCCTAGAACTCACGGAGATCTGCCAGCTTCTGCCTCCCAAGTGCTGGAACAAAGGTGTGTGTTACCATGCCTGGCCAATCAAAATATTTTTGCATGTCATATAGTTGTTGCTTGGCCATATGGGACAGGCCTCAGGAGTAAGAGGAACCATTTATAAAATGCAGATTAAGCAGCAAGAGATGCATAATATATTTGAACAAGAACTGGCCTGAAGAGAGGAAGTCACCCAGGTAGCAACAGCCTATGCTCAGATTGGAAGGCAAGCTAGTTTAACACAGGGCTCAGCTACTTTAAAAATTCAGAAAGCAAGTAAGAGTTTGTACACTTAGAGGGGCTTCGAAAGCCATGGTACATCAATACATATCAGAGGTGATGACAAATGCTCCAAAGCCGCCCAAAGGTGCAAGATATTCAGTGCATCAGTTTATCAGTGAACTTCAGGTCCCTCTTCTATGACAATTTAAAAAAAAAAAAGATGCATACTAATTGTACATCCTTATGGGCTACCCTGTCATAATTCAATATCTGTACATGCAGCTTTTAAAAATCATGTATTCTTTAAGTTTAAAGGTACAAGTTTAATAAACCTGTATTTGAGTTTATTCCTTAAGTCATATGCTATACACTGACATTTTATATGAATAAACAAGGCCTTGAATATATGCATAAGATATTCACATTCTCTGTGAAGAGTCTATGACTATGCAGTCATTTCCTGTCAGGTGCCAGAGATTGCAGATCTAGACACTGAGAAACACAAGTCTTGGGTAAGACTTCAATTTATGTGTACATAATTTTGTTTATTAGTATGTATGCACATGTATCTTTAGAGGGAGGGAACTATGGTAGTCACTATTGTGCCCTCCCCAGTGTCTGACACAATGCATGCTCAACATTCTCTGAGCTCAGTACTGCTCAAAGAAATGTGCCAGGTGTCGCTAGCTTTGAACTCCCTGGTGGTGCACCAAGTGCATTCCTATGGGGGTGGGGGCCGTGGGGATTCATGATTGGATGTCACCCAGAAGAGGGGAAGGATGCAAAGCTCACTACGAACAGCACTAATATCTGTGCTAGGCCGCCTGTATCCCGAGTTGTATGTACTCCTCAAAATCTTATAATGTGGTTACTCCTCCCACTCCTCCATTTTATGGGGGAAAAAAATCAAAGATCAAAAACTTCTCCAAGATTGCTAGCTATTATTCAATTCAGAAGTCTGACTCCAAACCCAAAATCTTAAAATGAAAACCAACCCAAGACATTCCCTATTGAGAAGGAAGCATACTGACTTGAGGATACTGTTTAGTGGAATCTTAAGGTTGACTGTTTTTTTAAAAAAAAGAATCAGGTTTTTACAGGTTTGGTAAGTGAGCAAACCATGTTACACAATTCAAATGAAGTCTGTTTTCTTAAACAAGAAAAACAAGGTCTGCAAAACAAAGTGTGAGGGAAAGAAATATGACCTTAGCCTGTGGGACCCTACCAGCATGATCTCTCCATGCTGTATGGTGCTAAACCTGTGGTTCACCTTCCCTGGATACCACACCAGCAAACCAGGAAGTGAAAATATCAGAAAAATCTCTTCAAAATCTCTCCTCTACTCACAAGAGCAGCTTTCCTATGCAAACCTGAACCTATTCCTCAGCCCACAGCAGAGCTCCCAGGAAACCAGCCTGCTGGGAAGCCTCTGTCACCTGGGTTACACATATGACTCCTAGCAGGCTTCTCAAAGCTCCATTAGCATTTTTACATCTAATCCACAAATTGCACATCAGTGGTAAGAATGTGCCCACAAGGAGCCTAAAAATGTTGCAAGGTTCTGAAGAGCACAGAGTGACACTTTTTGGCACAAAAAACTCTGAGCTAACTGAGGAGAGAAAATGAAAGCTTGATTAACCAGAGAAGGCGAAAAACAGATCAATATGGGAAATTTGCTGACATAGATAATAAAGAATGCTGCAGACTTGCAGTAAAAAGCAGACCGAAGAAACTGCAAATAACAAATAAATTCATTTAATACCTTTTCATTGTTCATGGGCTTCTCTGCCATATAGAAGGAGGATGCGGGAAGTCAGGTAAGGAAGGAAAAAGAAAACTTAGGTGTGGGCCTCTACGTTAATTGCTTTTTTTCGGGGGGGGGATATAGCTTTTTAAAAATTTTTATTGAATTTTTGTGTATTTCATACAGAACATCTCAATCTTTATACCCCTGTCCCCACTAGCAACCTTTCATAGCTCCCCCGCTGGAATTCATATATTCTTTCATTTGTGTTAAGGCCTATCATGTCAAGTTAGTGTCCCTAGACAATCCTCAGTGCAAATTCATCTACTGAGGCCTAGTCAGCCTATCTAGAGTTCCTCTGTTTAGGAAGATCAGCTCTTCCTCACCCAGAAGTAATCAGTATTTCTTCAGCTAAGATTGGGGTCTGGTGTCCATTTCCCCTGTTCTATCCTGGGTTTCTGTCTGCCTAAGTTTGCATGGGACTTGTACATGCTGACACCATTTCTGTAAGTTCATATGAGCAGGGTTCCAGGAGCTTGTAGGACTCTATTTCCATATGGTCATATGCCTCCTCCCTGGTTGAGCCCCTTCTTCCAAAATGGTCCCTGAGCCCTGGGTGGGTGAAGTTTAATATAGGAGTCCTGTCCAAGGACTCTTGTTCTCTACATTTTGGCCATTTGTGACCTTTTGTGTTCCTGGTTCTCTGTTGCATCAAGGAACTTCATTAATGAGAACTAAGATATTCATTAGTGTCCTCTTTGCCCCTTGTTCTATATTCCATGAGCCTTAGGTGTAGAGGCTGCATTGTAGATGTGCCACTTAGGCTTGGACAATTCATAGACTGAATGATTAGTTTGATTAGTTGTGGTACTCTGTAACAGCGTCCATCTGTACAAAAGAAGCCTCTTTGATGAGTGGTAACTGGGATATTTGTCTGTAAATATAAGGATACAATTTTTTTTTTTTTGGTTTTTTTAGGCCGGGGTTTCCCTGTAGCCCCAGCGGTCCTGGAATTCACTATCTAGACCAGACTGGCCTTGAACTCACAGAGATCTGCCTGCCTCTGCTTCCCAAGTGCTGGGATTAAAGGAGTGTGCCACCACACCCGGCAGGATACATATTTTTCACATAGGACACATATTTTTCACATCGTAAGAAATTACATTACTCTAGGGATATAACAGTTTGGGGTTTTAGACCTATGACTTCTCCATGTGTATTTGGCTATGTTTATAGTACCACACATGAGCTATTGCAAGAAACTTCTCTGATGAGAGTTGAGAGATGCACTAATCTATAGATATGTCATTAGCAATCATCGTAATACCGTGTCCATTTAGTAGACTACTACTAGTAGGTTTTCCCCTAGGGCCTATGACATATCTAGCCACAGGCTTGGATCACAATGCAGGTACAGGTTCCATCTCATGGAGCAGGCCTTAAATTCAATCATACATAACAATCCATAGCATTAGTGCCACTATTGCATTAGTGGGCATATCTTGCCAGGCCAGTCATTGTAGGTCACAGGGCTCACAGGTGGTTAAGACTGATGATTATTACTTTTCTCCTCCCAAGCATGCATAGCACCCTTTAACACTATGCAACATGCAGAGACTAAGACTTCAGAGTGCTCAGACCCAAATGGAACATCTATGTCACACCCCTTTACCCCAGGCTCAGGGATCTTTTCAGAAGAGAAGACAGAAAGATTGCAAGAGCCAGAGGTGATGGATGACTAACAAGGAAACAGCATTTTCCAGACAGCAGGGAAATTGCACTTGTGAACTCACAGCAATTGCAACAGCACGCACAAGACCTGCTCAAGCTCAAGGCAGACAAAATCCCAGGATGGGGGAAGGAGGAGGTGGACACGAGCTCTCACCCTTAGCTAAGGATCTATTGGCATTTGGTAGCTGCTGGGACAGGGAGAGTCAGTTTTCTTTAAGGGTGTGACCCTTGGTAGGTTGACCACAATCCAGAGACGGTTTCATGCCCGAGAATATTTGTGCAACACATATTGGACTCAACGGGGAAAAAAAAAAAAAAATGAACAAGAAGTTGGGAGGTGGGGGCGGATCTTAGAGAAGTTGAGGGAGGGGGAAAATGTGCTCAAAATACATTACAAGAACTTCTCAAATAATTCATCAAAATTTTTTTTTAAATAACAAAAATCTGGACTGGAGAGTTGACTCAGACTCAGATTAAGAGCACTTGCTGCTCTTGCAGACAACACAGGTTCAGTTCCCAATTCTCACATGGCAGCTCACAACCATCTGGCCTCCCTGGGTGCCAGACATGCACATTATGCACATACTTATATGCAGGCAAAACATTAATATGCTCAAAATTTAAATAATTAAATAATTAAATAATAATAAATTTTAAAAAGAAAAAACTAGGGGGCTGGAGATATGGCTCAACAGTTAAGAGCACATACTGCTCTTCCAGAGGAAGATACCCAAGTCGGGTACCTCACAATTGCCTGTAACTTCAGCTCCAGGGAGATCCAATGTCCCTGGCCTTCTTGGTCAGCTGCACTCATGTGCACATATCCACACACAAACAGATACATAAACACATAATTGAATATAAAAGTAAATCTTTAAAAAAAGAGAGAAAGGGGCTGGAGAGATGGCTAGCAGTTAAGAGTGCATACTGTTCTTGCAGAGTACCCAAGTTCAGTTCCCAGCACCCATGTTGTGCAGCTCTTTACAATCACCTGTAACTCCAGCTCCAGGAGACCCAACACCTCTGGCAACCTCTGGCAGCAATACTATGTGCGAATACTCACACACAGACATATCTACATGTAATTTAAAATTAAAGAAAAATAAATTTTACTGTAAAAAGAAAAAACTTAGAAGTATGACCTTTTAAAATTACATTTATTTCTTTATCATGTGTGTCTGTCTGTCTGTCTGTACGCATGCTGCAGCAAGCATGTGAAGGTCAGAGAACAACTTTGTGCTGTTGGTTCTCTCTTCCACCATGTGGGCTCTGGGGATCTCAGCTCATCAGCCTTCACCCACCAAGCCATCTCAACAGCCTGAAAGATGACTTTAAGGGCGGAATCCCACTCACCTTTTTTTTCACTTTGACTTTTGTAAAGAAGGTTCTTAAATGCTATAGCAAAAAAGAGACTTGAGATCTAGTCTGTAAACTTGAATTTCATGATGTTCATAGACCCAAATTAGAATGTAGTTATCAAATGTGTGTCCAGCTATTAAGAAAGTTAACATTTTCTGCTGGAGACGGGATGATATTTGTGATATTGAATAAAAAGAGGTTACAAACAAATGCCATTCTATACTATTGAAAATATGTTTTAGGAGGCTGAAGAGATGGCTCAGTGGTTAAGAGCACTGACTGCTCTTGCAGAGGACCCGGGTTCGATTCCCAGCACCCATGTGGCAGCTACGAACCATCCTTAACTCCAGTTCCAGGGGAATCCGAAGCCCTCTTCTGACCTCCATGGCATTACACAACACAGGTGCACTCACAGACATGCAGGCTATACACTCATACACATAAAATAAAATAATAAATAAAAATATTTTTTAAAATATGTTTTAATGTAAGTTATAGATAACCATGTTTCCAACCATTTCAAATGAATGATTCACATTATTGTGCAACTGTCGCCACTATGCATCTCCAAGGCTTGTTCATCCTCCGAAACTGAAACTCCGCTTACATTAAAAAAAACACACACACAACACACTCATCTTTCAGCCCTCAGTATCTACTATTACACTTTGTTTTTCTATGAGTTTGTCTATTCTACATACCTTATCTTAGTGAAATCACACAGTGTTTGCTCTTTGGTGTTTGGATTTTTTCATTTAGTATGTTTTTAAGATTCGTTCATGCAGCAGATAACTAAATTCCATTCTGTTTTAAGACTGGATTATAGTCTATTATACACCATTATATCCCACATTTTGAAATTCTTCATCTGTAGGTGGACCCTTGAGTTATTTCCACCTGTTAGTTGTGTGACTAGTATTGTTAAGAACATAGGTGGGGCTCACCTCAGCAGCACATATGCTAATATTGACATGCTACCAAGAAGATTAGCATGGTCTCAGCATAAGGATAACTGCAAATTCATGGAACGTGTCTTATTTTTAAAAAAGAAAAGAAGCATAGTAGACAAATACCTGTTTGCAGTTCTGTTTTTCATTTTTTAGAGTGTTTTCCTTAAAGTGGAATTTATGTAATATAATTTCATTTAATCTTTAAGGAAGTATCACATTGTTTTCACTTTCAATTGTATATTCCTACCCTAAAAATATTTGTATGGGCTGGAGAGATGGCTCAGTGGTTAAGAGCCCTAGCTGTTCTTGCAGAGAACTCAGGTTCGATCCCCAGTACCCACATGGTGGTTAACAACAACCATGTCTGTAACTTCAGTTCCAGGGGATCTGACTCACTCTTCTGACCTTTGGGGGCATTGTCTGGCATGGGTACACTTACATACATGAAGGTACTACACTCATACACAGAAATAAAATTAACAGATAAAATAAAATAAAAATAAACTATCTGTAAAGCACAGGAAAATAGAGAAAATGTTTCTAAATTCTTAACAGTAATTTCTAAGCTACAAAATTACGAGCTGATGTCCACCCACCCCAAAGCATTAGTTATCTGTTTGTATAATACATATTATGCTCAAACATAGGGGTTTTGAAATACAAACATTTATTATTTCTTACAATTCCTGAGTAGCTAAGCTCGCTAGTTCTGACTCAGGCTCTCAGGTGATGGGAGGTTAAGGTGGCAGCTGGGGCTGAAACTTGACTAGAACTGAGGATCCACTTCAAAGTTCACTCATATGACTGTTGGCAAGAGGGTTCGATTACCACAGAGCCTTCTCCATAAGGCTGTACAGGGCGTGGCTCCCTCCAGAGAGAGAGAGAGAGAGAGAGAGAGAGAGAGAGAGAGAGGGAGAGAGAGAGAATAAAAAGAAAACCTAAGAAGAAACCAAAAAGAAATTCTGGAACTGAATTTTTAAAATGTACCAGAAGTATTCAAAGGCATATTTGAGCAAACAGAATAAACAATTAGTACTTAAAGGTAAGATAACAGAAGTCATCATATCTGAGGAGCAGAAAGAAAAAAGACTGAAGAATAATTAAGAGCATGTAAGGAACCTATGGGAAGCCACCAAGCAGACTAACAGATGCATGTGGGAGTTCAAAGACAGGAAGTGAAAGATAAAGGACAAGGGGACTACTTGAAGAAACAATGGCTGAAAAATTCCAAAATTGGATAAGATTTGAGTATAAATATCCAAGAAGCTCATCAAACTCCACGTAAGAGGAACTCAAAGAGATTTATACCAAGATACAGTATGAGCAAACTTTGGAAGCCAGTGACAAAGCAACAGGAGACAAATAGCTCTTTATATACAACAGAGCTGCAATAACATAACTGGCAGATTTCTCAGCAGAAACATGCAGGCAAAAGGCACTAGACCAATGTATTCAATATGCAAAACATCAAATAAAAATCTCCTCATCAAGAATCCTCCACCTGGGGTTCGGATCTCCTGCATCTGGAAAGCTGCTGGGAGCTCAGCAGACTGCCAGAGAGTGCGGAGGTTCTGGCCTCCCTCTGGCCTCCAACTACCAGAGGGCCTGAGAACACAGGGGACAGCCTGACAGCCCCCCGAACCTGCCTCCACTTGCCGGTGAGCTTCCCCTAATTGCACCATACTATCCCCCTACCTGGGATTCTGTGAGGCCCCTCCCAAGGCCCCAGGGCAGATCTGGCTTTGGTAGGCTAAGGCTGGGATCTCAGCAGACCTCCAGAGAGTGCCTAGTTCTGGCCCCCCTCTAACTTCCTTCTGGCATAGGGTTGAGACCCTGGATCCTGCCTCCACCTGGTGAAGGAAGCCTGAGTGTACCTGACTGGAATCTGAATTGGGCTTCTGTGGGTACCCCTGAATAGCTGACCTGAAGCCATCAGTTCCCTACAAAATAAACCTGAAAGAACCCGAACCCTGTACCAACCAGCTTTACATAATCAATAAAGAAAGGATCTAGGCACCCGGATAATACAAACAGAAGCATACTTCAACTTAATTCTTATATCAGAATCATAAACAACAAAAGAAATTCACATGCCAAAACCACAACGAAAGAATAATAAAACGGAAAGCCAAAACATTATGTCCCCAGCAAAGCCCACCAATCCTGTAGAGGAGTTCTACAAGGAGAACCCCCTATGGATAACCCAGGACACTGAATTTAAAAGAAAAATGTAATGATTAAAAAAAATAATAATTCTTCAAAGCATAAAAATTTGCTCCTTAATGATTAGTAGATGTGAAAAATATTATCATTGAAATCTACCTGATGACTTTATATCCATGCTCAGATGCCAAGGTCAGAAAGTAACTGACTGTGACTAGTAATAACATAATATATAGAGACTAGAAACACATGTGCAAAAATCTTAATGTCAATTGCATTAAAAATGAAGTTTTCTATATGAAACTCTGTATTTTAATAATGAAATGGAAATCTTTTTTAAAGGTTAAAACCTCATTTAATTTTATGTTTTATAGGGTTTATACAGAGTACAATATTGTATAACTGTAATAATTCAACTGTTAACCTAAAAATTTACAGCCAATTTTGTAAGAGATGCATCCTAGATCAGGAAATTGTTATTGGATATGTCAATGCTGATGTAGTGAAATGCTTCTTCTAAATACGTGGTTATTAAATAATTTTAAA
>NW_008338118.1:7016117-7017451 GCF_000622305.1 Nannospalax galili | reverse complement strand
GGATGGAGAAGAATTTCAGGTTAGTGGTGTTGACCAGATCTTCAACAGGATTGTAGAAGAGAATTTTCTGAAATTAAGGAAAGACATCCCCATACAAATACAGGAAGCACATAGAACACCAAATAGACAGGATCAGAAAAGAAACTCCCCATGACATATCATAGTAAAAACACTAAATGAAAAGAACAAAGAGAGAATACTGAAAGCAGCGAAATAAAAACAAGTCACACACAAAGGAAAGCCCATCAGAATTACAACTGACTTATCAATGTAAACTATGAAAGCCAGAAGAACCCAGACCAAGGTATTTCCTGTTCTACATGACAATAAATGTCAGCCCAGAATAATATACACAGCAAAAATGTCTATTATAGTTGAGGAGGGAAGAAAAATCTTCCACGACATGAATAGCCTGAAAGAATACATGTCCACAAAACCAGCCCTTCAAAGAATACTTGAAGCAATACAGACAACAAAAGAAAATAAAGATACAATCTAGGAAACAAAAAGTTACACAGAGAACACAAACAGCAATCAAAATGATGGCAACCAACACACACCTTTCAATAATAACCTTAAATATCAATGCACTGAACTCCCCAGTCAAAAGACACAAGCTAAGCAAATGGATTAAGAAACAAAATCGATCTCTTTGCTGTCTGTAAGAAACGTGTCTCGCTTTCAAGGACAGGTACTACCTTAAGGTAAAAGGATGGAAAAGAATATTCCAAGCAAATGGCACTAAGAAACAAGTAGGGGTTGCAATTCTAATATCTGACAAAATAGACTTCAAAGTAAAACTGATCAGAAGAGATAAGGAGGGTCACTTCATTCTGATCAAAGGAACAGATGAACAAGAAGATATTATAATCCTTAACATACACGCACCAAATTCTGGTGCATCCAAATTCATAAAAACAACATGACAGGACTTTAAGACACAGATTAACTCTAACTCAGTAATAGTAGGGGACTTCAGTACCCCATGGTCTCCAGGTCAACTGGGCAAATAATAAACAGAGAGACGTCTGAATTAAATGATACCATACATCAAATGGACCTAACAGACAACTTTCAATTATTATACCCAAACATCAAAGTATATACTTTCTACTCATCACCTTATGGAACTTTTTCAAAAATTGACCACATATTGGGCCAGAAAACAAACCTCAACAAATACAAAAATATTGAAATAACTCCATGCATTCTATTGGACCACAAAGCAACAAGGCTCAAAATCTACACTGGACGAAGCTCTAGTCACTACACTAACTTGTGGTGATTGAACAACACACTCCTAAACAATGAGTGGGTCAAAGGAGAAATTAAGA
>NW_008338118.1:7003327-7015749 GCF_000622305.1 Nannospalax galili | reverse complement strand
TAAAAGAAGGAAAGAGCAAATCCAAATCAACAAAATCAGAGATGAAAGTGAAAACATCACAACAGACACCCAAAAGATTCAAACCATTATAAGGGAATATTTTAAAAACCTATACGCTGCTAAATTTGAAAGTCTAAAAGAAATGGATAGATATCTGAAATCATGGGAACCTCCAAAGTTAAACCAAGAAGAGATCAACAGTTTAAACAGACCCATAACATATAAGGAAATTGAAATAGTAATAAAAGCCTCCCAACTCTAAAAAGGCCAGGCCCAGATGGATTTACAGCAGAATTTTACCAGACGTTTAAAGACCTCCAACCAATGCTACTGAAATTATTCAAAACAATAGAAACAGAGGGAGAACTCCCAAATTCCTTCCATAGGCCAGCATCACTCTAATACACAAACTAAGTAAAGACACAACCAGAAAAGAAAACCGTAGACCCGTAGCCTTAATTTATTCACCATGATCAAGTAGGCTTTGTTCCAGAGATGCAGGGATGTTTCAATATACGCAAGTCCATAAATGTCATTAATGATATAAATGTACACAAAGACAAAAACCACACAGGCATCTCAATAGATGTAGAAAAGTCTTTTGACAAAATTCAGCATACATTTATGTTCAAAATCCTAGAGTGTTCTGGACTAGAGGGAACATATCTCAACATAATTAAAGCTGTATACAACAAACCCACAGCCAACATCATTCTAAATGGAGAAAAACTGGAAGCATTCCCATTAAAATCAGGACCCAGACAAGATGTCCACTATCTCCACTCCTTTTCATCATAGTGCTTGAAACTCTTGCCAGAGCAATAAGACAGGAGAAGGAAATTAAAGGAGTACTAATTGGAAAAGAAGAGGTCAAACTATCTCTTTTTGCAGATGATATGATACTATACCTAAGAGATCCCAAAAGTTCCACCAGACAACTCCTAGAACTGATTTACATTTTCAGTATAATGGCAGGTTATAAAATCAATCTACAAAAATCAGTAGCCTTTCTATACACCAATAACAAACAATTGGAGAAAGAATACAGGGGCATGCTCCCATTCACAATTGCTACAAAAAATTAAAAAATCTTGGAATAAATCTGACAAAAGACACCAAAGATCTCTACAATGAAAATTTTAAATCTCTAAAGAAAGAAATTGAGGAAGACACCAGGAGATGGAAGGACCTTCCATGATCATGGATTGGAAGAATTAATATTGTTAAAATGACCAGCCTCCCAAAACCAATGTATAGATTCAATGCAATCCCAATCAAAATCCCCATGACATATTTCACAGAATTAGAAAAATGCATCCTTAAATTCATGTGGAGGCATAAAAGACCCCAGACAGCCAAAGCAACCCTGAGCACAAAGAGCAACACTGGAGGTATTACTATACCAGATCTCAAAGTATACTACAGAGCCATAATCCTAAAAACAGCATGGTACTGGCACAAAAACAGACACATAGATCAATGGAACATCATTGAAGATCCAAGCCTGAGTACATGCAATTTCAGTCACCTGATATTTGACAAAGGTGCCAAGAACACACAATGGAGGAAAGATAGCATCTTCAACAAGTGGTGCTGGCAAAACTGAGTCTCTACCTGTAGAAGAATGAAAGTAGATCCTTATCTTTTGCCTTGCACAAAAGTCAACTCCAAATGGATCAAAGACCTTAATGTGAAACTAGAAACCCTGAAATTATTAGAAGAAAATATTGGCAGTAACATATAGTATATAGGGGTAGGAAAGGATTTTCTAAATCAGACAGAAGTTGCTCAGGAATAAAGGTCAGCAATCAATAAGTGGGACCTCATTAAACTAAAAAGCTTCTGCACAGCAAAAGAAACAATCAAAAAAGTGAAGATAAACCCCACAGAAGGGAAAAAATCTTCACCAGTGACACATCTGATAGAGGTTTAACATCCAGAATATATAAAGAACTCAAAAAACAAAGAATCAAGAAACCAAATGACCCAATTAAAAGATGGGCTAAAGATCTAAACAGAGTTCTCAAAGGAAGAAATAAAGATGACTAAGAAACATCTCAAAAGATGTTCAACATCATTAGTAATTAGGGAAATGCAAATTAAAAGCACCCTAAGATATCACCTTACCCCAATCAGACTGGCTAGGATCAAGAGAACAAATGATACCAAATACTGGCAAGGATGTGGAGAAAGGAGAAAGCTCATTCACTGCTGGTGGGATT
The DNA here is from genome assembly GCF_000622305.1 of Nannospalax galili. Classification (NCBI taxonomy): domain Eukaryota; kingdom Metazoa; phylum Chordata; class Mammalia; order Rodentia; family Spalacidae; genus Nannospalax; species Nannospalax galili. The sequence continues at coordinate 7,013,527 of NW_008338118.1, read as the reverse complement.
GCAAACTCATGCAGCCTCTCTGGAAAACAGTGTGGAGAACTCTTAAAAAGCTAAAAATGAACCTACTGTATGACCTGGTTATACCACTCCTTGGCATATACCCAAAGGATTCATCCTATTGTAGAGACACTTGCACAACCATGTTTGTTGCTGCTCTTTTCACAATAGCTAAGAGATGGAAGCAACCTAAGTGTCCCTCAACTGACGAGTGGTTAACAAAAATGTGGTATGTTTACACAATGGAGTTCTATTCAGCAGTAAAGAAAGATGAAATAATGAAATTTGCAGGTAAATGGATGGATCTGGAAATTTTTATACTAAGTGAAATAACACAGACTCAGAAAAATAAACGGTGTATGTTCTCCCTCATATGTGCCTCCTAGCACCAAATCCTTTTAAGTTCCAGGTTGTTTTAATATGATGCTATACAACACTCCCTTCTGCATGAAATAACTACCATCATCACAACTTCGGCTGAGCCTGATCGCTAAACATAGTCACAGTTGGGCTTGTTGACAGTGTGCTCATTCATTAAAGGAGTGCCAAGCAGGGTCACTGGACCCTCACCTGAATATCCAGCCGTTCTTTCCAGCCAACTAGTCCAGGCTTGGAAGACAAAAGAAAAATGAGGAAGAACCCAATAATGCTAATTACTCTTGCCTTTACTTCTTCACATCTCCTATTCACCAGTCAATGAGTTTCTTTTCCCCCTACAGATCAGGGTTATGTAATTTGGGAGTCTTTTAGATAGACACACTGAAGGGGTACCCCAATTGCCTCACCCTGCATCCCTGTTCAGCATGGAAGAAGCCACAATGGTCTGCATCCAGATTCCCTATCCTCAAATTGGGTAACCTCTTCAGAAGATGGTGTGGTAAGCATAGGAGGTAGGAATTAGCTAGGCAGTAAGGGTAAAAAGACCCCAAAGAAATGTAGCCAGTTTCTGGGCTAAAAGTCAAAAATGTCTTTGGGCCTGTTAGCAACATACTCTGTTCCAAGGCCAAAAATGTCAAAAGTATTTGGGAGCTTGTATCTAATCCTTAAAAGATTTTAGGGTTACCTCTTCAGAGGGCAGAATGTTGGAGGGGAGGGAGTGGACATGGGTTGGATCAAAACACCTTATATGCATGTATGAAATTCTCAATAAGTTTTTGTAAAATTTTTTTTAAGAAAGAAAAAAACAGAATCCTCCATCTGGTAAAACTGTCTTTTAGAAATAGGAAAGAAAATAAGATAATCCCAGAAATCTAGAGCAGTTTTTTACCAATGGTACTGCCTTATCAGAAATGTTCAAGGGAGTCCTATAGGGTCAAATGAAAGAATACTAGTCAATGAATACAATAAATATACAACAAAGGTAAAGGCATAGGCAAGGATAAATCTGGTGTTATGAAACAATAATTTGTGGGGACTGAAGAAATGGCTCAGCGGTTAGGAGCATTAACTGCTCTTTCAGAGGACTCAGGTTCAATTCCCAGCACCCACATGGCAGCTAACAACCATTCTTAACTCCAGTTCCATAGGATCTGAAGCCTTCTTCTGGCCTCCACAGGCATTGTACAACACCAGTACATTTACACACATGGGGGCAAAACACTCATACACATAAAATAAAAATAATAACAAATACTTTTTAAAAATTAAAGAAATAAACTAATTTGTAATTATATTTTTACTTTCTATAAATTAGCAGGGGTTTATTATTAAAGTTAAGCTGTTATAAAATCAAGATAAAACTTTATAAGAATTTAGGTTAAATCTAATTCCTATAGTAGCCATAAAGAAAATTGCTGTAGAATAAACACAAAAGGAAGTGAGAAAGGAATTTAAACATTTCACTAAACACACACACACACACACACACACACACACACAAAATCAACAAAACACAAAAGACTAATGCAGAAAATGAGGACCAAAAAAGCTGTAAGTCATTTGGATAAGACACAGCAAAATGGCAGACATTCTCATTCAGCATAGTTACTTTAAATGCCAATAGATAAAACTGTTTAATACAACACCTATATTATCAGTGTAAGGAACCAAAAAAGCAATAAGCTAAAATCAGCAGAAGATTAGAGATACTTGACTCAGAAAATAGAAAAAGAACAAAGCGAAAAAAATGAACCAAAAATTTGGTTCTTTAAAAATATCAATAAAATTGCAAACATTTAGCTAGATAGACTGAGAAACATAGAGAAGAGTCAAATTGCTAAAATCAGAAAGAGAAGAAATGTCACTGCAGACTCTATAGGAATAAGAATTTTTAAAGAGTACTATGAATAATTGTAGTCTAAAAATTAGACAACTAATGAAATGGACAAATTCCCAGAGAGCTCAAATCTATCAAGGCTAAATCAAATGTAACTCATGCCTGGTACCACTTCCAAGTCATGTATCTGAGTAGTTCGTAGGCCCTAGGGGAAGACCTATTATTAGTATTCTGATAAATGGATATAGTATTAATCTGTCCCCTAAATACTTATCTTTATACCAACAGATTAGTGTACCTCTCAATCCTCATCAGAGAACTTTTTATAGTAGATAATGATTAATACAGAGATTCACAAACTAGTCAAAAGTGCAGATAACAGGAGGCTGTGGAGTGCTAGGCCCTAAATGGGACATCTATTTTTCTTTCCCTCCAGTCTAGGTTTAGACATCACTGTGGAAGAGGGGACAAAAAGATTGTAAGAGCTAGAAGTTGTAAGGACTGCTGTGAAACTTTTCTGGATATGAAAGGGATGTTGCACACATGAACTCATAGCAGTTGTGACTGCATGCATAAGACCTGCATAAGATCAAGCCAGCCAAAATTCCAGCACAGATGGGGTTAGGCCTCATGAAGTCTCAACCCTAGCTGAGGAGATATTGGCAATTGGTTGGGACAGAAGGAGAGTCCATTTTCTTCAGATATGGCCCCTGATAGATTTCCTATGTTCCCATGGATGGCCCCACACTTGTACACATACTGGCAGCACTAAGTGGACTTGATGGGTTTAAATTGGAATACATGAAGTTGGTGGTGGGGTATAGGAAGAGTTGGAGGGGAGAGTATAGGGGTAGTTTTGATCAAAACATTGTATTCATATAAGAAATTCTCAAACAAAAATTTTTTTAAGTAGAAATTTTGAATATACTTAAAACTAGTAGGGAGACTGAATAAGTAATAAATTACTCTCCTAACAAAGAAAGCCCCAACACTGATGGCGTTACCAGTGTTCTCTATCAAATAATTAAAGAGCTAGCAGCAAGCACAGACCACTTCCTCACTCATTCTGTAAGGCTAGTATTATACTGATACCAATGCCTGGAAAAGATACAGTGAAAAAGAAAACCACAGACCAGTATGTCATACAAGCACTGATGAAAAGAAAATCCTCAACAAAATACTCGCAAACCAAATTCAGCAGCATCTTGAAAGATGCATACACTAAGTAGGGATTGATCCTCAAATGGAAGGTAGGCTCAACATACAAAAGTTGAACACTGTAATATACCACAGTAATCTAAATAGTGTGATATTGACATCAACACGAGCATATAGATGAGTGAAATAGAACAGAGTCCAGAAATAAACTCTCACATATATGGCCAAACAATTTTAAACATAGCTGCCATGACCATTCAACAAGGAAAGAATGGTCTTTTTCTTAAGAAACAGTGCTGGGAAAACTGGATATTCCCATTCTAAAGAATCAAGTTGGACTCTTACCTAACATGATATACCAAAGTTAACTGAGAATGAGCAAAGCAGTAAATGTAAGATGTAAAATTGTAAAAGTCTGAGAAGAAAACATAGGGAAAAATTTTCATGACTTCAGATTAGACAATGATTTCTTGGACATAACATCAAAGGCATGGGCAACAGAAGGAAATTGGGCAAATTGGATTTCATGAAAATATTTTTTTTAGGTTCATCAAGTTTAGTATGGACGTGCACATCTAATTCCAGCACCTGGGCGGTGGAGACAAAATGATGAAGTATTCAAGGCCAGCCTTAGCTACATGAGCCTCTGTCTCAAACAACCACAAACAATTAAACAAGATGCATAAAAGGTCACAACAACAAAATTAAAAATGCAAACCGTGGAATAGGAGAAAATATTTTCAAATTGTGTATTTGATAAGGGATTAATATTCAGTATATATAGAGAACTGTTAAATATCAGAAGCAACAAAATCCAATTCAGAAACTGGCAAAGACTTGAATAGGTATTTCTCCAAAGAGAATTACTAAACAGCGAATGAAAACATGAAAAGATGCCCAGAATCAACTTATAAATCAAAAATACAATAGGATACCACCTTAGGACTTAAGAAAATGCCTCATAGACATGTCCACAGCACAATCTGATGAAGGAAATCCCTCAATTAAGGTTCCCTCTTCCCAGATGACCCTATGTTTATGTCAAGTTGACAGCTAAAGCTATGACATGGGGCATTTGGTATAGTCAGAATGATAGAAATCGTCAGTAGATTTCTTGCCAAAGTGAGGAGAAGGAGAACTAGAAGGATTATTTAACAGTATAGAATTTCAATTTTACAAAATGAAAATCAAAGTCATGTAGTTGGATGATGATGATTATTGCATATTACTAATGCATTAACTATCACTGATCTATGTACCTAAAAGTAGTTACGATGATGCATTTTATGTTGCATGCAATTTAATACTATTGAAAACATGTTCAAGCATTGAAAGACAAATGAATCAACAGAACTATCGGGAATTTTTCTATTCCTGCCTCTCATTCTAAAAGAGACATTCATTGGTCAGAGTATGTGTTCATTGAAGAAGGCTTTCCCTCTGTCACTCAGCTGCCTCCAGCCTTGTAGCAGCCTTCTGTTCAAACAGATGCACAAATTCCAAAGCTGTTCTACAACAGCACATGTAGAGTCCAGAAGGCTTCAACAAGGGCCAGGGGCAAATTTCAAGGCACTTCTGGGGTAGCATGCTGCCATAGTCCCCATCTTTAGTTGATTTTTTTCTCTAAGGACTGAAATTTGAGTTTTACTAAAGGAAGAAAGCCAACACTTTAGCCACAAAATATGACTATATCTAGAAGATAATACATCATAACTTTATTAGCCACATTCAAATAAATTTAAAAACACTTCGCAAGGTTTTAAATTACAAGATATATATTGTAGGGTATATAGGAACAATACAAAAGAGGAAATTTTATCATTTAATTCTAACAAGAGACTGGACTCTAGAGGCCAGTGTCTGGACTCTAGAGTCAGGAAAACTTGGATCTAAACTCTGGCTCTGACACACGGCAGCTGTGTGATCCGCATGATATTGTTGAGTCAATGAGAGTTAGTTTCTTTCTTTCTTGTTTTTTGTGTAATTGTGTGTGCATGTCTCTGTGTGTGTGTGTGTGTGTGTTAGATGCATATGTGTATTTGTGTACACACCTGTATATAAATAGACCAAAGAAGGGTGTCAGGTGTCCTCTCTATTCTTCTCTACCTTATTCTTCTGGGACAAGGTCTTTCATCCAGAAAGCCTCAGAGATCCTTCCCTCTGCTCCCCACAGTGCTAAGGTTAAAGATGTTCCTACCATCAACCCCAGCTTTTTCTTTTTCTTTTTTTTTTTTTTAAGACAAAGCTATATAATCCTGGCTGGCCTGGAACTCACTGTGTAGACCAAGCTGGCCTCAAACTCACAGATCTGCCTGCCTACCTCCCAGGTTTAAAATTAAAGGTATGTACCACCATGCTCTGGTTTTTACATGATCCAAACTGAGGTTCTCATGCTTATACAGCAAGCACTGTTATCCACTGAGCCACCTCTCCAACCTCTGAAGTTGCTTCATCTGAAAAAAATAGCTAGTCATAATCTCTCCAAACTGCAAACAACTTAAATCATCATCTCATAAATGGAAAGACAAAAGTTTGTATGTCTACACACTGGAAGATTTATTCAATAATAAAAGAGGAATCAACTATTGATGGGTAGCTCATTATAAATAAATAAAGTAGAAACAAATGCAATCATTATGCTTAGCGAGAAAGCGAGAAACAAAAGATCACTGGATACAAGCTGTATGATCCCATATATATTAAATACCTAGGAAAGGCACATTTATAGAGCCAGAAATTAAATTATTGGTTGGCTAGCACTAGAAGTAGAAATATAAGTTCGCTGTGACTAGACATGGAGAAATAAGAATGTTCTAAATCAGGTCATTTCATACTAATGAAGGAAACAATCCATTCTAAAAATGTACATATTGGCACATCCAATTTTATAAACAATTGCTACTAAACATAAATCAATCTCCTGCTCATCTTTTTTAAAAAATAATTTGATAATTTCAAACACGCATCTAAGCTGTTTTGATCAAATCCATGCCCGCTCCCTTCCCTCTAATTCCTCAAATATCTCCCCATCACTTTTTTCTGATAACTTCATGTTCTCTCTGGTCTTCGTGAGACAGGGTTTTCCTGTAGCCCCAGCTGGCCTGGAACTCACTATGTAGACCCAGCTGGCCTTGAACTCACAGAGATCTGCCTGCCTCTGCCTCCCAAGTGCTGAGATTAAAGGCCTGTGGCACTCTCAACACAATAATAGTGGGTGACAGTAATGCCCCACCCTCAGCAACTGTCAGGCCATTCTGACAAAGAGACATTTGAATTAAATGACATCATAGATCAAATGTGTTAAACAGATATACACAGAACATTCCACCGAAACACTGCATACTACACATTCTCAGCAGCCCATGAAATTTTCTCTAAAATAGATCATATAATAGGGTACAAAGTAAGTCCTAGATATATAAGAAAATTGAAAAAAATTCTTATATTCCGTCTGACAATAATGGACTAAAACTCTAAAACAACAGCAAAAGAAATTATAGAATATAGGCAAATTCATGGAGATTAAAAACCACATTATCAAATGATGGGCCACCCCTGGGCAGGTGGGCCTGTGTTGCGTAAGAAAGCAGGCTGAGCAGGAGCCAGGGGAGTAAGCCAGTAAGCAGTGTTCCTCCGTCGAGGCTCCTGCCTCCAGGTTCCCTCCCTGAGTTCCTACCTTGGGCTCCCTGATGAACTGTGACCTGGGATATGTAACCTAAATAAACCCTTTCCTCCCCAAGTTGGTAGTGGTCAGAGTAATTTGTCACAGCAATGAAGAACAAAATAAGACAGTCCCTTAGCTACAGGTGGGCACTACAGTATTACAGACAAAGATTTGAAGTCTTACATCTGAGCAGCACTTTCTGATTCAGAACAAAATCATCAATGAGAAATAATTGTCTAAATAACTTTTTAAATGGACTTTAATGGTGGAGACATGTAATTCCTTGAACTCTTAAAGAAATACACTGATCCCTTTACTCTTTTGTTATACTTTCCTTTTGGGTGTTTAAGACCATACAGTTGGCCCAAATGAATCAATTTATATTTACACTTAAGGTTGTTTGAGGATCTGTTCCTCGGGGGTCACATGGGCTTGGGAGGAGGCCCTGGCTCCTTTCTTTTACCAGTTCCATCTATGTGAAGATAAGTCAAAGGTCCTGCTCGACCATGGCTGGCTTCACTTGGAAGCAAGGATGAGATGTTTCCTTTGAGTTGACCCTCTACTTTGTAGACTGGACACTGATTCAAGTCCATCGGGTGGGGTCTCCATGGCCTCCCTGAAGAAGAGGACAGATGTCTCACCACAGCTACAGGACATTTTGAGAGATGTTCCATAGTCCCCTGGAACTTACTCGACTTTGGAGGGCCAAGGGGCAAAAACTGTCCTTTAAGTTCCTCTAATCAGATTAGTATAGGCCTCAAACTATGGCTGTTAAGCATCCAATAAGGTTAGTTCTACCAATGTGGTACTTTTAATTACCATGTGCTATGTAGATAAAGCTTAGGTAAAAAACAAAATATTCTCAGATAAAACTTAAACTTGACTAGATATATATCTTATTCCTTAAACTAATTGACTGAACTATGACCTTAGAAATTTTAAGCTTATGTGTATTTTTGTCTCATCCTTTATATATTATAACAAACCTACACAGACCTTCATCACTTGCTTAGGCTTCCACATTTCAAAAATATTTTATTTATTATTTTTATTTTATATGTATGTGTGTATTGCCTACATGTAGGTAACTGCATCCGTGTCGTGCAATGCCTGTGGGGGACAGAAGAGGCTGTTGGATCCCCTTGAACTGGAGTTACAGACAGTTGTTAGATGCCATGTGGGTGCTGGGATTTGAACTTGGGTCTTCTGCAAGAAACACCAGTGTTCTTAACCACTGAGCCATCTCTCCAGCCCCTGCTTTCTCATTTTTTCTGTTTATTTTGGAAAACATTTCCATTTCTTTTAACATATTTTACATTTGCATTTTCTTTTTTAATAATTATGAGACATAATACAATTAACAAAAAAATTTTCCATCTGTTGTGAGAGACCATGTGCAATTAGGGCCAAATTATATACAGTTGGCTGGGAGTTGACTGGATACTCCGGTGAGGGTCCAATGACCCTGCTTGGCCCTCCTTTAATGAAGGAGCACAACCGACAACAAGCCCAACTTTGATGATGTTTAGCAATCAGGCACTGCTGAAGTAGGGATGACGGTAGTTATTTCATACAGAAGAAACTGCTTTATAGTATCATATGATTAAAAGGACCTGGAATTTAAAAGGACTTTGTACTAGGATCCACAAATGAGGGAGAACATACATCTTTAATTTTTCTGAGTCTGGGTTACATCACTTAGTATAACAGTTTCTAGATCCATCCATCTACCTGCAAATTTCATTAGTTCATCTTTCTTTACTGATGAGTAGAACTCCATTGTGTAAATATACCATATTTTTGTTAACTACTCGTCAGTTGAGGGACACTTAGGTTGCTTCCATCTATGCTATTGTGAAAAGAGCAGCAACAAACATGGTTGTACAAGTATCTCCACAATAAGATGAGTCCTTTGGGTATATGCCAAGGAGTGGTATAACCGGGTCATATGGTAGGTTCATTTTCAGTTTTTTAAGAGTTCTCCACACTATTTGCACGAGTTTGCAATCCCACCAGCAGTGAATGAGCGTTCCCCTTTCTCCACATCCTTGCCAGCATTTGGTATCATTTTTTTCTCTTGCTCCTAACCAGTCTGGTTGGGGTAAGGTGATACTTTAGGGTGCTTTTAATTTGTATTTCCCTAATTACTAATGATGTTGAACACTTTTTAAGATGTTTCTTAGCCATCTTTATTTCTTCCTTTGAGAACTTTCTGTTTAGATCTTTAGCCCATCTTTTGATTGGGTCATTTGGTTTCTTGTGTCTTTGTTTTTTGAGTTCTTTGTATATTCTGGATGTTAAACCTCTGTCAGATGTGTCACTAGTGAAGATTTTCTCCCACTCTGTGGGTTTTCTGTTTGTTTCCTTGGTTGTCTCCTTTGATGTACAGAAGCTTTTTAGTTTAATGAGGTCCCACTTGTTAATTCTTGCCCTTGTTTCCTGGGGTATTGGTGTCCAGTCAGGGTTTCCAGTTTCACATTGAGGTCTTGGATCCCTTTGGAGTTGACTTTTGTGCAAGGTGAAAGATAAGGATCTAGTTTCATTCTTCTACGGGTGGAGATCCAGTTTTGCCAGCACCATTTGTTGAAGATGCTGTCTTTCCTCCATTGTGTGTTCTTGGAACCTTTGTCAAATATCAAGTGACTGAAATTGTGTGTACTCGGGTTTGGGTCTTCAGTGATGCTGTGTGAATCTATGTGTCTATTTTTGTGCCAGTACCATGCTGTTTTTAAGATATAGTCTCAAAAAACTATAGTAGTATACTTTGATATCTGATATGCTTATTGCCCCAGCATTGCTCTTTGTGCTCAGCATTGCTTTGGCTATCCAGGGTCTTTTGTGCCTCCACATGAACTTAAGAATTTTTCTAATTCTGTGAAGTATGTCATGGAGACTTCGATTGGGATTGCATTGAATCTGTATATTGCTTTTGGTAGGTCAGTCATTTTAATAACATTAATTCTTCCAATCCATGATCATGGGAGGTCCTTACATCTCCTGGTGTCTTCCTCAATCTCTTTCTTTAACAATTTAAAATTTTCATTGTAGAGATCTTTGGTGTCTTTGGTCAGATTTATTCCAAGATATTTTATATTTTTGCAGCAATTGTGAATGAGATCATTTCCCTGTATGCTTTCTCCAATTGATTGTTATTGGTATATAGAAG
>NW_008338118.1:6991094-7003301 GCF_000622305.1 Nannospalax galili | reverse complement strand
TAATGATTTTTGTAGAGTGATTTTATAACCTGCCACTATACTGAAAGTGTTGATCAGTTCTAGGAGTTTTCTGGTGGAAATTTTGGGATCTCTTAGGTATAGTATCATACCTCTTCTTTTTCAATTAGTACTCCTTTAATTTCTTTCTACTGTCTTATTGCTCTGGCAAGAGTTTCAAGCACTCTATTGAAAAGGAGTGGAGATAGTGGACATTCTTGTCTGGTTCCTGATTTTAATGGGAATGCTTTCAGTTTTTCTCCCTTTAGAATGATGTTGGCTGTGGGTTTGTTGTATATACCTTTAATTTTGTGGAGGTATGTTCCTTCTAGTCCAGTTCATTCTAGGATTTTGAATATAAATGCATGCTGAATTTTGTCAAAAGCCTTTTCTACATCTATTGAGATGACGTGGTTTTTGTCTTTGAGTCCATTTATATGATTAATGACACTCATTGACGTGTATATTAAACCATCCTTGCATCTCTGGAATAAATCCTACTTGATCATGGGGAACGATCTTTTTTATGTACATCTGTATATGGTTTGCAAGTATTTTGTTGAGAATTTTTGGATCTATGTACATTAAGGATATGGGTCTCTGTTTTTCTTTTTTGGTTGTGTCTTTACCTGGTTTGGGTGTTAGAGTGATTCTGGCTTCATGGAAGGAATTTGGGAGTTCTCCCTCTGTGTCTATCATTTTTAATAATTTAAGCAGTATTGGTTGGATGTTTTCTTTAAATGTCTGGTAGAATTCTGCTGTAAATTCATCTGGACCTGGGATTTTTTTTAACTAGGAGGCTTTTCATTACTGTTTCAATTTCCTTATATGTTATGGGTCTGTTTAAACTGTTGATCTCTTCTTGATTTAACTTTGGTGGTTCCCATAGTTTTAGATATTCATCCATTTCTTTTAGATTTTCAAATTTAGTAGAATATAGGTTTTTTAAAATATTACCTTATAATGGTCTGGATCTTTTGGGTGTCTATTGTGATGTTTCCCCTTTCATCTCTGATTTCATGGTTTTGGATTTGCTCTTTATTTCTTTTGGTTAACTGGGCTAGGTGTTTGTCTTATTTAGGTTTTCAAAGAACCAGCTCTGTTAGATTCATTGATTCTTTGTATTGTTTTCTTTGTTTCTATTTCATTAATTTCTGCTCTGATTTTTGTTATTTCTTCTCTTCTACTGGGTTTGGGTTTCATTTGTTCTTGTCTTTCCAGCATCTTGAATTGCAGTGTTAGGTCATATATTTGGGCTCATTTAATGCAGGCACTTAGAGCTATAAACTTCCCTTAGAACTGCTTTTAAAGTGTCCCAGAGGTTGTGTTGTGTTGTATTGTCCTTTTTGTTGAATTCTAGGAATTCCTTTATTTCTTAATTTCTCCTTTGACCCACTCATTGTTTATAAGTGTGTTGTTTAATTGCCATGAGTTCATATAGTAACTAGGGCTTTGTCCCATGTTGATTTTGAGCTTTAATGCATTGTGGTCTGATAGAATGCATGTAATTATTTCAATTTTTTATTTTTATTTTTTGAGGTTTGTTTTGTGGCCCAATATGTGTTCAGTTTTTGAAAAAGTTCCATAGGGTGCTGTGTAGAAAGTGTATTTTTTGGTGCTTGGATGGAATTTTTGAAAGATGTCTTTTTTGGCCCATTTGATATATGGTATCATTTAATTCAGACATCTCTCTGTTTATTCTTTGTCCAGTTGACCTGTCTAATGGAGACAGTGGAATATTGAAGTCCTCTACTATTAGTGAGTTGTGGTTAATCTGTGTCTTAAAGTCCTGTACTGTTATTTTTATGAATTTGGGTGCCCCAGCATTTGGTGCACATATGATAAGGATTGTAATATCGCCTTGGTTAACTGTTCCTTTGATCATAATAAAGTGACTCTCCTTATCTCTTCTGGTTAGTTTTACTTTGAAGTCTATTTTGTCAGACATTAGAATTGCAACCCCTGCTTGTTTCTTAGTGCCATTTGCTTGTAATATTCTTTTCCATCTTTTCACCTTAAGGTAGTGCCTGTCCTTGAAAATGAGATGGGTTTCAAAAAGATGGATTTTTGTTTCTTAATCCATTCACTTAGCCTGTGTCTTTTGACTGGGGAGTTCAGTCCATTGATATTTAAGGTTGGTATTGAAAGATGTGTTTTGGTTGCCATCATTTTGATTGCTATTTGTGTTCTTTGTCCAATTTTGTGTTTCCACAATTATACCTTTATTTATTGCTTTTTGTTGCCCCTGTGGCATAGTTGTTCTTTTTACTACTCTTTGTATTGTTTCAGTTATTCTTTGAAGGGCTGGTTTGTGGACATGTATTCATTCAGGCTATTCGTGTCATGGAAGATTTTTCTTTCCCTCTCAACTATAATAGATATTTTTGCTGGGTACAGTATTCTGGGCTGGCACCTATTGTCATGTAGAACTGGAAATACCTTGGTCCAGGCTCTTATGGCCTTCATAGTTTGCATTGATAAGTCTGCTGTAATTCTGATGGGCTTTCCTTTGTATGTGACTTGTTGTTTCTGTTTTGCTGCTTTCAGTATTCTCTCTTTGTCTGTACATTTAGTGTTTTTACTATGATATGTTGTGGGGAGTTTCTTTTCTGATCCTGTCTATTTGGTGTCCTATGTGCTTCCTGTATTTGTATGGGGATGTCTTTCCTTGATTTTGGGAAATTCTCTTCAACAATCCTTTTTAAGATCTGGTCAACACCATTAACCTGAAATTCTTCACCTTACTCTATGCCTATGATATGTAGATTTGATCTTTTCATGGCATCTCACATCTCTTGCATATTCCATTCCTGTGTTTTTTAAAATTTTTCATAATCTTTGCTTGAGCGGTCCAATTCTTCAGCTTTATCCTCCATTGTTGATATTCTGTTTTCCATTTCATTCCTTCTAGCAGTGAGGCTTTCCCCTATGGTTTCAAGTTGGCTTATTGAGTTTTTCACTTCCTTCATTTCTTCCTGATTTTTCAATATTTCTATCTCTTGTGAATTCATTCAGCAGTTTATCCCTATCTTCTTTTAGTTCTTTGTTCATGTGTTCTTTGAATTCATTGAATTCCTTGATCATGTTTATGATTGTTCTTTTAAATTCTATGTCATGGGTTATTTCTAGGGGGTTCTCCTTGTAGAACTCTTCTACAGGACTGTTGGAGTTTGGTGGGGACATAGTGTTTTGGCTTTCCATTTTATTCTTTCGTTGTGATTTTTGGCATGTGAATTTCTTTTGTTGGTTGTGATTCTGATATGAGAATTAAGTTGAAGTATGCTTCTGTTTGTATTATTGGTGTGCCTTCATTCTTTTCTTTCTGGTTATGTTAAGTTGGTTGGTCCAGGTTTCAGGTTCTCTCAGGTTTTATTTTGGAGGGAACTGATGGCTTCAGATCAGCTACTCAGGAGCAACCACAGAAGCCCAAGTCAGGTTCTGGTTGCAGGAACTCAGAGCAAAATTTTGGAAGTTCCCTCACAGTGGGGGTCAGGGGTTGGAGGGGTTGGGACTTTCAGTCAGTCTGCTGAGTTCTCAGCCCCTACGCCAGAGGGAGGCTAGAAATAGTCACTCTCTGATAGTCTGCTGAGATTACAGTGCACAGATGGAGGTCAGAACTTGCCTTCTCAGGCTATCTGCTAAGATCTCAGCCTTATCCTACCAAAGCCACATCTGACCCAGGGCCTTGGGAGGGTCTCACAAAACTCCAGTTAGGGGGTTGGGTACCGTGCAATTAGGGGATGCTCACCACCATTGGAGGCAGGATCCAAGTGCTATCAGGCCAGAGGGAGGCTGGAACATCCATTCTCTGGAGGTCTGCTGAGATTACAGCACACATATGGAGGTCGGAACCTGCCCTCTCAGGCTGTCTGCTGAGATCTCAGCCTTAGCCTACCAAAGCCAGTTCTGCCCTTGGAAGGGGCCTTGGGGCCTTGGGAGGGGCCTCATGCAATCCCAGTTAAGGGGTTGTGTTGCAGGTGTCCTGGGTGTCCTGGAGCCCCCCAGGCAGGGGTAGAGTCGATGCAGAGTCACGATGCAGACTGCCAGGAGTCAGGTGAGAAGCAGGCAGTGAGAGCAGCTGCAGACTAATTTATTGAGGATATGAGGCTCCCTTATATCCCCCCTCCCTGTGTTCCATTGGTCCATTGATAAGTCATGTCTGTTCCTCATTGGCTCTCTGTATCAGGCCATTTTCGCATCAGCCGTCTCTATGTCTTTTGGCAGAACACAGGTTTAACTCAGCCGGTGTTTTTGGCGTGTTTGCAGCGTGCATGTGCAGGTTGTTCAGGCTGCACTTCCTCCTACATATCCACCCTTTTTCTTTTTGTGAAGCTCTAGTGGGAGCCAAGATTCTTCACCTTGGCATTGTTGGCCCCACCTCAGGGGATCCCCAGTATTATGGACCGTGCCTGTCTTAGGTTGGCTTGGTTAGCAAGCTCTTACCCATCATTGACTACTGGCCCTCAAAGGGCAACCTCCCTGGGTATGAGCCCACCAGGGTGATTGGGGAAGGCAATTATACGGAGGCCTCATGGATTTCCATGAGCCAGGCCTATAGGACCTCAAGGGGAGGATCTCAGCCTGTGTGTTGAAGTGCCAAGAGGACCTGGAGTATGGCTCTGTTGACGCATTTTTGCTGTCTGGCTTGCTGAAAGAGACACTTGACATGGATGAGTAGGACCAAAGGAATTAGGCTAGCTATGATGACCAGGAGAATGGGGACAAATGAGGCAGGCAGGACAACTCCTGAGGAGACCCCACACTTTCTAGCAAGGAAAAGAATGGGCATCCAGAGGTCAGGGTCCCACATGTTCTTGGGGGTGACCCATGGGGAAGGATGGTAGCCTCGGTCCAGAAAGCATCTAGGTCATTGGTTTTAACTTTAAGACCTCAGGTGACAAGGAGGGATTTTAATGGCCTGATTTGGGGTTCCCTACAGCTGGGGGGGCAGATTACCCATGTTAATTCTAAGACAAACAAAGAGAATGTGTCAGACCCAGATGTCTTGTGCTCAGTAGGGGACTTCTGTGGTTCCTTAGGCCACTGCCTATGCCCACATAGTGTCTCTGGATGGGGAGCGGTGGTCGGGGTGCTCCTGGGTTCTGCCTCCTAGGGGGGTCAGCCTTTATGTGGAGGTGCCAGGCAAATTGAAAGCAAAATGTGTACCTCCCTAATCGACAGACAGGACGAGGGAAAAGGGAAGGTGGGGGTTCTCACTCTCTCCCACGGGAGAACCGAAGGCACATGTAATACATAGGGGCCAACTTACCAAAACTTCAGGTAGGGGGCGTCTCACAACACCAAAGAAAGTGGGGGAGAGGTGCCCAGGGGGTTGCAGGTGGAGAAA
This sequence comes from Nannospalax galili, assembly GCF_000622305.1. NCBI lineage: Eukaryota > Metazoa > Chordata > Mammalia > Rodentia > Spalacidae > Nannospalax > Nannospalax galili. Next base: position 6,997,957 of record NW_008338118.1, on the reverse strand, counting down.
GTGAAACTAAGGCTGATCTCTGGAGCAGTCGATGCACGGCTGGCAGAAAAGTGCAAAGAGCATGGTCCAGAAGAGAAAAGCAGTTACCACAACAACAGCCAGAACCCAAGAAGGTCAATGCCCATGCCAGTATGGGGAACCCACATTGGGATCCAGATGTTCTGGGTGTCCTGGGTGTCCTGGGGCCCTGGGGGGTGGGGTAGAGTCTGCGCAGAGTCACAATGCAGGCTCTGGGAGTCAGGTGAGAAGCAGGCAGTGTGAGCAGCTGCAGACTCGTTTATTGAGGATATGGGGCTCCCTTATACCGCCCCCCCGTGTCCCATTGGTCCATTGATAAGTAGTGTCTGTTCCTCATTGGCTCTCTGTATCAGGCCATTTTCGCGTCAGCCGTCTCTATGTCTTTTGGCAGAACACAGGTTTGACTCAGCCAGATGTTTTTGGAGTGTTTGCAGCGTGCATGTGCAGGTTGTTCAGGCCATACTTCCTCCTACAGGGTTGGGTATGGCACAATTAGGGGATGCTCACCACCATGTAGAGGCAGGGTTCAAGTGCTCTCAGGCAGTCTCCTGGGTTCTCAGTCCCTATGCCAGAGGGAGACCAGAAGAGGCCTCTCTGGAAGTCTCCTGAGATCACACTACACAGATAGAGGTTGGAACCCACTCTCTCAGGCTGTCTGCTAAGATCTCCCAACCTTTTGCTTTTTTACTTTATTTAATTTCGATCACTAAGCAATTTAACAGGAACTTTATTCTTACACCAGATCAACATAAGATTGGAGGGGTGGATAATCACTTTGCAATTTGACAACAGCTGTATTCAATAGGTGTAATCCCAGGGCATTACCACCAATCCTTATGAAATAGCCAAACTTTTGCATTGGTCCATATTGTATGTAAGAACTCTTAAGCCTAAACCTAAGTTTTCTGAAAACTGCATTTTCATAATCTCTTCCTAAAAAATGACTTAGCATAGAGGGAAAATGTTCACTTCTTGGAGTTGGTATTAGTAGATAGCAAATATATTTGAGAATGCCCCTAAATATTCAATTGGTAAAATAATGGAACAGCTGATCTTCAGTGATGACACTAGCTGTGTGACTGGGAGAGTGTCTTAGTTTGTTCTTCATTGCTGTGACAAAATACTCTGACCAATACCAACTTGGGGAGGAAAGGGTTTATTCAGCTTACATCTCCCAGGTCACAGTTCATCAGGGAGCCCAAGGTAGGAACTCAGGGCAAGAACCTGGGAGCTGGAGCTGGAGCACAGGCCATGGAGGAACTCTGCTTACTGGCTTGCTCCCCTGGCCCCTGCTCAGCCTGCTTTCTTACGCAACACAGGCCCACCTGCCCAGGGGTGGCACCACCCACAGTGGGCTGGGCCTTCCCACATCACTCATCAAGAAGATACCCCTGGCCACAGGCCAGTCCAATAGAGGAAATTCCCAAATTGTGGCTCCCTCAACTCAGGTGTGTGAAGTTGACACTAAAGCTATCCAGCACAGAGAGTTACTTTACTTTTGCTTCCATTTCTCATTTGTAAGGTAAAAATTATACCTTTACCCCAGGCCTATGTGATAGCTAAAAGAAATTTTAAGTTAGCCAGGCATGGTCACACATGACTTTAATCCCAGCACTCGGGATCCAGAGGCAGACAGACAGATCTCTGTGATATCAAGGCCAGCCTGGTCTACACAGTGAGTCCCAGACCAGCCATGGCTATAGGGAGACCCTATCTCAAAAACACCAAAAGAAGAGGAAAGAAAGAAAGAAAGAAAGAAAGAAAGAAAGAAAGAAAGAGAGAAAGAGAGAGAGAGAGAGAGAGAGAGAGAGAGAGAAAGAAATTATAAATCACCAAGCCCATCAAAAATATTTAGATATTATGGATCAATGAGATGACTCGGTGTGTAAAAGTGTTTGCTATCATTCCTGATGACCTGAATCTGATCCCCAGGACCAACCTGGTGGAAGGAGAGAACCAATTCCCAGAAGTTGTCCTTTGACAACCACATGAGCACCCACACATACAAATAAATAAATAAATCTAATTTTTTAAAAATTCAGATATTCTTTCATTCTTAGGGCAAAGAAATTAAATAGTGGATCCAGGGCTTAATTCCTTGCAGATTTCCTTCAGTCAGAAAAATGTAGGAATTATAAGTGACTAATGATATTATTACTGCTTCTTGCTCAAGACACCATGCTGGGTTGTTGGACGTTTTAAGCTCTCGCTGAGTTTATTAGGTATTTACCTATGTAGTTTATTTCTGTCTTTAAGCTTCTTTAGCCCACTTGTACAAACCTGGGAGAAGGATCTTGCCTAAAGGAAGATCTGATCCCATCATCTCTTTGCTCAGTCTTCTAGAAAATTCCTATGTGGCCCAGAAAAAGCCACAGGCACAGAGTAGCACCCAGTCTCCATGATGGACCTGATGTTCAGTGTCTACTCCCACTCTGGCTTACTCCACTCCAGCCACACTGGTGTCCTCATTGTCCCAACTTCAAACTCTATCACGGCTCTCTGGCTCTTGTCTTCTCCCAGAGGGCATTCTTCATTACCTCATGGAACATTTCAGACCCTTCTTCGATTTTTTTCTCCATTCCTGGCTTCATTTTTTTCTTTCACATTTATCACCTCTATGCCACATATTATGTTTTTCTTTTGTTTGTTTCATGCTAGAAAGTAATCTGCAAGAAGTTGGGGATTTTGGTCTGTTTTGTGCTCTTCTGTATTCTCAGGCTAACACGCGGAGCATGAACCATGAATACTTGTTGAATAAGTTGATGAGTTTGTGATTGATACCTACTTTACTCTTGTGCCTTTTATATAAAGCAGAACTTCCTTAAAGTTTTCTACATCTCATTCTGTGCTTTTTTTCTAGATTTTAATGACAAGTGGTCTCATAGCAACCTCTGATCCAACTTCTGGCAAAAGTAAGACATACCACGGCTGTCATGGTTTAGTCATGACTTATTGTCTCCAGTTGGGCAGATTGCTTTGGGAAATTAGGAAGAATGGGGTGGGTTTTATGTCAGGAAATAGGTTCTGTTAAATCCGTTCAATCACAATTTCACATCTGTGGTCATATTTGAGCTTAAGTACCCTTATAAGGAAGAGTAGGCAGAACTTTGACCATTTCAAAGAGAAGAAAACACAAGAGCAGACATTCTCCAAAATGAGTAAGTCAAAGAACACCAGATAAGGTACAATGAGTTCTAGCCCAATTCTGGGTTCTAGAGAGAAGCAGAGTGACTTCGAGAAAAGTAGAGCAGGAAACAGACTTCTTGGGGCTTCACTTTCTTTGTCTGTAAAAAGGAAAACAAAGCCTCTTCCTTGCCCCAGCAAGTGCTGACGCCGATTAATCATTAAGACTCTTCCTATCTGTTGAACTCCAACCTAAGCAGAGAAGCAAGAGTGAACAGGTGGACTTGGGACCCTGCAGAGCCACAAAAGAAGAATTATTTTGTAATGTCTTCACTTATCAATACTTTTTGTTTTGGACATATACAAGTTATTTCTTTAAACCCTACTCTGCTCCTAAGTCTGTTTGCTGGTTTTATCTTTATATTTTTCTAGATCTAGGTTAGACATTTGAGGAACACAGGCAGCTCTTGGAAAGCTTGTGCTTCTCATTTAGAGATCAAATAAGTCCCTTGGGACTCCATAGTTGGAAACATCCATTGCAAAGCCCACCTATCCAGCCCTTGTAGAGTTCTTTATTAGTGCTAGGTCATGGATATCCTGAAGCCTTGCAAAACAGAGTCTTGGCCTGGAGAGCTAGCAGGCTGTGTCATTGTAAATTTCGATGTTGGGTGTCTCACTCTCAGGCATCACTTTCATCAAGTCACTTGCATAAGAAATTCAAGTCTTTCCTGTTGAAGATGTATCATGGGGTTAAGGACAGAGAAAAAAAATCATTTAATAACTCAGAGAAGATTACGTTTTAAATTCTGTACCTCTAAGGTATATTTGTGAACTTCTTAATTTCATAGATTAGGATCTTTTCCCTTTCTGCAACATTAATATTAAAATTTAATAATCCTGTTGGGTGTGGTGGCGTAGGCCTTTAATCCCAGCACTCGGGAGGCAGAAGCAAGAGGATCTCTGTGAGTTCGAGGCCAGCCTGGATGCATAGCAAGTTCCAGATCAGCTGGGGCTACAGGGAGACCCTGTCTCAAAAAGATTAAAAAAACAAAACAAAACAAAAAAAACTTAATAATCCTCCTTATGTTAGTTGTTTGTCTTGCTTCTGAGACAAAATACCTGACAAAAGCAACTTAGGAAGGGTTTGCTTGCCTCACAGTCTGCAGGTGCAGTCCATCATGACATGGAAGGCATGGTGGCAGGAACTTCAGACAACTGGTCACATTGCATCCATGTCAGGACACAGAGCGCAATGAACGCTGCTTCTCAGCGGCTTCTCAGCTGGCTTCTTGTTATTCAGTCTGGTAGTCGGGGTGGCTCTTCCTACCTCAACTAATCTAATCAAGAAAATCCCTCACAAACATGCTCAGAGTTCTGCTTCTGTGGTGTTTCATGTGTGTTTTATGTGTGCCTGCACATACCCTTTCACATTTGTGCACACAAAGGATAGCCTGCAGGAGTTAGTTCTCTCCTTCCACCTTATAACCATTGAACTCAGGTCAAAAGTCTTGGTGGCAGGCACCTTTACCTGCTGGTCAGTTTAACAGGTCCATCTGTGCTGACTCTTGTGACAAAGCGTGATAATCCCTAACTTTTGGATTCTTTAGGGTAGAAAGTTAGAGTGTTCCACAAATACTCTCATGAGATTATGCAGTTAACAATACACCAGGCAATTTACATGAGGCCATGAAGGTAGGAAATAACAGAATTAGACCAGACCCTCAAGCTGTCAGAGTGCTTCTGAAGTGCTAGTTCAGGTATTGTTTTCATAGCTCCAAAGGAGACATTTATCCTATGTTAGGATGACTTATTTTTTTCTGAAAAATGGAAGCTGCTTGAAGAGAACTGCTTACAAATTTTATTACTTAAAGCAGGGGACAGCTAACTTTTTCAGAAAAGGTCCAGTGGTAAATATTTCTGGCTTTGTGGGTCAGATGATCTCTATTGTAAACCATTCAATTCTGTCACCATAGTGAGAAGAAGTGTAGTACTGCAAAAGCAAATAAACATGGCTACATTTCTGTAAAATTTTTATTTACAAAATAAGGCTATAGAGTTGATTTATCCCATAGGTTATTATTGTCCCATCTATAACGTAGGCTGTGGCATTATTAGGGCCATACATTCTTTCACACGATGCTTTCAAAGGCATTAGTTAAAAAAAAATTGGCCCTGATTTTCTTAGTCAAATAGGAAGGTAAAATTTCTTTCATAATATAGTCACTCCAGTACTTCAAAAAGGTCATTCGACATTTACCTCACTGATAATATTGCACAAGCTTGACTCAATCAGCATTCATTTGTGGAATGTTAGTGTATAATCTACTATAAGCCCCCACTGTACAACTGGGGAAGCAGATAAAGTCTTTGAACCTCCTATCTGCAGAGTTTAAGGAGCAGTTTGTAAAACCAGGAATTGATGGGGTTTGAGTTCAAGTGTGATTCGGATCTTGCATTTCTTTGTCTAAGCATAAACCACTGAGCCAGGGGTGGTAGTGCACATCTTTAGACCCAGCACTTGGGGAGGCAGAGGCAGGCAGATTTCTGTGAGACTGAAGTCAGCCTGGACTTCAGAGCAAGTTCTAGATGAGCCAGGGCTACAGGGAGACCCTGTCTCAAAAGAAAAAAATAAAAAGAATAAATCACAACCTATAACTGACAGATCCCAATAACTTCCTTTCATCTTAATCATAGTTTAATGAGGTTGTTTTTTCTACAATTTATGGCAAGAGCGATTGAAAAAAAGAAAATCAGGCTGAAATAAATGAAAAATTGTCTTCTTTTCCTAGGTGTGAGCAAAAGTCTTTTCAAAATGTTGTTCTTTTATATGCTCTGGTTGTTGATATGTCGCCAGCTAACCAACTGTCAGTCTCAGTCACAAGAGAACACAGATAGCACATGCAAGTCAAAACCATTCTGAGGGGTACGGAGGGTGCTAGGGAATCATAGGAGGTAGGACATTCAACCAAGGGGAGAAGCAACGGACTGTGTCCATTTCTAGACTCAGTATATGTATGGAGGCCAATACTGGGCCCAGTGTGGTGGTTTCAATGAGAATGTTCCCCATAGGCTCCAAGTATTTGAACATTTTTGTCCCCAGTTGGTGGCACTGTTTTGGGAGGTCTTAGAAGGTGTGGCCATGCTGGAGGAAGCATGTCACTGGGGGCGGGCTTAGAGAGTTTGTAATCCTTGCCGGATCTCCATTCACTCTCTGCTTCCTATGCTGGCTTGAAGATGTGAGAGCTTAACTTCTGCTACTACTCCAGCTACCTCTGGAGCCATGCCTCCCCACCATCATGGACTCTTGCCCCTTTGGAACAGTAAGCTAAATAAATTCCTTTTATAAGTTCCCTTGGTCATGGTGTTTATTTCACAACAACAGAAAAGCAACAAATACACCCAGCAATCACACACACACACACACACACACACACACACACACACACACACACACGCGCACAGGCTCCCTCAAAGGAAAATAGTAGTTCTGGGACATGTCCACAGAATCTGGCAGTTGTCACCTTGGAGCCTCTATTCCAGTCTAGAGTAGGGAAGTCAGGTAGCCAGAATTTCTGTCCCAGGATAGTTCTAGATGAGAACTTAGAGTAACTCATTCTTTGCAAGAAAGAAAGACCACTATGGTTGGATGGTCATGTTGGTTGGATACTGACAGACAGATGTAAGTGTTCCTGGTGGGTCTCTCTCTCTCTCTCTCTCTCCCC
>NW_008338118.1:6983915-6991076 GCF_000622305.1 Nannospalax galili | reverse complement strand
ACCCCCGCTCTGCCTAGAGCTCATTTTTCAGGACGGATGCTACTTGACTCAGCTTCCAGTCCAGCATCAGGCACACGGTGGCAGTTGCTCCAGACTTCGCAATCTCCCATCTGTAGGCTCCACCCAATTATCAAGCACACAGGAGCTTCACAGACACTTCTGTGAATTCTGCCTTGCTTTGAAAGCCTGGTGGTCCCTGAATTAGCTAAGGAGACCATCATTATCTCCAATCCTTTTGCTCTCTGTTTCATGCCTTCCCATCCCAGAGTCTCCCACACTGGGGTTAAGAGACACTAATAATTTTATTTTGATAAATTTCTTCTCCCTGGAATTTTTTTCAGCCATGTTCTTTTCCTGATTGACCAATGGGTACTAAATCTTACAAGGAAGGAATAAGAGGCTCTGACTCTACTCATGTCTCTCCCTCTAGCCTCCAACCAGGTCTTTCCTTGGGATAATGCAGAGATCTCCTGGAGCAGACCATCCAAGTTAGCCTCCAGGGCAGAGTCAGGTGCAGAGACAAGAGAGAGGCTTGACGAGAAAAGGGAACATGTCTGGCCAAACTTCTAACAAACCTTGAGAAATTACAACTTCAGAGATTAGAGAGATGATTCAGTGGTTAAGAGTACTTCCTGTTCATAGCCAGGTGTCGTGGCACATACCTTTAATACCAGCACTCGGGAGGGAAAGGCAGGTGAATCTCTGTGAGTTCAAGGCCAGCCTGTTCTGCATAGTGAGTTCTAGGCCACCTGGGGCTACAGGGAGACCCCATTTCAAAAAAATAAGACCCCCCCCAAAAAATAGTACTTCTTGTTTGCCAGAGGACTGAGTTCAGTTCCCAGAACCCATGTCAGGCTGTTCACAATAGTCTGTAACTGCAGCTCCAACATCTTCTTCTGACCTCCATAGGCACCCACACATCTCACACACACACACACACACACACACACACATAATAAAAATGAATAAAATTAAAATTCTAAAAAAGGAATAGAAATAACTACTTTTAGCTCTGCAGATGAAAGAAAAGGTTAGGACTGGGGCACGGACTCAGTTGGTAATGCAAAATGGAAAAAGCTGGGTACAGGACTTTGTCTGTAATTCCAGAGCCAGGAAATCAGAGACAGGAGGAGCCCTTCAGCTTGCTGGCCAGCCAGTAAGCAGAATCAGTGCATTCCAAGTTCAATAAGAGACCCTGTTTCAAAAAATAAGGTGGTGAGTGACTGAGGAAAACACTAAACATTGACCTTTGGCCCCCATGTGTACTCATGCATGGGAACCTGTATATGCAGAAAAAGGGAGAAAGGGAAGGAGGGAGGGACAGAGGGAGGAAGGGAGAGAGAGAGAAAGTAGGGAAGGGGATTGTTGACCTTCTCTGTGCTGTCTCTCCAAATGAAAATGTAGTTTGCGATGAATAGCTATTTAAAAAGTAAGAAACTGAGAGGAAACACAATTTCTAATAGGTTCCCATTATTCACCAAAGCTGAATAACTAAATTACATCTGAGTCCTCATAGAATAATGAACTATCTGCACTTTGCCTTTATGGAGGAGAAGGAAAAAAACTGATATTTAATTTTTATAAAGAAATATAACTTACAAACTAACTACTTATTGCAAAGCTTGGTTCTATAGCTGACTTGGGAATGTTTACCTCTTTCCATTAGAAATATTAGGAATACAAGGGATACTCTAAAGCAGGGCTTTGGTAAAATATTGAGTTCTAACTCAAAGGATGGGACTCTTGGTAGGCTAATGAGGCTTTAGTGAATGGACCTACAATGAAGGACATGTGGGGACACAACTTAGACATTGCCTGCATATATATGTATATATATATATATATATATATACATATATATGCATGTCATGGTGTCATGCAATGCCCAAGGAGGTCAGAAGAAGGCACTGGATTCCCTGGAACTGGGGTTATGGATGGTTGTTAGCCACCATGTAGGTGCTGGGGATCAAACCTGGGTTCTCTGTAAGAGCAACCAGTTCTCTGAACTGCTGAGCCATCTCTCCAGGCTCTAATTTAAATTTTCTATAAACCACATTTTGAAAAATAAAAGCAGGAGCTGGTGAGATGGCTCAGCAGGTAAAGGCACTTGCTGCCAAGCCTGGTGGCCTGAGTTCTATCCCCAGAACCCACATCGTAAATAAATAAATAAATAAATGTACTTTTTAAGAAAGAAAAGTAAAAGCAGACAAAAGTAATTTTAATAATATATTTTGTGTCATCCAATATATAAACATATAATCAATATTTTAAAATCATTAATAAACTTTTACTTTTCATATTAAATCTTTGAAATCTGAGCTGTGTTTTACATTTCCACACATGTCAGGTCAGATTTGCTACATTTCATGTAGTTAGTAGTTATAGTGACTGATGGCCTCTATGTCAGAAAAATCTACTCTAGGGTATATGTTTTATGGTCTATTAAGTTTATCATTGAATGCATGCAGCATAACATAGAAGAACATGGGTTTTCCATCCATGTTTCCAATTCTCTTTGCCTTTTGGGTAAACGGGAGGATTGTCTTAACAATGGGCAAAGTCAAATAACTTGCTGTGGTCAGGGGAATGTGAACAGCATGATGCATCCATTCTGGTTAGTCTAAGAGCTGTGTGTGCTGCTCTGTGCTTTCTTCCCTTGCAAGGATAAGTGTGGAAATGTGTGTCTACAGAGGAGCCCATCCATGGACGATAGCTACCCTGCCTGATTGGTACAGTAACTTATATTCTCATCCTTGCTTCCTTTAGATGGACCACTGGGGCTTCTGATAACAGCAACACCTACTTGCTCCTTCAGCCTAAGAGTGGTAACCAGTCTCTTGCCTGCCCTGATTCTTTTTCTAAACCTCTAGTTCATCATTGTAAACTATCTCTACTAAGCCCTCCTCAATGACCCTGTAGGATTGTGCCACATTTCCCATCAAGATTCTGACTTAATATAGTTGCCAAATGTGAAATGCCTAAGGACAGAATAAAATGCTGAAAATCCTTAAAAAATAATAATAATAATTCTGGGGCTGGAGAGATGGCTCATCAGTTAAGACCACTGGTTGCAATTGCAGATGACCCAAGTTCAATTCCCAGCACCCACATGGTGGCTAACAACCATCTGTAACTCCAGTTCCAAGGGTATCCAACACCCTCTTCTGGCCTCTGTAGGCATTGCACTACACAGGTGCACTTACACACATGCAGGCAATACACTCATACACATAAAATAAAAATAATAAATAAAAAATTCACCTAATAAGGATAAATCAGTTTTCAAAGCAGTGGTCTAAGATAGTTTCCTAAACAACTATTGATATCACACAAAAGACCCGCTTCTTCAGTAAGAAAGGGTACGCAATACTCAGTTATTTTTTGTTTAATGTGTTAAAGAGCTGTTTGCTGGAATCTAAATGGTATTCTCTCTTTAAATATGCCCAAGTATGTCATTACAAATTTATTACAAACTAATTAAGACCTGTGGTTAAAGGCTATCCTTAAATAAGGCTCCTACTAACAGGCTTGAGCTTCTACCAAGAAGGCTGAGATTAGTGAGATTTATTGTTGGGTTGTTTGTTCACTTGCAGAGAGACCAGAAAGATAGAAATAATCACCAAGAAGGTAAATAATTCGTCACATGAAGAAAATCACTACTATGCAATTCCTAATCTAAAATTTAAATCTTAATGTCTGAATATAATCTTTTAATTTGCTCCTCTAATGGAAGTTTGAGCTTACTTTGGTTATCAGTGATTACACATTTCTACCATTACTACTTTACCATCATTATCCTTTCCCATTTTGTTTGGATTTAAGGTCAATGCCAATTCTTCAATACTTTAAAATACTCTAGTTTCTTGTATCTTTAAGTAGCTGATCAAATTTGCCACAAATCAATCCTTAGATGTGAGAATGTATAGATTAGAAGAATGATTTTTGTATTTGTTAAGTTTCAGATAGACTTCCAGTATGCTCACCAATCAACTTATATTCTGCATAGGAATGTAGAAGATTGCATTATATTCACACATGAATACTGGGTGAACAGTGAGTGAATACTACCTTTGATTTTTGTCCTTCATAGAAAATAAATGGTAACTCATTTAAGTTTGCATTCCTAAATTTACGGTAAAAAAAATCCTTGTATTTCAGAAAGTTGGATTTCTTTGCTTGTGACTGCCAGACTTTGTGATGTTCCCATTTTGCTATTAGCGTTTACTTTTGTTATTTTTATTTTTTGTGTACATGTGTGCATGTGTGTGTAGGTACACTTGTCTATGCAAACATGAGTACAGAAACCAGAGGTTAATATCAAGATGTCCTCCTCAATCACTTCTCTACCTTATTTATTTATTTTTGAGATAGGGTTTCTCAGTGAACCTAGAGATCACCATTTAGGCTAGACTTAGCTAGCCAGTGAGCCCCTGGACTCCACTTGTCTCTGTCTATCCTCCCCTGCCAGCCATGGGGTGACAGGCACAACACCGCACCTTGTTTTTCATGAGGCTGCCGGAGATCTGAGGTCTTCATGTTTGCACAGCAAGCACTTTACCCACTGAGCCATCTCTCCAGCCTCCAAGTGAGTGTTTAGACATGTTACAGTCTCTAAATGCTAACTAATACTTGGATGTTTCTGTATGTTAAGATCTAGGCAGAAACTGTTTCCTGTGACCTCTCTTACAGTTCCAAGTCTATCATACAATTTACTCATCAGAAATGAGGAAATACAAGCTTCTTGTCTTCCTGCTGTTCTGAATGTCCATGGCTGAGAATTCTTAGCTACACATTTTTTTCTGGAGAAAAATCTCCAAAGAAAGCCAATCCAAATGCTAGGTGGCTCAAAACCAAAGACTTCCTGGAGGAAAGAGACGTGCAAAAGCCCAGGCCCCTACTTTTTTCTTAGTACCATTCGCTTGGTATTTTTTTTTTCCATCCTTTCACCTTAAAGTAGTGCCTGTCCTTGAAAGTGAGATGAGTTTCTTGCAGGAAACAAAAACATGGTTTTTTTTTCTTAATTCGTTCACCTAGTTTGTGTCTTTTGACTAAGGAGTTCAGTCCATTGATATTTAAAGATATTAATGAAAGATATGTATTGAATCATGTCATTTTTATTTCTGTTCACATTCTTGATATAGCTGTGCATTTCCACAGTTATACCTTCATTGAATTTCTTTCTGTCACACCTTGGGTATAGTTGTTCCTTTCTTCAGTTCTTTGTATTGCTTCAAGAACTCTCTGAAGGACTAGTTTTGTGGACATAAATTCTTTCAGCCTATTTATGTCACAGAAGATTTTTCTTTCTCCACCAACTATAATAGACATTTTGGCAGGGTAAAGTAATCTGGGTTGGCATCTGCAGTCATTTAGAACTAGAAATACTTTGGTCCAGGCTCTTCAGGCTTTCATAGTGTGCACTGAAAAGTCAACTGTAATCCTGATGGATTTTCCTTTATATGTGACTTGTTTCTTTTGCAGCTTTCAGTATTGTCTCTTTATTCTGTAGGTTTAGTGTTTTAACTATGATGTGCTGTGGAGAGTATCTTTTCTGGTCCTGTCTATTTGGTGTTCTATAAGCTTCTTGTATTTGTATGGGTGTGTCTTTCTTTAATTTTGGGAGATTTTTTTCTATAATCCTGTTGAAGATCTGTTCCATACCATTATCTTGAGAGTCTTCTCCTTCCTGTATGCCTATGATTCATAAATTTGGTCTTTCTATGGTGTCACACAATTCTTGCATATTCCATTCTTGTGTTTTCTTAAATTTTTCATAATCTTTGCTTGAGTGGTCTAGTTCGTCCACTTTATCTTCCAGTCTTGATATTCTGTTTTCCATTTCATTCATGCTATTGGAGAGGCTTTCTCCTGTCATTTCTAATTGGCTTACTGAGTGTTTTACTTCCTTCTTCATTTCAGCCTGATTATTCTTCAATACTTCTAGCTCTTTTCTGAATTCATTCATAAGTTTATCCCTATCTGCCTTCAGTTCTTTGATTTCTTTCTTTGTGTGTTCTTTAAATTCATTGACTTTTTTAATCATGTTTATAATTGTTCTTTTGTGTTCCATGTCCTGTGTTACCTCTAGAGGGTTCTCATTGTACTCCTTTAGCAGACTCTTGGTGCTTGGTAGGGACATATAATTTTGTTTTTCATGTTATTGTTTTTTCTTTGTGACTTTGACATGTGAATTTCTTTTATAGTTTCTGATTCTTCTGTGAGACTCATAGCCATCCTTCATTGAATTTAGGCCTGCTTCTTTTTGTAAACTTTATGTGCCTTTGTGGTTTACTTGTTGGGCATGAAAAGCTGGTTGGTCTAGGCTTCAGGTTCTCTCTTTTGATTTTATACTGGAGTGGCCAAATTGCTTTCATCTTCAGGAGTTCCCACAGAGTCCCAAGTCAGAAAAGGACAATACAACACAACAAAACCTCTGGGACGTATTGAAAGCAGTCCTTAGAGGGAAGTTTATAGGTCTAAGTTCCTACATTAAAAAATTGGAAAGAACACAAATAAATGATTAACACTGCAACTCAAGACACTTGAAAGGCAACAACAAAAGAAACCCAAACCCAGCAGACAAGAATAAATAACAAAAATCAGAGCAGAAATTAATGAAATAGAAACAAAGAAAAGAATATAAAGAATCAATGAATCTAAGAACTGGTTACTTGAAAAAATAAAAAAAAAAAAAAAAAGATTGACAGACCACTCACCCAGTTAACCAAAAGAAAGAAAGAGCACCTCCAAATCAACAAAATCAGAGATGACAGGGGAAACATCACAACAGACACCAGAAAGATCCAGAACATTATAAGAGGATACTTTAAAAACCTTTATGCTACTAAATTTGAAAACCTAAGAGAAATGGACAGGTATCTAAAGGCATGAGAACCACCAAAACTAAACCAAGAAGAGATTAACAGCTTAAACAAACCCATAACATATAAGAAAATTGAAACAGTAATACAAAACCTCCCCACTAAGAAAGCCCAAGACCAGATGGATTTACAAAAGAATTCCACCAGACATTTAAAGAGAATCTATATCCAATACTACTTAATTTATTCAAAAAGATAGAAATGGAGGGAGAACTTCCAAATTCCTTCTATGAAGCCAGCATCACTCTAATACCAAAGCCAGGTAAAGATACAACCAAAA
>NW_008338118.1:6982494-6983659 GCF_000622305.1 Nannospalax galili | reverse complement strand
CATGAAATCAGGAACCAGACAAGGCTGTCCACTATCTCCACTCCTCTTTAACATAGTGCTTGAAACTCTTGCAAGAGCAAAAAGACAAGAGCAGGAAATTAAAGGAGTAATAATTGGAAAAGAAGAGACCAAATTATCCTTTTGCAGACGATATGATATTATATCTATGAGATGCCAAAAATTTCACCAGAAAACTCCTACTAGAAATTAACACATTCAGTAAAGTGGCAGGTTACAAAATTAACCTACAGTCTATAGCCTTTCTATATACCAGTAACAAGCAGTCAGAGAAAGAACACATGGAAACACTCCCATTCACAATAGCCACACACACAAAAAAATACCTTGGAATAAACCTGACCAAAGACATTAAAGAGCTCTACAAGGAAAATTTTAACTCTTTAAAGAAAGAAATTGAGGAAGACATCAGAAGATGGAAGGACCTCCCATTCTCATGGATTGGAAGAATTAATATTGTGAAAATGACCATCCTACCAAAAGTCATATATAGAGTCAACTCAATGCCAATCAAAATCCCCATGATATTTTTTCACGGACTTGAAAAAACTATCCTAAGATTCATATGGAAGCACAAAAGACATCAGATAGCCAAAACAACCCTGAGCACTAAGAGCAACGCCAGGGGGATTACTATACCAGATTTCAAGCTGTATTGCAGAGCTATATTCATAAAAACAGCATGGTACTGACACAAAAATAGACCCATAGACCAATGGAACAAAATTGAAGACCCAAATATGAGCAAATGCAATTTCAGCCACCTGATATATGACAAAGGGGGCCAAGAGCATCACCTGGAGGAAAGACAGCATGTTCAACAAATGGTGCCAGCAAAACTGGATCTCCACTTGTAGAAGAATGAAACTAAATCCCTGTCTTTCACGCTGCACAAAAATCAATTCCAAATGGCTCAAAGATCTCAATGTAAAATGTGAAACTTTGAAACTATTGGGAAAAACCTACAACATATAGGCATAGGAAAGGATTTTCTAAACCGGACATCAATTGCCCAGGAGACAAGGGCAAGAATTAACAAATGGAACCTCATTAAACTAAAAAGCTTCTGTACATCAAAGGAGACAACCAAGGAAACAAACAGAAAACCCACAGAATGGGAGAAAATCTTCACCAGTGACACATCTGA
>NW_008338118.1:6980526-6981582 GCF_000622305.1 Nannospalax galili | reverse complement strand
AGGTAGGACCATAGGAGAAGGGTATTAGTAAGGGAGAAAGGGGGGCAATGGAGGCACCTTAAGTGGGAAAACCAGAGAGACTAATATTCCTCCTACAACCTACTGACAAATTATACATAGCAGACCAAGAAATATATGTCTAGGTCAGTTTTATCTGAGAACAACTGGTCTTTGCCCAAGATTTATCTATGTGACACACAATAATTAAAAATACCAGACTGGTGGAACTAACCTTCTTGGGTGTTTAACAGACTTATTTTGAGGTCTATAATAATTTGTTCAGAGGGACATAAAGGACACTTTTAGCTCCTTGCCCTCCTAGGTCGACTAGTTCCAGGGGACTATGACCATCTCTCAAAATGTTCTATAATCGTGGTAGGTCACCTGTCCTCTTGATCAGGAGGCCGAGGAGACCCTACCAGATGGACTTGAACCAGTGTCCTGTCTATAAAGAGGAGGGTCAACACAGACAAATCATTTCCTCCATGCTTTCAAGAGGAGCCAACTAAGGTCGAGCAGAACCTTCGACTTATATTCACATAGGTGGAACTGGTAAAAGAAAGGAACCAGGGGCTCCTCCCAAGCCCGTGTGACCCCTGAGGAACAGATCCTCAAACGACCTTAAGAGTAAAACGAAATCGGTTTATCTGGACCAACTGTATGGCCTCAAACACCCAAAAGGAAAGTATAACCAAAGATTAAATAGGCCAACATAATTTCATGAGTCCATATGTATAGCTAAAGGCTATATAACAAGCAACAATGTCAGACTAGCGATACCTTCTTTTTAGTAGTTTGCCAGGGTGGCCAAAGGGATTCCTTGATAGTAACCCGGCACAGAACTGGGAAAATGAACAGCAGACCCCAATCTTATCCAAAGGCATATAGACAACTGATTACCTCTAGATGAGGAACAGCTGACCTTCCTAAAAAAAGACCCCTAGATAGGCTGACTAGATTCACCCGATGGACAACTAGTGGGGAACAGCTGGGGCTGCTGACAATCCAGCGGACAGTAGCAGGGATCACAAAGTATAAGTGCTCTAGTGTGTGTGT
>NW_008338118.1:6976317-6980273 GCF_000622305.1 Nannospalax galili | reverse complement strand
AAAAAATGGGGGCACCTTAAATGGGGATACCATGGTGGAAGGGTTAGACAATGTGAGAGATAAATAATGCCTAGGTAGTTTTAAAAACCAGAGGGAACCATATTAGTCCAACAACCTAATGACAAATTATACATACCAGATCAAGAAATATATGCTAGGTAAGGTTTATCTGAGAACAATTGGTCTTTGCCCAAGATTTATCTACATGACACACAGTAATTAAAAGTACCAGACTGGTGGGACTAACCTTCTTGGATGTTTAACAGCCATAATTTGAGGCCTATACTAATTTAGTAGGAGGGACATAAAGGACAGTTTTTGCTCCTTGCCCTCCTAAGTCAACTAAGTTCCAGGGGACTATGAGCATCTCTCAAAATGTCCTGTAACTGTGGTGAGTCACATGTCCTCTTGATCAAGGAGGCCATGGAGATCCCATCAGATGGACTTGAACAAAAAGGAGGGTCAACACAGAGGAAACTTTTCCTCCATGCTTCCAAGTGAAGCCAGCCATGGTCAAGTAGGACCTTTGACTTATCTTTACATAGACAGATCTGGTAAAAGAAAGGAGGCGGAGGCTCCTCCCAAGCCCATGTGACCCCTGAGGAACAGATCCTCAAATTACGGATAGTTATTACCTGCCGTGTGGGTGTTGGGATTCAAACCTGGGTTTTCTGCAAGAACAACCAGTGTTCTTACCATTTCTCCAGCCCCAAGAGTCCATATGTATAGCTAAAGGGTACATAACAAGAAACAATGCCAGACAGGAGACAACTTCCTTTGAGTTGTTGGCCAGGGTGGCCCAAGAGACTCCCAGACAGCAACCCAGCATAGAACTGGGAAAATGAACAGCAGACCCCAATCTTATCTAAAGGAATATTGACAACTGATTGCTGCTAGATGAGGAACAGTTGACCGTCCTAAAACAAAGATCTCTAGATAGGCTGACTAGATTCAGCAGATGGACCAGCACTGGGGGGCTTCTGAGAGTGCCAACAATGCAGTGGACAGTAACAGGGATGACAGAGTATATGGGCTCCAGTGGGGTGGGGGGGCTATGGGAGGGTGCCATTTGGGAAACGGGTATATAGATGAATAAGATTGTTTGGGATGTTTTGTATAATATACACAAACAAAAATCAACAAAAAATGAATTATATTTGAGGAGGAAATATTTACTTCATGTTAACTAGTAGAGGTGATAAACCTTACCATTGAAATGTACCCGATAACTTTATATCCATACTCAAGGTGCCAAGGATCTGAGTGTAACCATCTCTGACTAGTAATAATCAGATACATAGAGATTAGAGACACGTGCCAACATCTAACCATTAGCAGCAAAAACAATGAGTCTTTCTGTAGGAAACAGTATATTTTTAAACGAAATGGAGATTTTTTTTAAGGTTAAAAACGCATTCAATTTTATGTCTTACAGGGTTTATACTGAGTACAATATTGTATAACTATTGATTCAACTGTAAACCTAAAAACTTACAGCCACTTTTGAAAGGGATGTATCTTTGCTTTGGAAATTGTTATCAAAAATGTTAAAGCTGTAATGAAATGCTTCTTCTAATCATGTGGTTATTAAATAAATAAAATAAATTAGAAAAAAAAAGCCTGGGCCCCAAGGTGAGAAAACTCTATGATCTGATGCTGTCTTACATCATTCAGTGGGGTTAGGCTGAGGCTAGACATCAGCTTGTTAAATTAAAGCTGTCTCCATGTCCTCAGTCTTCACTTAGATAACTGTGAGCTGACTTAAGTGTGCAGTTCTAGCCATTCACAGAAAGTAAGCTTCAACAAATCACAGGTTGTCAACAGTATCCAAATAAGGCAACGTTAAATCACATAATACTCAAATAAAGCACATACCCAATCATTACCAACCACACTACTTTTGTAAGTCACTTCCTTTTCTGTTTATAAATATTCCTGCCCACATTGTGGGGTGGAGTTCTCTGAACTTCTGATTTTGGGTACCACTGGAGGAATGAACCGTTCAGTCGTTCTTTGCTGGATAGAGTAAGCGGTCATTTAATTTATCTAAAGTTTTTATGTTAGCAAGCTGAAGTCTTACCTTTGCCTAGCCTCTCCCCTGACCTGCTCTGCTTCCCTTGCTCCTTCAGATGCCGCTGGAGAGGACTTTCTCGATAAGTCACTTGTATGAAACGCTTTCTCTCAGTTAACCTCAATCTATACTAGCTGATCTTTAGGAGACTTCATGTGCAAGTACCAGCCATATGAGTCCAGAAGAGGCTATTTCAGTCCTATTGACATACCAGCTAGGACATGATCAAGGCTGCAAATGCTTTCTTCCAATTTGTCATTCACCTTTTAATTTTATGATAGTTCCATAGACATGTACTCAATTTATGTAAACAAAGCAATTTTTTTAACTTTTACAAAAACTTTATTGAGAATTTCATACATGCATATAAGGTATTTTGATCAAATCCATACCCACTCCCTCCCATCCAATATTGCCCCGTCTAAAGAGGTAACCCTAAAATCTGTTAAGGATTAGCTACAAGCTCCCAAATACTTTTGACATTTTTGGCCTTTGGAACAGAGTGTGTTGCTAACAGGCCCAAGGACATTTTAACTTTCAGCCCAGAAACTGGCTACATTCTTTTGGAGTCTTTTTACCCTACCCACCTAGCCAATTCCTACCTCCTTATCACACCATCCTCTGAAGGGGTTACCCAAATTACCAACAGGCAATAGGGACGCAGACAGCTCCAGCTTCTTCCATGCTGAACAGAGACACAGGGTGAGGCAACTGGAGTACCCCTTCAGTGGGTCTATCTAAAAGACTCCCAAATTGCATAACTCTTGTCTCTAAGGGGAAAAGAAGGTCCTTGAATCATGAATAGGAGATGTAAAGAAGAATAAAGGCAAGAGTAATTAGCATTACAAGTTCTAGACAGGGAACTAGAAAAAAGGCAGATGAGGGCAATTTTCAAATGTTCATATGAAAGTCCATTGGCGTTTCTTGACAAAGGCTCCCAAAAGCATCCCTCTATTGGGTTCTTCTTCATTTTTATTTTGTCTTCCAAGGCTGGACTAGTTGTCTGAGAAGAGTGGCTACTCAGGTGAGGGTCCAGTGACCCTGCTTGGCATTCCTTTAATAAATGAGCTCAACCGTCAGCTAGCCCTATTGTGACTATGTTTAGCTATCAGGCTCAACCAAAGTTGTGATGATGGTAGTTATTTCATGCAGAAGGGACTGCTGTATAGCATCATCTTATTAAAAGGGCCTAGAATTTAAAAGGATTTGGTGCTAGGAGGGAGAACATACATATGAGGGAGAACATATGTTGTTTGTTTTTCTGAGTCTGTGTTGCTTCACTTAGTGTAACAGTTTCTAGATCCATCCATTTACCTGCAAATTTCATTATTTCATCTTTCTTTACTGCTAAATAGAACTCCATTGTGTAAATATACCACATTTTTGTTAACTACTCATCAGTTGAGGGACACTTAGGTTGCTTCCATCTCTTAGCTATTGTGAAAAGAGCAGCAACAAACATGGTTGTACAAGTGTCTCCACAAATCTGATGAGTCCTTTGGGTATATGCCAAGGAGTGGTATGAGCAGGTCATATGGTAGGTTCATTTTTAGTTTTTAAAGAGTTCTCCATACTGTTTTCCAGAGAGGCTGCATGAGTTTGCAATCCACCAGCAGTGAATGAACATTCCCCTTTCTCCACATCCTTGCCAGCATTTGGTGTCGTTTGTTCATTTTAGCTTAGCCAGTCTGATTGGGGTAAGGTGATATCTTAGGTGTAGGAAAGGATTTTCTAAACTGGATATCAATAGCCCAGGAAACAAAGGCAAGAATTAACAAATAGAGATTAGAAACGCATATGCATCTTAGTGTCAGTTGCATTAAAAATGAATTTTTCTGTATGAAACTGTATATTTTAATAATGAAATGGAGATCTTTTTCAAAGT
>NW_008338118.1:6908592-6976271 GCF_000622305.1 Nannospalax galili | reverse complement strand
ATAACTCAACCATAAACCTAAAAACATATAGCCAATTTTGTAAGAGATGCATATTAGCTCAGAAAATTGTTATTGAATATGTCAGTGCTGATGTAATGAAATGCCTCTTCTAATTATATGGTTATTAAATAAATAATTTAAAATTTTTTCATTGTAGAGATCTTTGGTGTCTTTAGTCATATTCATTCTAAGATATTTTAATTTTTTTGCAGCAATTGTGAATGAGAGCATTTCCCTGTACTCTTTCTCCAATTGCTTGTTATTAGTATATAGAAAGGCTACTGATTTTTGTAGATTGATTTTATAACCTGCCACTATACTGAAAGTGTCGATCAGTTCTAGGAGTTTTCTGGTGGAACTTTTGGGATCTCTTAGGTATAGTATCATATCATCCTCAAAAGCGATAGTTTGACCTCTTCTTTTCAAATTAGTCCTCCTTCAATTTCCTTTTCCTGTCTTATTGCTCTAGCAAGAGTTTCAAGCAGTATGTTGAAAAGGAGTGGAGATAGTGGACATCCTTGTCTGGTTCCTGATTTTAATGGGAATGCTTCCAGTTTTTCTCCATTTAGAATGATGTTGGCTGTGGGTTTGTTATATATGGCTTTAATTATATTGAGGTATGTTCCCTCCAGTCCAATTCCCTCTAGGGCTTTGAACATAAATGCATGCT
Organism: Nannospalax galili; assembly: GCF_000622305.1. Lineage (NCBI taxonomy): Eukaryota > Metazoa > Chordata > Mammalia > Rodentia > Spalacidae > Nannospalax > Nannospalax galili. The sequence goes on along the minus strand of NW_008338118.1, from coordinate 6,975,601 downwards.
GAATTTTGTCAAAAGCCTTTTCTGCATTTATCGAGGTGATAATGTGGTTTTTGTCTTTGAGTGCATTTATATGATTAATGATGTTTATTGACTTGCATATATTGGAACCATCCCTGCATCTCTAGGATAAAGCCTACTTGATCATGATGAATGATGTTTTTGATGTGTGTCTGTATGTGGTTTGAAATTATTTTGTTGAGAATTTTTGCATTTATGTTCATTAAGGATATGGGTCTATAGTTTTCTTTTTTGGTTGTGTCTTTATCAGGTTTGGGTATTAGAGTGATGATAGCTTCATAGAAGGAATTTGGGAGTTCTTCCTCTCTTTCTATTGTTTTGAATAATTTCAGTCATATTATTTGGAGGTCTTCTTTAAATGTCTGGTAGAATTCTGCTGTAATTCCATCTGGTCCTGGGGTTTTTTTAGTTGGGAGGCTTTGTATTACTGTTTCTATTTCTTTATATATTAGATCTCAGTCTAGGGCCAATCCACAACACATTTCTCTCCTCCCTTCTGAGGCCTTGTTTAATTGAGTTGGCATGGTCCTGTGCTTGACACCACCATTGCCACGAGTTCACAAGTGCAAGCTTCCGGTAGTGTCTATTGTGATGTTTCCCCTTTCATCTCTGATTTTGTTGACTTGGATTTTCTCTTTCTTTCTTTTGGTTAACTGGGCTGAGGTCTGTCTATCTTGTTTAGCTCTTCAAAGAACCAGCTCTTAGATTCATTGATTGTTTGTATTGTTTTGTTTCTATTTCATTAATTTCTGCTCTGATTTTGTTATTTCTTCTCTTCTGCTGGGTTTCGGTTTCATTTGTTCTTATCTTTCTGGTGCCTTGAATTGCAGTGCCAGGTCATGTATTTGGGCTCATTCTAATTTTTTAATGTAGGCACTTAGAGCTATAAACTTCCCTCTTATGGCTACTTTTAATGTGTCCTAGAGGTTGTGTTGTGTTTTATTGTCCTTTTCATTGAATTCCAGGAATTCTTTTATTTCTTTCTTAATTTCTCCTCAAGCCACTCATCGTTTAGGAGTGCATTGTTCAATCACCACGAGTTCGTGTAGTGACTAGGGCTTTTGTCCAGTGTTGATTTTGAGCTTTATTACTTTGTGATCTGATAGAATGCATGGAATTATTTCAACATTTTTGTATTTGTTGAGATTTATTTTGTGGCCCAGTATGTGGTCAATATTTGAAAAAGTTCCATGAGGTGCTGAGTACAAAAATGTATTCTTTGGTGTTTGGGTGGAATAATCAAAGATGTCTGTTAGGTACATTTGATGTATGGTACCATTTAATTCAGATGGCTCTCTGTTTATTCTTTGTCCAGTTGACCTGCCTAATTAAGATAATGGGGTATTGAAGTCCCCTACTATTACTGAGTTGGGGTTAATCTGTGTTTTATAGTCCTGTACTGTTATTTTTATGAATTTGGGTGCACCAGAATTTGGTGCATATATGTTAAGGATTATAATATCTTCTTGTTTAACTGTTCCTTTGATCAGAATGAAGTGACCCTCCTTATCTCTTCTGATTAGTTTTACTTTGAAGTCTATTTTGTCAGATATTAGAATTGCAACCCCTGCTTGTTTCTTAGTACCATTTTCTTGGAATATTCTTTTCCATCCTGTTACCTTAAGGTAGTGCCTGTCCTTGAAGGTGAGATGGGTTCCTTGTAGACAGCAAAGAGATGGATTTTGTTTCTGAATCCATTGGCTTAGCCTGTGTCCTTTTGACTGGGGAGTTCAGTCCATTGATATTTAAGGTTATTACTGAAAGGTGTGTATTGGTTATGGTCATTTTTATTGCTGTTTGTGTTCTCTGTGAAATTGCTGTTTGTGTTTCTCTAGGAAATTTTGTGTTTCCTAGATTATATCTTTGTTTATTTTCTTTAGTTGCTCCTGGGGTATAGTTGTTTCTCTCTCTGCTCTCTGTATTACTTCAATTATTCTTTGAAGGGCTGATTTTGTGGACATGTATTCTTTCAGGCTATTCGTGTTATGGAAGATTTTTCTTTCCCCCTCAACTTGAATACACATTTTTGCTGGATATAGTATTCTGGGCTGGTATCTATTGTCATATAGAACTGGAAATATCTTGGTCCAGGCTCTTCTGGCTTTCATAGTTTGCATTGATAAGTCAGTTGTAATTCTGATGGCCTTTCCTTTGTATGTGACTTGTTTTTCTTTTGCTGCTTTCAGTATTCTCTCTTTGTTCTGTACATTTAGTGTTTTCACCGGAACTAAAAGAGCAGGAGAGCAGCCATAACCGGAGGAGAGCAGCCACAGCTGGCAACCACACTTCCTGTATTTGTATCAAATGTCTTTCCTTAATTTTGAGAAATTCTCTTCTACAATCCTGTTTAAGATCTGGTCAACATCATTAACCTGAAATTCTTCTCCTTCCTTTATTCCTATGATCTGTAGATTCAGTCTTTTCATGGTGTCCCACATCTCTTGCATATTCTATTCCTGTGGGTTTTTTTTTTTTTTCAATTTTCCATACTCTGATGGAGTCATCATGTGGGTGCTGGGATTTGAACCCAGGTCCTCTGCCAAAGCAGTCAGTGCTCTTAACCACTGAGCCACCTCTTCAGCCCTCTTTAATATTTCTATCTCTTTTGTGAATTCAGACAGATGTTTTTCTTTTAGCTCTTTGATTTGTTTTTTCGTGTGTTCTTTAAATTTGTTGAATTCCTTGATCATGATTATGATTGTTCTTTTAAATTCAGTGTCCTGTGTTATCTCTAGGGGGTTCTCTTCATCAAACTCTTCTATAGGATTGGTGGGGTTTGGTGGAAACATAATGTTTTGGCTTTCCATTTTATTATTCTTTCATTGTGGTTTTGACATGTGAATCTTCTTTTGTTATGATTCTGATATGAGAATTAAGTTGAAGTATTGCTTCTGTTTGTATTATCTGGGTGCCTAGATCCTTTCTTTATTGGTTATGTAAAGCTGGTTGGTACAGAGTTCAGGTTCTCTTGGGTTTATTTTGGAGGGAGCTGATGGCTTCAGATCAGCTATTCAGGGGTACCCACAGAAACCCAATTCAGTTTCCAGTCAGGTATACTCAGGCTTCCTTCACCACATGGAGGCAAGATCCAGGCTCTCTCACGCAGTCCCTTCAGTTGTCAACCCCATGCTAGAGGGAAGACAGAGGGGGGCCAGAACTCAGCACTCTCTGCTGATCTGCTGAGATCCCAGCCGCTACACCAATGGAGGTCTGAATCCACCCTCTCAGGCTGTCTGTTAGGATCTCAGCCTTAGCCTACCAAAACCAGATCTGCCCTGAGGCCTTGGGAGAAGCCTCACAAAATCCCAGGTAGAGGATGGTATGGTGCAATTATGGGAAGCTCACCACCACATGAAGGCAGAATGGGTGGGGGCTGTCAGCTAGTCCCCTGGGTTCTCAGGCCCTCTGGTAGTTGGAGGCCAGAGGGAGGCCTGAACCCCGCCTCAGAGCCCCTATCCCAATGGAGGTCCGAATCCACCGTCTCAGGCTGTCTGCCAGGATCCTAGCCTTAGCGACAATCGATCTTTTCCATTGCACTTCATCTTGGACATTAAAGTATATATTATTCTAGCTATTTTCCAGTTTTATATATTTATTTTATATAGTTACATAGCCTAACATGATTTTCAAAATCCATTAACTTACCAGAGTGAATACTATATCACATTTCTTAAGCATGTACTCTTTTTTTTTTTTTTTTTTTTGAGACAGGGGGTCCCTGTAGCCCTAGCTGGCCTGGAACTCACTATGTACACCAGAGTGGCCTCCACCTCACAGATATCTGCCTGTCTCTGCCTCCCAAGTGCTGGGATTAAAGGCATATGTCAAGGCATGTGCCACCATGCCCGGCAGGCAGGTACTCTTAAATTTGATTTTTTTTACTTTTTATTTTGTGCTGATCTCTAGAGTACTATGTCAGTTCCAAAATAAGTGTCTTCTTATTGAAGTGTTATAAGATATTTATCTTCATTTCTATTTCAGAAAAACTTCAAAATTCAGGTAATTAAAAAACAACTGAAGAATTCTTTATACATTTATATTTTATATTTATGCTATTCTTCAATTAAAATATTATGAAAAGTATCTTTGGCATTTTGTTTAGGATTTTATTCCATTTTTTAAATATAAGGCTATGCACATATATTTTTCTTAAGTACAACAGTATTAAAATTCTTTGGAAAGAATTGGTGTATTACAATTTTGACACTTTTCTTGAAAAATCACATATTTGTCCTCCATTTATTCAAGTATTTTTTATGATTTTCAACAAAGTTGTATAGTTTGAATATGTTTATATCATAAATTTATTATTATATTTGATTCTGATTTATATTGCTAGGAATATTTGCTTTTCAAGGGCTATTCTAACATACAGAAGGGCTATTGATTATATTTTGAGATCTTAAAAGTACAGATCATATCAATGGAACTATTATTGGTAAATAATTTTCAACCAGATTGTTCAACTTAATTTTAATGCTCCATAAATGTATCCATCATATTTTCAGTTGACAAGTACATTTACAGAGTTATGAAGATAAGACTAACAATCTCCCCAGCTAAGAAGCTGTGGGATCTCTGAGGCATCATCTGAAGCGAGTCATCCAAACCTGACAATCATACATTATACGCTTGTGCACCATGCCAACTGCTTCTGTTCCAACTGATTAATCAATGAGATCAGATGTTTAAGTTGTTAATTTTTGCATATCACCTGTATTTCCATCTACATATTGTCCTGCAACCAAATTAAATGTGACATACCATACTATGCTCAAGTCCTAACTATAAATTATCAAAAAAAATGAATATTAGCTCTGCTTCCTTGTGCCTGCTTGAAGATCTAAGCGCCCAGCTTTCTGCTATGGTTGCCTCCTGCCATGCCTGCTCCACCATGATAAACTCTTACTTATCCCTCTGGAATCATAATCCTAACAAACTCTACCTTCTATAAGTTGCCTTGGTCGTGGTGCTTTATCACAGCAACAGAAAAGTAATTAATACAGAAGTTGGTACCAGAAATTGGGTTGTTGCTCTGAATAACCTGATCATTATTTTTTAAGGAATGTTGAAAAATTTGGGAGTTTGGACTAGAAAAGCAGTTGAATGTTGTGAGCAGAGCTTAATAGCCTGTTCTAGCAGAGGCCCAGCACAAGCTGTTCCAGAGGGAGATGGAATCAAGGACTTTAGCAACTGGGATTATTTTGGCAAGGAGTCTGGAGGCCTTCTGCCTAAGGCCTAAGAAGTTGCCTGAGGCTAAATTGAAAAGTAATGGAATAATTTCTTTGGTGGAAGAAATTTCGAGACAGTCTAATGTTTAATTGGTGGCATGGTTATTAATGCAGATCTACAATGAAAAAAGAGCAAATGGGGCAGAAGGAAATACAAGTGTGCAGTTTGGACTGAAAATGAACACTGGGAAACTTAATGTTGGAGCCAAGGCATGTGCTGAAAGAGAGGCTTTGTTGGAAAAGGAGCTTAGAGTCATTAAGGAGAGGCCTCCACATTTGTACTTGAACAATGGAAAGAATATGTTCTGTGCACAACCCCACCCAGCTAAGCTTCCAACCTGTGAAAGAAAAAATTCTGGGAGTTCTCTGCTCCATGAAAACCACAACATACAGCAGCTTCTGGTAATACTGATGAAGTAGATCAAGGTGCACGCCAATCTGGCAGCCAAACTTGGCAGTGGTGCTGGTTTTACAGCATGAAAGATAAAAGAGTGAGGGGGGTCGTTGGTTCTTCCTCCATGGTTTCAGAGAGTCAATGAGGCTAGGCAGTGTGTGGCAGGAGAGTCTCTGCATAAAGAAGGCCCTGACAGGTCATAGTGTGAAGTTGTGAAGGTGAAGCCTGGTTGGCAATGGAGACCCCAAGATGTTGGAGCTACCAGAGCCGTGAGACATCTGCCAAGGAGAGCTGCATACAGGGAGTAGTACCAGCCCACGAGAGTGATGTATGTTGTAGGCAGTACAGCTGAAAGAGCTGATCCATCTGAACCCTTTGGAAGTAAAGTCCCAGACATTGGAAATGGAGCGACAGGATTTGGTGTTTGCCCTCCTGGTTTTGGGTCTTGCTTTTGTTCAATATTTCCTTGATATATCTCCATTTCTCCCTTTTGGAATGGGAATGTATATGGTTGTGAATGTTGGAAGTATTTAATTTGCTTTCTGATTTTACAGGAGCTTAGAGTTAAGAGGCTGCCTTGCATCTCAGAAGAGACTCTGGACAATGCACTTTTAAATAGTGTTAAGACTGTCAAAAACGATAGGAACTTTTAAGGTTGTATTAAATGCATTTTGCACTGTGATATGATCTTGAGCGCATAGGGACCAGGAAGTGGAATGTGATGATTTGAATGAGAGTATCCCCCATAGGTTCTAAATGTCTAAATATTGGCCCCAGTTGGTGGCAATGTTTAGGGAGAAAACCACACCACTGGGGGCGGGCTCTGAGAGTAGATAATCATGTCCCATTTCCAGTTGCTCACCTTGCTTCCTCTGCTTGCTTGAAGATGTGAGCACTCAGTGTCCTGCTCCAACTGCCTCCTGCCACCTCCTGTCATAAACTATCCCACCATAATGGACTCTTATCCCTGTGGATCTTGAACCATAAACCCAATAATACACACATATATATGTGTGTATATATATAATTTTCTTAAAAAGAATACATGTAGATTGCTTGTGAGCCATACTATTTCAATATGCATAGCACCTTTTCATTTTCTCGAGACTCTTTATAAACATGTGTCTAGTAGAAACACTGTAAGTAATATGAGGGCTTATGTGAAGTATTTAACCCAGATCTGAATTTTCAGAAGATTCAGGATATGAATTCAAAAGTTAAGATGTAAAGGGAAACTGGAGTTATGATAAAGTTAGAAGAAGAAAAAAAACCTTTTCTTCTTAGTAAAAGAGTGTGTATGGGACACTGGGACTAAGTTTTCAAAAGTTGCAGATACCGTAGAGCAAGGAAAGGAAAGTAACAAGATTTCTGATTCCTTGATTTCCAAATTAATATCCTTAGATCTTAGGATGTCGGTAAGAATTTAGGTGGTACAATTTAGAAAGATAGCTATCTAAGCAGTTGTCCTAGATCACTGATTATAAGCAAAATAATAAAAAAAATAATCTGAGATTGGTTTGCTTCTCTTCTATTTACTTGGAGACATGGCAGCTTGAACTAGAAATTATTTCTCCTAAAGAAATAGCAACATGGGACTGGAGAGATGTCTCAGCAGGTAAGAGCACTGGCTGCTCTTGCAGAAGACCTGGGTTCAATTTCCAGCACCCACATGGCAGCTAACAACCATTCATAACTCCAGTTCCAGGGAATCTGACGCCATCTTCTGACCTCCACATGTACTGCACAACACAAGTACACCTACCTATATGTAGGTAATACATTCATACACATAAAATAAAAATAATAAATAAGATATTTATTTAAAAAAGAAATAACATAAACACTGGCTACTGAGTTCTTAAAATTAATTTTTTTATTTTATGTGTATGAAGGTATTTCCTGCATGTATATAAATGCACCCATGTTGTGCAATGCCCACGGAAGTCAAAAGAGTATGTTGGATCCCCTGGAACTGGAGTTATGAATGGTGGTTAGCCACCATGTGGATGCTGGGAATCAAACCCAGGTTCTCTGCAAGAGCAGCCAGTGCTCTTAACTGCTGGGCTATCTCTCCAGCTCTGCAAGTTCTTAATGAGTCTGTAGAAGATCAGCCAGCTGCTTTGCAACTACATGACAAGAACACTGACATTCCAGTCCAGTCTCTAAATTATTTCTTCTATTTCCATCTCAACTTTGTTTGCCTACCTCCATATTTTAAATTTATTATTTTTACCACCCTAATCATGATTTATTTATGACAGCTGCCTTCTTCATGGCCCCTCCCAAAGGGAGGAATAGACCATAGGGGTAGGGAGATGGAGTTGGATGTTAAGAACCTATCAGAACCAGGAATTTGAATGTTACTGATTATGTTTCCCCATTACCTTTGTCTCAGCAATGACGAGCAGCATTTTCCCCCAAACGACAACTGCTACATTCATGGTTCCATCTATGACTACATCTTCAATCCTCATATCTTCATTTTTGAGCACCCACAAGATGCCAGATTGATTCTCTGACCCCAATTTTTAAAAGATTCCAAAAGAGGAAAAAGGGGGGGGGCAGAATGCTTTCACAAACACTGTTTCCATGTTTCCTATGAGCATGTGACATACTGTTCTCTGAAAAACAAAAACTTGGGCATTGGAAGGTGATAGATGATATATAAAAAATGGTGGGTAAGCAGCTAGAGAGATTCAGAGGTTAAGAACTCTGGCTGCTCTTGCAGCCAGGTTTGGTTCCACTAACAGGGCACCTAACAACCATCTGTAACTCCAGTGCCAGGGGATCTGATACCCTTTTCTGACCTCCATGGGCATCACATGACATGGGTACAACTTACATACATGCAGGCAATGCACTCATACACATAAAAATAACAAAAATAAGAAATAAAAAATTTAAAACGGTGGTAAGATCCTGTTAACTCACACTAAATAGTTACTTATATGCAATTTTGTCATCTCATATCTTTTAAAATTAGCTACTCCAACCAATTTTGCAGAATCAATATCATCTCATTCTAGTGAGACAGTCTATATCCTGAAACCTTCAGTTAAAAAGCAAAATGTGGCTGGGTGTGGTGGCGCACGCCTTTAATCCCAGCACTCAGGAAGCAGAGGCAGGCGGATCTCCGTGAGTTCAAGAGCAGCCTGGTCTACGTAGTGAGTTCCAGGACAGCTGGGGCTACAGGGAGACCCTGTCTCAAAAAAAGACCAAAAAAAAAAAAGCAAAACGTGGGCTGGGAATTATGGCAGGCACCTATAATCCCAGCACTCAAGAGGCCAAGGCAGAATAATTTCAAGTTCAAGGCCAGCTTGTGTTACATAATGAGACTTTGTCTAAAAAACAAACATAGCCAAAAGGCAAAATGCCCCCTGCTACTTCTCTGGTTCACATTGTATACTTCCTTCTCCTGACTTGTTGCTCTGTAATCAATAGAGCTCTTCCCATTCTTCAAGCTCACACTCCTAATGATTAGGATTTGTAGAGTTACAGTTTGCTCTATCTGAAACACTCTGCATCTCAGCTCTCATGGCTGAGTCCACAAGCCTCAAAGGTCACCTTAGGGAGTCATTCTGTAATTTCACAATTTGAAGTAATCTCCATGATAGTTATTGTGCTCATAATACTGATCAATATCTAAAATTTTATGGTGCATACATTTGCTCTCTTGATATCATAACAGACTTCGAGTAGAATTATACACTCAATAAAAGTGTTCAGAGGTAAGTAGCCTCACAGCTCTTTCAGTAGTTCAGTCATATCATCAAGAACTTGGAATTAGATGTTTATACTCTACCATCTTCGAAAAAATGTCCTTATGACCTTTCCAGATAGCTACGGAAACCATATATGCTATAAAGTAGAATACAAAGAGTGGAAGCTTGCACAACTAAGGAAAAATAGTTCAAGAAGCCACTAAATACTTTAACTAAAGTTGCAAAGGCCAGCTTCAAGGGAGACTGGGAAATCAAGTGTCTGGCATTCTTAGTCTCTGCTCAGCATGAAAGTGACCTCTGATGGTTAGGTAGAAAGGGGAAGCAAGGCACTAGGAAGGCAAAACTGTCCTTGGGCTAGGTATCTTTACTTGCAGAATAGAAGTCTCACAAGAGCAAGTGCCCAGGCCCAAAGCCAGTTCAACCTCTGTACTTATCAGCTATATGAGCCTACACTTTCCCTTTGTTGTTTAAGCCATTTTGTACTTTATTCTATTATTTGCAGTCAGTTCCACCCCAAGTGATAACCAAAACAATCTGATAAACTAATGAAATCCAGTCAATGTTTAGGCAAGACTAACATGCAGGATTGGTTTCTTCATGAGGCAAAGCAAGCACAGCACCCAAGACCTACACTGGCAGGAACCTGTGCAATTGATTTTTATTTTAATTTATAATTAAAGGAGAAACAATGGACACTTACTAATATAATCTGGATTTCATTGTATGTTTATATCAATGCCAATGAAAAATAGTTATGTGTTTTATGGAGGAAGATATCCACAAAGGAAAAGTGTCAGGGCCCCGAAGGTGGTTCTTGTTACATAAATCCTCACAGATTTCATAGGAATTTGATTTAGGAACCTTTGGAGGTGAAAGAGGAACAAATGGGTCTTGCCAGTGGAGAAGAATTCATGGAAATGACCATATGAGATTTTTTTTCCAGAAATATAGATCTCACTAGAATAATCAAGTGGAGAATCCTGAAATCCCAACCTGAGCCAGATGATCTTGAAAATGTAGCGTCTAAAAGACTAGGAATGTAGAAAGACAGGTAATGCATGGAAAGGAAAAGGAGAGCAGAAGATTAGAATGGATACAAAGGTTACTATAATTCCTGTGTATCAGTGATGGCCTTGATTACACATTCTAGGGGGACATCTTAGCTGAGGGCTAGGACTGCTATTCTAGGATCCCAACATTTTCCCACTTTTGAAATGAGCTCTCAGACTTGTGCTTATAGTAGTCTGTCATCAACATCTGGGTTAGATTGTTTTATACTGTAAGTTAGTGTCCTGTGTCCTTATTATAATGTCAGGGTTTACATGTGGTCAAATTAAGGAGGAAAGAAAAAGAAGAAAAAGAAACCTCATGATTAGAGATTCCTAGTCCTGCTCTTTTTGCTCCCAAGCGTGTATAACTATTAACAATAACATAAAATAAAAATGGTTTGAGACTTTATTCATTTTAATATTAAAATGTGTATAGTGGGGCTGGAGAGTTGGCTCAGCAGTTAAGAGCACTGACTGCTCTTGCAGAGGGCCCGGGTTTGATTTCTAGTACCCATGTTGTGGCTAACAACCATCCTAACTCCAGTTCCAGGGGATCCAATGCCCTCTTCTGACCTCCTTGGGCATTACACAACATGGGTGCACTTACATACATGTAGGCAATACACTCATACACATAAAATAAAAATAATAAATAAAATTTATTTTTTAAAATGTGTATAGCAAGCCAGGCACGGTGGCGCATGCCTTTAACCCCAGCAGAGGCAGAGGCAGGTGGCTGTCTGTGAGTTCGAGGCTAGCCTGGTGTACATTAGTGAGTTCCAGTCCAGCTGGGGTTACAAGGAGACCCTGTCTCAAAAAGACCAAAAAAATTAAATAAAAATGTGTATAGCAACCAACAGAAAGAAAAAGGCTGTGCTAGAAGACATGTAGATTTATAGCATCGAATGCATAGTGATACAGTTCAGATCTGGAATGCCAGAATCTCTGTCATACTGGCCACTGAGGGCTGCTCTCTATTGAGACCAGCCCAGAAACTAAGTTGCATTGTGCCCACCAAGCAGCACAGGAGAAAGACTCGATAGAGTGAGGGTCTGATACTCTTGCCTTGCAATTCAATATGAAAAGAAATGCGTGCAGGAGGGAGGAGTTGAGCTGGCTTAGCTGGAGCAGTGGAGTTGTAGACATATACTCGTCACCACTGGTCTCTCTCCTCATGCATACAAGATTACTACAAGGCACTGGTCTCTCTCCTCATGCATACAAATTACTACAAGGCACTGTTCTCTCTCCTCATGCATACAAGATTACTACAAGCATCCTGCTGCTTCTATCCATCCAGAAAATGATGCTATCAGACTTGAGAGCTTGTGTCCTAATTTTTTTCTATTTTATTATTTAAAGATTGATGCTTCTTTTGGAAACTGCAGTAATGGTTGCACAACACTACAAATGTACTTACAACCATTGAATTGTACACATAAGAAATGATTTACAAGGACCAAAAAAATCAATAGTCCCCCAAATCAATGACTCATTCATTAAAAAAAAAAAAAAAAAAAAAAAAAACTTTCTCTGCCAATTTACTAACAAAATCCTTTTAGAAAAACTGGTCCTGTCTTCCAGGATGTTAAGATTTCAATGCTAGTGGATGAGGATGGGTTCATGAAGTCCTGCCCCCTATCTGAGGGGTTATTGGCACCTGATGGCAGATGGGGGAGGGAGAGTCAGTTTTCTTCATGATGTGGTCCCTGAGAGGCGGCCCATGCTCAGTAGATGGCCCTACACCACACACATACATGCAGGACTAAGTGGAGTCAGTGGCTTTAAACCCAGAGCACGTGAAGTTCGGAAGGAAAAGGGCTGGGAGAACATAAGGGAGGAATTAAAGAGGAGTTGGGAGGATCTGATCTAAACACGTTATATGCATGTATGAAATTCTCAGACAATAGAAGAAGAAGAAGAAGAAGAAGAAGAAGAAGAAGAAGAAGAAGAAGAAGAAGAAGAAGAAGAAGAAGAATTATTTGATGCTGGGTGTCTCCCTTGCCTTCATATTAAACAATAATACTCTTGACAATGACCATTCTGTATGGACATAGGAGGCTGGCAAACACTGCTCTTCCAATAGTGATTTTGTAGCTAATCTTTATGTTTCTAATATTGAAGTCATTTTAGTATCTTTGCTCCCATTCTCCTTGGTTTTCTTATGCAGTTGCTCTGAGAGTAGGGATCCATTGCTTTCCCGGCCTTCGAAATAGAAACAGTTCTAGTCTATTCTAGCTTTAATAATTGATTGCTAAATATAACCTGTGGAAAAGTGAATAAAACATATATAACTTCATGAATAGTGACAACATGAATATTTGGAAAATATTTGGAAAAAAGAATACTCTGGATCCCCCTGTGTGTCCCTCAGCTTTCCTAACTTCCCAGGAGTTAGATTTACTAGAAAAGTATAGAAATTATGTGTCCTTTTTAATTTCACCACCTATGTATATTTTGCCTAACAGCATTCTTAAGCTTTATAAACTCAACCACAGTGTTGTACTCACTTGATTCTTAACACATTTTTGTTTACTTTGCTTTTATCATATGGCATTTTCTTCCAGTTCATTCTTCATTTGTGATTTCTTTAGGAAGAGCTCTGCTTTATCGACTATTGCTCCAATGCTAATAGATTAATTAATTGCCTCCCTCCCAGTGTGCCTAGTTTTTAATAACCCTCTCTCCTTCTGCTACATTAGTTTACTGAAGAGGAAATGAGATGTGCCTTGGCCCAGAGTGGCATTTGGACAATTTAATGAGTCAGCAGAGGCATCCATGAATCAAGATAAACAGCAGTAAAGCCCCAGAATGCCTGCATGGCACCTGCTCACTGCCAGTCAGCTCTGCCATGGGTGTATACTATTCCCTCTGCCCAATTTCACTTATCCTACAAAGTCTAGACCATGATCCAAAGCCCAGATTCATTCCTATTTTAACCATTTGAACACTGACAAACTCTGTTTTCTTATCTGTAAAAGGAAAGGACTGAATTAAAATTTATTTTATCGTGTGTATGATATGTATGATGTATTATGTCCAAGAAAGCATTGTCAAATCCAAGTCCTGAAGTTTTTCCCTGTTTTCCTCTAAGAATTTTATGATTTTATGTCTTACATGACATGCTTTTATTCACTTTCAGATAACTGGCATATCAGGTGTAGCGCAAAAATGATTTATTCCTCCTTGACTTCTGAAGCGCCGTGGGCTAGGGCAGGGCACCCTGGGAAGAAGGGTGAAGCCTAGTGTGGGGCAAGATTGGAACTGAAGGATTTGGTGCCATTCTGTGAAGCAGGGAACAGAGAGCGGGTCAACCAGCCTCCCCTGGACCCTGGGGGCACCAGGGGACCTCTTGAGGACCCTGTGGACCCCTCATGGAACTCTGTGGGGTGAGTGGGCATGCAGGGATTCAAGATGAGGCAGACCATGGGCAAAAGCAATCGGAAAGGCAGGTTTAGCCTCACAGAGCTGGGTGTCCAGTGTTTGTTTCTTTGTAAGTCACTCCCCTCCCCCCACAAAGGTATAAACTATGAAAAATTCAGATAAAGATGTGGTATGTGGTTTGTCTACCCGCGTCAAGAACAAGGGACCCTAAGAAAACTCAGGCGATGACATGTTAAGGTAAGAATCTAACTTGACTCTTTAGTATGTGGGTATCCAGTTTTCCCAGCATGATTTGTTGAAAAGACTATCCTTTTCTCACTGAATGGTCTTAGCAGCCTTGTCAAATTGTTTGGCATGTATGTGAGAGTTTATTTCTGGTCTCTCTATTCTATTTCATTCATCTGGATGCTTATGTTTATATTAATACCAAACAATTTCAATTAGGGGTCTGGAGGGATGGCCTACCAGTTGAGTGTTACAACAGTCACGAGGACCAGAATTTGAATCCTAGCACCAACATAACTCTCTCTCTCTCTCCCTCTCTCTCTCTCTCTCTCTCTCTCTCTCACACACACACACACACACACAGAGAGAGTAAAATAGAATCTTTTTTAAAAAAAGATTATAACCTAGGTTTCAGGGAGTATTTTGTTTTGGAATGAATGGTTAGTGAGTGACCACAGATTCTATCCCATATAAAAGACATGAAATGTTGTGACTGTCCTACATAAACTAAGATAAGAAAGAGGCCATCTCTTATTTTTTATGATAGGACTTTGGGGTTTCAGGGCTCCAGACCCATGTCAGTCTGAGCAGTAGAGGTATCATTATACCATGTGCTAGAGGTTGTGGTAGGATTGTTTTCTTCATTGACAGACTCAAAAGATTTCCAGCTCCAAGTTGAGAAAACTTAGAAGTTATGATATTCTTTTTGTGCTCAAGTTGTTGAAGGCTTTTTACTGTTCAGGCATATCACGACTTCTAGCACTGCACACACTACCCATTGGGGTAGCTGTGGAAGGGAAGTGGAAAGTTAATCAGTGTGCTGAAGCAGCTGGATGCCTGCTCTGGCCCAGCGCTGGACTCTTTAAGCTAATTGAAAACAGAAGCCTATAAACTGGCCCAGCTGTACTACTCTAATGACTCCAAGCTGGGCTAAGTATTCTGCTATTTTTAAAGTCAGTCATTTTTCCATGCCTACATTTTGTTTTGCCACAATATGTATGTGGCAAGGATTTCTCCATAGCTTTAAAAGTAGAAGAAATACACCATTAAATTAATTTTCTCCACACAGCAATTATTGTTGTGACAACTTCAGTCTATGGGATTCTCCAGTCTCTCTCTTTACAGTTCCAGACTTTTATTCTTTCCGATAAAAATACTGGGAATAGGGGTGGTGGTCAAGATGTTTGGTCAAAGTGAATGGAATTAGGAAGCAAGCCATCTCTTTATTTCCTAAGGTTGTGTTTAGGCTTAGCTTACTTAGTCTGCTTTTTAAATTACTTCAGCTCTAAAACATAGAATGAGAAAACAAGAATTTAGTATAGAGCCACTTGTCCTATGGCAGAATAAACCACACTCCAGTCAACAACTTTTCGAGAAATCAGAGCTTAAACGTGGTAGAAGCAAGGACTATGGAGGCCCTATTCTCACGCTTCCTTACGAGGAGTAAGTAGGCCACAGTGCTTGATGCCAAGAGGCTAAGTATGACCTAAACCTCATTGCCAGCTGAAATTAGATCTTTCTGGAGAAATTACAGAAGTGATAACTTGTTTATTGTTAACAATTTGGAAGATACAAAAATGATAAAAAATAATTTTAATTAAAAACCATTAACCAACTGGTGAGATGATACTCCCAATGCTGGTGACCTGAGCTCAGTCCCTAGAGCCCTTGTAAAGGAGAGAACTGGCTCCACATAGTCCTCTGACCTCCCCATGTGTGCTGCATCACACACCCATTCCCCCACCACATTCCATACTCATACATATTTTTTTAATTAAAGGAAAAAAATCTGATTCAGAAATCATAACCAGAGACAGCCAATCCCTCTTAAGGTTTTTTTGCAGAAAATTTTTCAATGTATATACAGATTAAATAAACAGATCTAAAGAGGGTGGGGATTGGATTAGAAGTATTCAGAGTGTAAGAAGTCTGTAATCATTGTCCTCTAGTCCATTTGGAGCAGGCTCCAAGAGTGACCATGGAATTATGTCATGCACACTGGCCTCGCTGGCAAATCCAGGGCTCTTTATTTTGGCATCTTATGGCAGACAGATAATTCTATCAGGACGATAGTGAACATCCTGGTCCTGCCTTGTCTCATCTCCTCCAGACTAGACAATTCTTCAGCAGTAAGTCCTATTTAACTCAGCATGAGATTCTAAAGACCAGAGGAAAACAGTCCCCACTCTCCAATCAGTAGATATCCACCATCTATTAAGCCAACCCTTCAGCTACTGGCCAGATCCAAGGGCCTCCTCTTGGGCAGACACATGTAAAGGTGAAACATGGTCCATAGCAGCTGATACTGCAAGAAGAAAATGCTGAGTTCACATGTGGTATGATGGACAGGATGGGATGACAATGATGTTGTGTCTGAATAAACAAACCAAGAGAGAAGAGTTGACTGCGGTGTGTCTCCAATCTCCCTTAGGATTTCAAGAAGGACTAGAGCATGTTGGGATATGTGCATTTACAAAGGGAGCCTAACATGCCCACTCTGCCCCATATCTTTAAGAATCACTGAGATGTTCCTCTACTAATTCCCCACAATCAAGAAATCCTTTTCCCATTGACTGAGACATAAGAGCTATGTAACTGTACAGGAAGACAATGGGACAAGTGATGGCTAACGCCTTGCCCCTTCAAAGAGGGAAAAGACTAGAAAATGGTGACCTTAGGAACACAGGCTTAAAGACTGTGATGTCTTTAGATGCCCCTACTCCAACTTATGATATAGGCCCTCTGTCATTGACAGAGGTCCAACCCACTTGTATGAACAAGAGTCCCAGATGCCCACAGTTGCTATGGACACTGCTTCCTCTTAACCTGCACCTAAAGCCTCATGGAGGTTCTCTATGACTTGTTGGCCAAAGAATTAAAAAATAAACATGTAATTCTACGTGGTTTCCCATTACCATACAGAGGTCAGTAACTACAGCACTAACAACCTACCTTAGGGTGGGTATAAAAGATGCTATTTGTAAAAAATGTTCCTTCCCAGTGGGCATAACTTTTAAGGAGTGTGTCCAACTGCTCATTTCATCAGGAAATCAAGATAGCTTGAGGTCTACATTGATTATGAGACATAGCTAAAAATTTAGGTGACTAATTAGGGACTAAAAAGGAACATGACAGGAAGATTATGCACAAAGTCTGGGAAGCTAGAGTATGACTAGTCAATATTCACGCACATGTCAATACAATCCCAAGAGCAAGATCAGAAAGGGTTTTATTTTTTAAGATTTTGTTTAGTATTTTTTATTATGTGTATGAGTGTATTGCCTGCATGTATATAAGTACACCCATGTTGTGCAATGCCTATGGGGGTCAGAAGAGGGCATTGGATTCCCCAGCGCCCAGAAAGGATTTTAATCATTAGGTGAGCTAGTGGACCTGCCCTGTGGGTGATGTGGGTGACAGCTTTTTTCCAGCCACCATTTCTTTTGGCCAAAGATTATACAGAGATGAAGGTGATGTATGGACTTACAACATGGGTGTCTTCTCACCATAGTTGACTAGACTAAGGCTGCTCCAGAGTACCCAACCTCCTGGCAACCATAACTAACAACGAACTTTGGATGTGGCACCATTCCCTGAGGGCAGGTGTGAGGATAGGGGAACTAGCTAGCCACCTGTTGCTAGATTGATTACACTGAGCTGTGTCCATTGTAGAAGTGGCAGAACTTGTTTTCAGTGAAACAGATATCCACCCTGGATAGGGATTTGCCTTTGCCTGTCTTCAATGCTTCTGCTCAAACTATGGTCTAAGGTTGCATGAAATGCCTTTTTTACTTTTGCTGTATTTTACAAAGCATTGCTCTGAACACGAAGCTAATTTTACAGTAAACCAAATGTAGTAATATGCTCGTGATTTTGGAATTTATTGGGCGCATCCTGTTCTTGATGATTGCTAAAGGAAATGACCTCAAAGAACAATGAAGTGACCTTTGAAGACTGTTATGGCACCAGCTCCATGGGAACACCTGCTAGATCTGAGGCAGTATCCCCCAGGATGCAATATAGGGTGTAAGCCAGATTGCACTTTCTTCTGCAGCCAGAATGTTTGGAATCAAGGCTGGAAACAGGAATGGTTCTTCTTACTGTTACCTTTGATGACACCATAGCAAAAGTTTGCTTCCTGGCCCCATAACTTCAGGTTCTGCTGATTGCGAGTTCTTTTTTTTTTTTTTTTTTTTTTTTTTTTTTTTGTCTTTTTGAGACAGGGTCTCCTTGTAGCCCCAGCTCTCCTGGAACTCACTATGTAGACCAGGCTGACCTTGAACTCACAGAGATCCACCTGCCTCTGCCTCCCGAGTGCTGGGATGCTTCTACCAGGAGACACAAAAGGTGCCATTAAATTAGAAATTGAGATTGCAACCTGGACACTTTATATTCCTTATGGGGTTAATCAATAGGCAAAAATGGGAGTTATTGCCTGGAATGACTGGCTTTGAGTATTGGGTAGAATTTAGGTCACTCACTACTGAAAGACGAGGGAAGAAAGAATATGTCTGAAATGCAGGCGATTTAGGCACCCCATATTGTTCTAGGTTGAATAGTTTCTCCCCCAAACATGGCTTGAAATTCTAATCCTTAAGTTATCTGGAAAGAGAGTCTTTGTTGATGTAACCACATTAAGATACGATCATATTCAATTAGGGTGGGCCCTAGTCCAGTGTGGTTACTGATGTAAGAGAGAGATACAGAGGAAAGATGGGCATGTGACAAAAGAGGCAGACTGGTATTATGTTGCTATAGCCAAGGAATTCTGGGAATTTTTGAGAACTGCGCAGCCAGAAGAGAGGCCTGGGTCAGAGTCCTCACCCTCTGACTGCCAAAAAAGAACCAAACTTGCCTACACTTCTATTTCAGATCGGGTCTTCCTGCAGGGTGAGAGAATAAATTTCTGTTGCTTTAAGATACTCAGTACTAGTAATTTGTATGGTAGCCTAAGGAAGATTTATATAAATACATATATTTTTACAAATATATATAATCATAAAATTAACATTAGGAGAGAATTACAATATTCAATCCAGATCCAGCTGCCAATGGCTCAGATCCTTCAGGAATATGAAGGGTTTACACCATGATAGGCAAAGATCCAGGGCAGGATTGAAGTGTTTATTGAGGACAAAAAGAATACAGAAGACTTGAGGAGCAGACTATATAATCACCTGCAAAAACAGGATAGCTATAAGTATCTCGACTATTTTGTTGTGAACACATACTCACATACACACACACACACACACACACACACACACACACACGTTTTCCCTTTCACAGTCCCCTACTCACATTAGTAATTAAATTTATATCTCAACATAAGTTTTATCAGCAGGAAGTATGACTTAGCCAAAAGAGGAAGAAATATTATCCAGGATGAATAAAGGGATTTTTCTTTGGGGGACAAGCATTAAGTCATTTTGCCAGGTGTTGTGGAAAGGGATGGTAGAGGCTTGTGGAGAAGCATGAGTTTGCTGTGGTCTTTAATATTTTATTTTTATTTATTATTTTTATTTTATGTGTATGAGTGTATTGCCTGAGAGTATGTGAGTGCACCCATGTCATGCAATGCTGCGGAAGTCAGAAGAGGGCTTAGGATTCCCCTAGAGTTGGAGTTAAGGATGGGTCGTAGCCACCATGTGGGTGTTGGGAATCGAACCCGGGTCCTCTGCAAGAGCAGTCAGTGCTCTTAACCACTGAGCCATCTCTCCAGCCCCTTGCTGTGGTCTTTAGATAGAAGGTAAGTCTGGATATGGAGGACTGTGTGGATGACAAGTACAGAAGGGTGGACTGCAGTGGCTCTGGAACCTGTCAGATTTCCTGTACTGGAAAATTCCCCACTCTCCTGAATTCCCGTCTGTCTTCCTGAGCTAACACTGGAAATAAGAGAAAATTTTGGAGAAATTAGAAAGCAGAAATAGGCTGGGTGTGGTGACACATGCCTTTAGTCTCAGCACTCAGGCAGAGGCAGGTGGATCTCTGTGAGTTCAAGGCCAGCCTGGTCTACATAGTGAGTTCCAGGCTGTGTCCCGATTCCCTATCAGCAATTTGGGTAACCTCTTCAGAGGATGGTGTGAAGGATGGCTAGGCAGTTAGGGTAAAAAGACCCTGAAGAAAAATAGCCAGTTTCTTGGCTAAAAGTCAAAATGTCCTTGGGCCTCTTAGCAACATACTGTGTTCCAAAGGCCAAAAATGACAGAAGTATTTGGGAGCTCTTATGTAATCCCTGAAAGATTTTAGGGTTACCTCTTCAGGGGGTAATGTTAGAGTAGCAAAAAGAGGAAGGAAGGAAGAAAGAAAGAAAGAAAGAAAGAAAGAAAGAAAGAAAGAAAGAAAGAAAGGAAAGGAAAGGAAAGGAAAGGAAAGGAAAGGAAAGGAAAGAAATAATGCTTCGACCAAGTTACTTTACACTCTAAATGCAGTGGGTATCACATTGTGCTAATAATCTGCTCACCTTGTCCAAATAAGGCAGCACTTATGCCCTGCTCCTACCAGATTTCCAGCTCTTCAAATCCTGTGCCAAAAGTAGGTGCACATTTTTTGTATGTGCCAAAGTAGGTGCTGAAAGGCGTCAATTTCTGCAAGTCACCCATAGCATCAGAGGTGAAGATGGTAGGACAGAGATGTGGATTTGAGTTCCTTCTGGCAGGCTCCAGCTCATCCTCATGAGTTGAACTTTACCTTTGCTTTTTTCCCTAACTGCTGATCTGGCTAAATTACATGGTTTCGGTCAACATCTGAGGCAGAGACAACAGCTTTGCATAAACTCCTTCATCAGCTCCCACGCCATGTAAAGTCTTAGCCTTCTAATAAATCCCTTGTTCTACTTATTTATAGCAGTGCTTAGCCTGTTAGAAAAGTTTGATACACTCATTCCAGTCCATAATTTGCATATCCTTGAAATGAATTTGAGTTCATGGTTTGCCTTCAAAACCTATGTTGTTTCATGATATCACATACCACTTAAAAATCTTTCTACAGACAAAATGTTCAGACATAGTTACATGCCTAAACTCTTACACAGAAAATGTGCCCGTATAAAATGGAGCTTCATGAAGTTACCTGTCCATATGGAATGTCTGATCATATCAGCTTGGTTTCATCACTGCAGACTTCTCAGAAAATAGACTTCAGTAGAAACTAGGAGGCTGTTCTGATGGGGTTTAGCAGAGACTTAATGAAGGGACATGTCACACTGTTGTGGGAAGGAGAGGAATCAAGAGAGCATGGAGAAGCACAAAGAACTGTCCACAGAGGAACCATTACCACTCTCATGCATGAAGGGACAAAGGACAGAACCTATGTCAATATAAATCCACTGAGAGCTAAGTTTGTGGAGAGGGTCACCAATAAGAGTATAGATGTAGTCATTTCCATACTCTGTCACAGCAGGATCAGAGCACAGGGGGCAAATACTCCAATCCCTCTGCAATCCTCACCTTGCCTCCAGCTGGCATTCCCATGTCAAGGGGTCTGGGTGACACAAGAAGTATGGTGGGTCAGAGAACAGAAATGGAGTAAGACAGTATGAGACTAACAACCACAATAAAAAAAGGGGGGGGCTCGGGCGTGGTGGTGCATGCCTTTAATCCCAGCACTTGGGAAGCAGAGGCAGGCAGATCTCTGTGAGTTCAAGGCCACCCTGGTCTACATAGTGAGCTCCAGGACAGCTGGGGCTACAGGGAGACCCTGTCTCAAAAAGACCAAAAAATACAAAAAGGTAGTTAGGGTTCATCAGCAACATATGATCTATAGAAATTCCTACAGTGCTTTGACAGTCAGAGGGAGGGTGCAGAAGGATAATTTATTTCTCAGCCAGCATGTGGCCGAAGTAAGTCCATCTACCTGATCTACAAGTATCTTTTCAGAGTATTTCCAAGTCCAGTGTGCTGGATGCTTTAGTTGTCAATTTGACACAACTGGGTAGAGGGAGCCTCATTTGGGGAATTGCCTCCATTGGACTGGCCTGTGACCATGTCTGTGGGATATTTTCTTGATTGTTGAGTGATATGGGAGGGCCTAGTCCACTGTGGGCCAAGTCACCCTGGGCAGATGGTCCTGTATTATATAAGAAAGCAGATTGAGCATGGGCCAGGGAACAAGCTAGTAAGCAACACTCTTCTTTTAAAAAAAAAACTGAAATCTTGTATCATTAAACTGGTTAGTGGGAAGAGAATTTAGGTTGCCTTGTGTACTGGATAGGTTTAGTGTCAACTTGACATACCTGGGTTGAGGGAGCCTCAATTGAGGAATTTCCTCCATAGGGCTGGCCTGTGACCATGTCTGAGGGGTATCTTCTTGATTGTTGAGTATTGTGGGAGGGCCCAGCCCACTGTGGGTGGTGCCACCCCTGGGCAGGTGGGCCTGTGTTGCATAAGAAAGCAAGTTGAGCAGGGGCCAGGAGAGCAAGCCAGTAAGCATCATCCCTCCGTGGCCTGTGCTCCAGCTCCTGTTTCCAGGCTCCTGCCCTGAGTTCCTACCTTGGGCTCCCGGATGAGCTGTGACCTGGGAGATATAAGCCAAACAAACCCTTTCCTCTCCAGGTTGGTATTGGTCAGAGTATTTTGTCACAGCAGTGGAGAAACAAACTAGGATACCTTATTCAGGCTCTTCCTGTTTTACCATGATTTTTCCAGAATGGAATAGAGCAGGCAATACTTCTAAATACTAAGTGCTTAGCAACTGAATTAGTTCCATGTGTAATACAATATACCAAACTTTTCAGTCAATTTATTAAGGTAAAATATGTAAGAAAGTCCAAAGGAAGAAGAGAAGTATTCAATGACTTTAAAGATTTTCATCCTGTTTTTATATAACCTGCTTCAAGTTATTTCTGGAAAAATATGTTAAAAAATGCCTTTCTTTGGAATAATAAAAATACTCCTAAATTTTTTTTTTCATCCTGGCCCTCTCCCAAGGCTCATCTATGTGCATGTTCTGCCTTCATACCAGCCCTGGTGAGCAGTTAATCCTTCAGGTGGTTCTAATTACAAACAGCTGCGTTGAGGAGCGCCAATGTCCAGGCCATTTCCTTGCAATGTCCTGACCTCTCCTTTCTCACTTTCAATTTCATACATGGTGATTTGTAAACTGTCAAAAACAAAGGGCAAGGTATGTTTCCAAGGTCCCTCTGTATTCTGCAAGCATGTGATCTTCCCTCTCCTGCCTATTCTACCCTATCATGTAGATAGGATATGATATGAGTGCTAGTGGCATCATCAAAGTTCTAGAGAAATCTCTACCTCCCTCTTATTTGTGCCCAAATCTAACTGCTTACAGCCCTCCAGTTTTGTTCTTGGGAATCACTACCTCCTTTATCTATGCTTATTACCCATACCCAAAACTTCACCTACTCATTCTTGGGTAGGCCTCAATATCTCTTTTTATTTATGAAAGTGGGTCTATATACCCCAATCTGGCCTGAAAGCTTGATCCTCCTGCCTTAGCGTCCCCAGTACTAAGGTTATAGGCCTGAACCCCATGCCCAACTCCTTAGCATTTTTCAGTAGGCTATCTGCTTCTAGACTCTTCAACATTCTACCCTGATTTCTAGGAACCAATAACATTTCTAGAGTATTCCCTAAGGAAACTGTAATGGCTTCCTATCAGAGCTGGATTTCCTTCACTATGACATTCAAACTTCCCTCAACTAGCCAGAAATTATCTGGACAAGAGGTTTTTATAACCAGACATTGCTATTCTTAACAGCTGTTAAAGCCTAAGTTTGATCCTGCCTTTTCTAATCTCTTAGATTGCCCCATAACTTTCTCTAAGTCAAGTCCTTTATCTCAAGGCCTTCTATGTCCCACTTCTTTCACAGTTTGGATTTTAGTCCTCAACAGTATTTTATTTCACTGCATCATCTAGTCTAGTCCTAAACTGCTCTTCTGCAATGACTCAGTAATCCTTTATAATTATGGGTGAAAAAATTACTTAGAGTACTTGTTATGTGACAGACTCATGCTAAGTGCTTTGTAGGTTTACATATGTTGACCAATTTAATCAAAACAATTCTACAGAGGCAAGTTCTCTTTTTCAACTTTTATTTTTGTTAGTGTACAAAGAATGTGTTTCATGGTGACATTTCACAAATAAGTTTCCTTGCTAGCATTCTACAGATGTGGAAATTAGGCATATAAAAAAAATCATTCACTCCAGATATACTAGCCCATAAAAGATGGAATGAGGGTTTTAACTTAGAATTTGTCTCTAGACCTATTTGGTAAAGTTATAGACCAATAAAAGATCCTGTTTCAAACAGAAAGTTGAAGGATCCTGAGGAACAACACTGGAGGTTATCCTTGAGGTGACTGCACTTGCACATATACTCAGATGCTCACATGCACACTTGATTACACATACCCACACAAAGAACTTGTCTCTAGAATTCACAATGTCAATTGCCAAGCTACTTTGAAGGAACAAGAGACTTTCTGTGACCTACTGCATGCCCAAACACATATGAGACATAGTGATATTCAACTATGGCAGTTTTCTCTAGTTAATTGGTGCAATGAATCTGATGCAAGGTTTTGCATCAGGTATTAAACTACCCAGTTTTCTAAAGCATAAGACTGAAAACTTATAAATTCATATAAAACTTCACACCTATAGTTCTTTCAACGGAAACTTTTTCAATGCAGAAGTCTATCCAGGTGGTAGAAGCAGGTCCCTGCCCCTAAACTATCCCAGATTTTGGTCATTTGATAGATTGCCTACCCAGCTTTTTATTCCTTGAGACTGATTTAACTGGCTTAATTTTGTACTTGTCAAACACAATGAACATGATGAAGCCTCCTGAGTTAGATTTATCAGAAACATCTGTTAATCTACTAAAAATGCACACAGTCTGAATTGTCTCTTAAGAAAGCGGGATCTTGTTCATCTGTGAACAGATTTCTATTCCTTTCTCAAGGATACATCCGTGATGTTGTGGGTGCTGGGACGTTACTCAGTATCGGCTCAATCAAGTCATCCTTGCCCTTCTTTTCTTTCTCAATGCAAGAGATGTCTTCGATGTTTGGAATATTTAGCTTATCACTTTTGCTATGGTATAAAAGCATTCTCTTTCTTTCTGTTCCATGATCTAGCAGTGTCAATTTCTGCTTTAGAATTTCAGACCATAATACAAAATGTCATTTATTATTTGTGCTGCATTGTACACAAAATATCTGGGAAATTCAGTATCTCAAATGGGCCAAAAGGAAAAGAAAGACTTGAGGAGACTCAAAGATCCTAATTTGATTCTCTGTTTACTCACTACCCCAGTATCACTGTGGACTCAAAGCCATTTGTTTTCAATAAGATCAATTATCCTTGGTAGAGTTGTTCCCGTATGCAAATAGGTTTGTGTTTTCACATATGACTCTTGGGTTCACTTAATTCTTAACATTTTGAGAGTAATTTATCAAGTTTTAGGATCATGGCATGTCAAATCATTTTCAGAAAATGATTTGTAAAATTCTGAGAACTGAATGCCTTGCTATGATTTTGTGCCATGAAATGGTCTATGACTAATGGCACTGGTAACAGTGACTGATGTTTGTCTACATGCTCAATTCTCATAGCCTTTCCCTGAAAGACTTGAACAAATAGAGCCCTATGGCTGCCATGACTAGGCATAATAACCAAGCATCTCCTGACTGTTAATTCCTTCTAATAGGAATGCTGACATAGAAGCAGTACAGTACTGAACTTACTATTAACAATCTGTGCATCATCTCAATATTATCATATTTCCTTTTCTTAGCACTTATTAAAGTGTCCTTTTGTAACCAAAAAAAAGTTTATCTTGAGGCAAAACAAAGTTGTTAATCCTGCTATGCCTTGACTGAGTTGCTAGTCCTTCAGCTTTCTTACTGAAGACTACCACATTTGTGATATAATGCCTTTATAAAGAGTAAAAGCTGAGGCTGGGGAGATGGCTCAGTGGTTAAGAGCCCTGACAGTTCTTGCAGAAGACCCTGGTTCAGTTCTCAGCAGCCACATGGCGACTAACAACTGTCTATAACTCCAGTTCCAATACCCCCTCTTCTGACCTCCAAAAGCATTGGCACAAGGGTGCACTTACATACCTGCAGGCAATACACTCATACACATAAAATAAAATAATAAATAAAATAAGGAGTTTAAACTGAATTATTAATGTTAACTAATTAGATGCCGTACAATTTTATAATGGGCAAAATTTTTCCTTTTCTTCTTTTATTTCTAAATATACCCTAAAAGTTGGGGCCTGATAAAAGTAACTTTTCAAAGCATTTCTTACACCTTGAATGTGGCCTGGAACATTTAATCTAGAAGTCTAGACATTATCAGAGTAATATGCTGAAGGAACATTTATACAAATAAATGAGTTGAAATTTCAAACTGAAGGTATTTTTTCCAATGTTCCATAACAATTTATCATATAATTCCTTCTACATAATAGGAGTTCTACTTAAATTCGTGTTTTCAAAATAGATATTTCTCTGATAATTCTGCATTTCTGGGCCTGGACATCTGCCACAGAGAGACAGTCTTGTGCCCACTGCGAAACTTTTGCACACCTTTGGAAGACAGATGGGGTTTCATAGCTTGAAGTTGCCAAATGAGCCACCCATTCAAATGCTGCCATCCAGAAAGTTCAGGGTCAGCTGCTTCCTTAGGTTGCAACCTGGCTGCTTTCATACAGAAGGCACCAAATATAGAACTTAGTGACACACAAAGCCAGCTTACTGTTACTATTGCCCGTCTCACGATGACTGTTGATTCTATTTTGGGTCATACTGCTGAAAGACAAAGAATAATCAACAGTGGCCATCCACTTTTTTTTTCCTCTTCACTCTTACTTGGCTTGTTTCATTTCATCAACTTTTTAAAGGTACTACAATTCAAAAGTTGGGTCTGTTTCCTAAGGTCCTAAGTGGTTGATGGTAGAAGCAGGATTGCTCCAGGCTAACTCAAAATCACAGTGAGAAAAACTCAATGCCTACAATAATACTTTCAGTACAGAGGAGTACCAGTCCTGAGTGGTTCATGCATGCATGTCTAAACTTCACAACTTTGAGGGAGTTACCTATATCTCATTTAAAAGTAGGGAATATTGAGTTTCAGACCTGTTCTTCACAAACTCCTACAAAGAGAAACTTGTAGGGTTGAAACTTAGATCTGAGCTATGTGTGGTGGCACATGCTATTAATCCCAGCACTTGGGAGGCAGAGGAAGGCAGTTCTCTGTGAGGTGGAGGCCAGGCCAGCTGGGGCTACAGGGAGACTCTGTCTCAAAACAACAACAACCTCCAAAACAATAAGAACCCCCCGCCAAAGAAAAGAAACTTAGCTCTGTCTCCTGCCAAAGTTTAATCCTATCTGTTGAGCTAAATGACAGTGAATTATATGGCATAGTTATACCAAAGAAGATGATCCTGGTGGTGGAAATTAACCATCCCTCTTCAGATCCCTTGAAAGTCCATGAAAGTCACATGACTTGGTCTATAGTTTCAGTTCCTACTGGCAAAACTGGTCAAACCACTTATGCTGCAATATCATGATTTTCTCTATAATGTCAAAGTGACTTCCACCAATTCCTTTGCTTCTGATTTCTTCAGAGCAGCCCGAGCAGTGGAAAAGCATAGGATTATACTTAGCACAATGATCTTCTTCGCTTCTCCCAGCAGCAGGCCTAGTATTACCATAAGCACACTGTCAGCCATGGTGTATGCTAGAATATGCACATGCACAAAGGGAGGCCACAGTGGAATAAGCATGTTGAAGAACACATTCAACTTTAGATGACACTGTAAAATGCCTGCTGGCTGATTCTATAGAAAGGGTGATTTTCGGATGTATTTTAGTGGAGTATATAGTGCTATCTACTCCAGCTCTCACTCCCTCAGAGCACCCAACTGCAAAAGTACATGAAAAGATATCCCCGTGTCACCATAGAGTTCTTTTGGGAGGAAAGCCTCTCAAAGGCAGCAGTATAACGAACTTTTCAGCCTGGTGAGGAGTTAAACACAATATGTAGGCACACACTGCAGGCTCATAGCAAGGACGTGGAAAAGATACTAGAAAACCCTGAACCGTGAATCCCTAGCTCCTAAGATGCCTGTTGATTAGTTGGGTAATTAATGGCTACTTTATGCAGGTCTTCTTCTTTAGGCCTTATTTTTCTTCTAAGAAGAAATGGAAAGACAGATGTAGGGGGTTCGCTGAATCTCTTTGTCTCTCTTCCCAATGTGGCCACATTAAATAAATGTCCTTTTTCTGTTTTCCACTATTAATGTGGCTCTTCCATTTGACTTATTGAGGATGGGAGGCTAAATCTGACTTGGGGCACAGGCTGGGACCCCCAGGTTCAATAACAAAGTGTCAACCACAAAAGTACAAATCCACATTTTGAGAGGTGCCTGCCACTCACAGTACACTGAACCTGGATGAAGAGGAGGGATGAAAGTTCCCAGCAGCTGCTGAAGTCATTTTACTTCAGGAACATTTTCCTTTCTCCCTCTTCAGCTAGCATCAGCTATTTTTGCTCATACGTGGTGAAACAGAAAAGTTAGTTTTTTTTGCAGAGGACCTGGGTTTGATTCCCAGCACCCACATGGTAGCTAAAAACTGTCCGTAACTCCAGTTCTAGGGGATCTGATACTGCCTTCTGACTTTTGCAGGCATTGTACGACACAAATGCACCTACCTACATGCAGGCAATACACATAAAATTAAAAAATAAGAATAACAAATATTTCAAAAAGAAAAACAAGTTTGGACTTTCTTTAGATTCTCAAGAAGATCTGACCCTTGGTAAGTCTCTCACTTGGTATACCTCGGGCTTTGCTGTCCTCTGCTTTTGGATTCTTTTGAGCAATTTGGGATTCTTTTGAGTTATTTGGGGTGGCTGTCATCTGGTGACTATCTTTGTCTTTCGGCATTCTTCTCTTGAACAGTATTAGGTTATTTAAACAGAGAAACACAGTGACATCTGGCACATAAAGTGGAAGAAGTTATCTCATAGCAGGGGGAGAGACAGAGACAGAGACAGAGAGACAGAGAGAGAGACAGAGACAGAGAGAGCTCTTAAAAGCCTTGGGAACCTGACCATAATTCCCTCAAGAGAAACACTGGAGGCCCCCTGGAGGCCTGCTTAAGTCTCCTTTGTCTTACGTTTACTTTTACTCTGAAGAGATCTGTGTATTTTGATCCTCACAGAAGGGGCCTGTCATATCTACGAGGAAACATGACTTGATTTTTTTCATGCTATGTGGTCTGACTTTATAGAATAACCTTTGTCTTAAAGGGACAGGCCCATAATCTAACAATAATGCCCCTTGTAGGAAAGATCTTGTCAATTTGGAAGCTTTTTTGAGCAAAATTGGAGTCCTATTGAACTATTTGGGGCATCTGCCACGTGACAGGAGAGGTTTGGGGGAGGAGGGGAAGGAGGAAGAGGGAGAGGAGGAGGACGAGACAACTGAAAGGCAGGGGAAATGAGGCTAGATTTAAGTAACTGACTTAAATGTAGGCTGCTTTTGGAGGATTTAACTGTAAAAAAACCTTACATTGAAAAAGTAAGTCTCAAGGGATTCTCTCTTTCATTTTGTTTCTTTCATAGGCTGTGCAGATTGTTAAGAAGTGCAAGGTACGGGGGCTGGAGAGATGGCTCAACGGTTAAGAACACTGGCTGTTCTTGCAGAAGACCCCGGTTCAAATCCCAGCACCCACATGGCAGCTAACAACTGTCCGAAACTCCAGTTCCAGGGGATTTGACAGCCTCTTCTGTCCTCTGTGGGAATTGCACAACACGGGTGCACTTACCTATATACAGGCAATACACGCATATACATAAAATAAAAATAAATAAAATATTAAAAAAAGAGAGAAGTGAAAGGTACATTGGGGGAAAAAGCAGAGGATGAGTCCAGGACTGTATTTGCCAGTGTGGGAGCTCACAGCTGCCTTCAGCCTGCTATAAAGAATCCTGAGCTTACAAGCCCAATATACTTCCCTTCACCTCCAAAAATTCTTTCTTGCAGTATAGAGTATAAAGCCAACACCAGTGAAAGGAATGTGGTGAGATTCGAGAAGTAAACAGAAGCCAGAGAGATAGTTCCGTGTTGGTACCAAATAAAGAGATCAAGGAAACCAAGGAGAGCTTAGTAACAAAGTCATGTGTACAGCCTGTTTCTAGCAGGTTGAAGATACCACATATCAATGGGGAAAGAACAAGTTGTTTAGATGGTGCCAGAAACCTGGTCTACTAGATGGACCTAGTTAGATTTCAGCCTAATATGCTATGTGTATAATATAGTTCATCAAGAAGTAAAAGATACCCAAGTAAAAAGAAATGCTCGGAACTTTACTGAAGATGTAGATTCTTGATAGTGTGCGGGAAAAATTTTCTATCTTGAGAGGCATCAGCCACAAGGCCCCCAAATTGGTAGATTTCATTATATTAAGTTTAAGGGTTTTTGTCCTTCTAGAGGGTCATGGACAATGTTGACAAGAGGCCAAATAGAATATGCATATTAGGCACACTGGAATTATTTCCTACTGGAGGAAGGGAATGGAAGTAGCAGGGTGGGGGAAGGGAATACATGAATCAAGAGAGGTAGCCTGCATGGACCCGTGATAACCCAGGGTGCCCTAGGTGAAGGGCTGACTTCACTGAAGCTCATTCTTAGAATGTGATGGGCATCACGTGTTGGAAGACTCTGAGGCATTTGGTGAGCAAATGTTTTTAAATGGCTGAGTTGTAATCAATAATTAGTATTGTCACAGAATTGCTATCAATCATACTTTGGACATTAAATGTAGAGAATGGACTCCCTTTTCACATACTACTGAATCATGTTTCATTAAATATAACTCTTCAGAACACGTAGATCTTCTCCAGACCCCACTACCAATTTATTTTGTGTTATATAATAGTGCAACCAACATTTGAGCATGTGCCAAGTACTGAAGCAGGCTCTGAAACTACATAATCCAACAACACAGTGTTTTTTCTTTCAAGGAACTCAGACTAGTAGGAGGGAGAACAAAAACAGCACAGCCATCCAACAGTTACATAATGCTTGCTATGTGCCAGGCACTGTTGTCAGTGCACATCATTATTAATCTTAATAGCTGTGTGAGGTAGGTATTCTCACCTATAATGGGGATAATAAGAGAAATTAAGTAATATGCCTTAGGTTACAGACCCAGAATGAGATAATGCCAAGATTCAAGCCCATACAGACTAGCAGCAGCATATATGTTCTTAATTACTGAATTCAAAACAATATAAGTGCCACTTGAAATACGCAGATCAACTCACTGAATAATGGGAACTCTCCTCAAATTAAAGATAGTTAAGAAACATTTCGATTACAATGTGCTTTGTAGTTCTTAAAGTTATGGGTTTGAATCTACATGTCAATTTGGGGAGAATTCATATCTTCACCAAACTCGTCTTTCCATCTATCATTATTGTATCTCTAGACTTTATTTTAAATTTTGTAGCTGTAACAATTTTAGGTTAAAAAAAAAATACAGGCTATTGCCATCGCTTTTGGTTGTCCACCAGAACCTGATGGCAAGACCCTACTACTGAAGACACCACACACATTGGTCACAGGACATGAAGAAATTAAGTCAGTACTGTGCAGGAAGCTTCCTCCCTGATAGCTAGCTTTTACAGTACTAGAAGGTGCTACACAGGCTGCTGGTTTGGGAGGGGCATCATTAAGAGCCTTACCCAGCTGTGAACCCCATGAATTTCAACAAACACTGATGTTGCAAGATATGCCCATGGGTATAATAGTGGCGTGAACATCATTGGGGTAACCAACTGCTTTCTGATTAGATTTAAGGCCCTCTCCATAGGAGGAAACACATGCCTGGTTCAGAAAATCTGGTCAAGAACCCATGGTAGGGGAGCTCACAGGTCCCAGGGGTAAACCTACTATTATTATTTTGTTAAATGAACATAGTATCAAACTAGCTTCTAAATTAATATCTCTCTACCCATAGATTAGTGCAGCTCTTATACCTCATCAGAAAAGTTTTTGTGCATGGTAGTTAATGTAGAAACTCACAACTGGTCAAATACAGAGAATAAGTAACTGTGGAGGGCTCAGTCACAAATGGAACATCTGAATCACATCCCTTCTCTAAGGCTTGGGGACCATCATGGAAGAGGGGGCAGAAAGATTGTAAGAGCAAGAGGTCAAGGAAGAATGGAGGGAAACAATGTCTTCTGGACATGACAGGACCACTGTATTCACAAAGTCACAGTAACCATGGTTGTCTGCACAAACCCCACACAATATCAAGTCAGGCAACATTCTAGCATGGGGTGGGAAGGGGTTCATAAGCCCCCACCCCCTGAGGAAATATGAACAGTTGATGGCTTCTGGGGAAGGGAGACTCAGTTTGCTTTAAGGATATGGTTTCTGGTAGGTCAACCATGTTCTAGTGGATGGCCCTACACTCAGAAGTATAATTTTTAAAATATACTTTAAAAAGTTTAAAAATTCAATTCCTAACTTGGTTGCTAAGTAACTAACAATGAACTTTATATTGATTTTCAGGTAGTAGCAAAATTTCAAAAATTGACATGCAAATGTATTTTTACATACCATGCCACCATTGATTGATTTGTAGAGGAATTACTTTTTCCTTTTTCATCCTGTAATTAAGACTTAGATATAATTCCTCAATGCCCTTTACCATGTTTGGATATTGTATTAGTTATTTTTTTATTGCTCTGGTAAAATATCATGTCCAAGACAATTTATAGAAAGGAGAGTTTACTTGGGCTTATGGTTACAGAGGAATGAGAGTCCACCATGGCAGGGAGCCATGGTGGCAAGCAGCAGGCATGATGACAGGAGCAGGAAGTTCATATCTTCAATGGCAAATAGGAAACAGCAAGAGAGCAACCTGGAAGTGGGACAAGGCTATGAACTTGCAAAGCCCATCCCCAGTGATACACTTCCTCCAGCAAAGCTGCACCTCCTTAAGATTCCACGACCTCCCAAACAGTGTCACCAACTGGGACAAAGTGTTCAAATACTGGAGCCTATGGTGGGGGGCATTTATTATTCAAACTACCACATTCTACTCCCTGGCCCACATAGGATCATGGTCATATCATAATGCAAAATGCATTTAGTTAAACTTTTTAAATCCTCATAGGTTTTAATAATGTCAACACTGTTCAAAAGTCCACACAGTCTCTTTTGAGATATAAGACATTTTAACTGTGACCTTCTGTAAAATCAAAAGCAAATTATATATATTCATATACAATGGTACAGAATGTGTATTCCTATTCCAAAAGAGAGAAATTTGGACATAGTGAGGAACTACTAGACCAAAGCAAGACCAATACACAGCAGTGCAAACACCAAATTCTATAGCTCCATGGCCCATGTCTGAGACTTTAGTTCCAATGGGTTTAAATGGCTCTGATCCTCCAGCTTTGCTGTCTGCAATGTACATCTCTATTGTGGCTTGTTCCACTCCCGGTATGCAAGCTCTCTTTGGTAGATATCTCATGTCTCTGGCATCTCCAATATCTTGGGTAGTGGTTCTCTGAAACTGGATGAAAACTAGAGGACCCCCTCACTCTTGAATTTTTCATGCCTCCAAAGCCAGTACCACATGAACAACACTGCCAAGTTCAGTTGTCAGTTTGGGATGGACCCTTGATGCCTTGAATCATTTTTGGAGCAGCATTTGTATGTTGTTTCTAGGAGCAAATTCCTTGGGCCTTTTCCTTTAACAAGTTGGAAAGTTAGCTGGGTGGAGTCTTACCCTGAGGGCACCCTTCCTGTGCAGAGCAGGGGGCCTCTCCTTAATGGCAATTCCTTTAACAGTTACAGCATCTATTCCAACATATGCATAGACTTCAGGTTTCCTAAAGGTCTTTTCCTCTCCAAACTGTACATTTTGTATTTCTTTCCGCCCCATTTGCTCTTTTTCATTACAGGTGTGCATAAGCAATATCAATAATAACAAATCCATGAATTCAACATTTTGTTGTCTTAAAATTTCCTCCACCAAATAAATTAGTTAATTACTTTTTAATATAGCTTCAGGAAAATTCTTAGGACAGTGACAGAAAGTAGCAAGATTCTTGGCAGAAATATCACAGGAAGAGCCTTTAGCCCAGTTGTTTAAGTCTTTACTTCCCTCTCTTTCTGAAGCCTCTTCAATTAGGTCTCTGTAGTCCACATTAATCTAAGCACTACTGTCTTCTACTAGAATGGCCCCTCCCTTAAGCTCTGCTTATAGCATGCAATGGCTTTTCTAACCCAAGGTTTCAGTCTTCCACATAACTCCAAAAAACAATATGGTCAGGTTCTTCACAGCAACAGCCCTCTCTCTGTACCAAAGACTGTATTACTTGCTCTGATAAAATATCATGACCAAGGCAAGAGTTTATTTGGGTTACAGTTCCAGAGGGATGAATCCATCATAGCAGGGAGGCAGAGTAGCAAGCAGCAGACATGATGACAGGAGCAGGAAGCTGAGAGCTCACATCTTCAATGGCAAACAGGAAATGGAGTGAGCAAGAACTGGAAGTGAGGTAAGGCTGTGAACTCTCAAAACTTGCCCCTGGTGACACACTTCCTCTAGCAAAGCTAAAGATTCTATGACCTCCCAAACAGTGCCATCTACTGGCACAGTCTTCAAACACTTGAGCCTATGGGGGATATTTCTCATTCAAATCACCACAGGTATCAAGGTTATTGGAGTTATTTGAGATGATGTAGCATATGTGCAAAAGTTTCAAGTTGGAATACTTTTGCTCCAGTAATATTGGGTGGAAATTGATAACAAACCTGCTATGCATAGTGCAGCCACAAAAAGGTTTTCAAACAGCTGTTTCTTTCATAGTAATTCTTCTCTGACTGTTATGGCCACTAGTGGGTCTTTTCAGTCCAGAAATTATTTTCAGTTGTCAGTAGTTTGACAGACTCTAAGTTCCTTCAACAGATTCTTGCTTTTGTTATTTTTAAATTAGGTATTAGATCTTTTGTGGTGATTCCCCCAGCTTTTTTTCAGAGCTACTTACTACATTTGTTCATGCCTTTAACTTTTGCTTGGTAGCTAAAGTTTAAGGCCTCTCCAGGATAACCTTAGAGGTAAACATTCACTCTGGTCTGCACTGATGTAGAGATCTGACTCCATGTAGTACGGCAGATAGTAGGTTCAATACCTTTTGAACACAACTTGGTTTCATTATTTCTATTATTGGTGTGTGTTTGCATGATATTCATAGACAGCATACCAGGATGTGGATGTAGAGGTCAGAGGACAACTCTGTAGAGTCAGTTCTCTCTTTCCACCTTTATGTGGGTTTTTGGGCTCAAACTCGGGTCACCAGGCTTTCACAACAAGTACTATTACCCAGTGAGCCAACTTGCCAGCCTGGGTTTTTAAAATTTTTATTTTTATGTGTATTAGTTATGTATCTAAGTGCACCACATGTATACAATCCCCATAAAGACCAGAAGAGGGCATTGGATCTCATGGAACTGGAGTTATGATGGTTGTTAGCCACCATGTGAGTGCTGGGAATAGAACCCATGTTCTCTGCAAGAACAGCAAGTGGTGTTCTTAATCACTGAACCATCTCTCCAGCCCCTATGGATTTTTTTTTTTTTTTTTTTTTGAGATAAGGTATAACATTGCCCAGGCTGGCCTCAGACTTGCTGTGTGCAAGGCTAGCTTTGGGTTCCTGACCCTCCTGCCCTAGCATCCCTGAGTGATGTATTATAGGTATGTGCCTCCATGCCTGACTTTGCAGATTCCTATCTCAAAGAATTACGTGCCTCTTCTTCCTAAGCCTGTGTCCTGAAGGAATTTGCTTGGATCTTGCTGGCTATTCCAGCTTAGAGATAGGGCTCTGCTTCCTTTGTTATGCCAGTTGTCACTTCTTGATTTCTCATATGCTGGCCTGCCATGCTTAAGTCTATAGCTCAAAATTTTTTCATTATGTTTATTTATTGTATGTGCACATGTCAGAGCAGTTGCGGAGCTCAGAGAACAACTTGAGGGTGTTGGTTCTCTCCTTGCTTTCACCATGTGGGTCACAGGGATTGAATTTAAGTTATCAGCCTTGGTGGCAAGCTCCTATTTTATCCTCCGAGCCATCTCACCAGCCCCAATTCTCTGTTTTTGTGAAGATCTTTTTTTTATTCTTTTGATCTGTGTAGGGGAAGGGGACTTAAATATATTCAAAGTTTAAGTGGAAAATCTCAATGTTTTGAACTTCATATCTTCACTGTCCAGTATTGAAGCCACCAGTCACACTCAACTACTCAATAGTTCTGTCTATCTAGTGGCTACCATACTGGGCAGTGCAGCTATAGAGCAGTCTGGTCTCCTTGTTCTATTGAATAATACTTAGGAAATTCCAGAGATGCCTTCCACGACCACCTAGCGTATACTTCCCTATTACTTGCTAGCACATCTCTGTAATTGTGTATAACATTTGTCACTAGTTGACATTTTTCTAATCTTTCTTCATGACAGATTAGGTCTATATTAGCAGTAAATCCTATTTCCTTAGCACCTCTAATGTATGGTAGGTATTTGATAGGTTTGTGAAGTGAATGAACCTACATTAGCCCACCAGGAGTATCTCCTTGCCTTTCCTGCTGGTGTAGAACATGGTCCTCCTAGGAAGATAGTTCCCATATTCATTGGATCAGCTGTGCCTGCTTGCAAGAGTCTATAACTTACTGACTTTTGACATCTCCTTATAGAAGGAGGTGGGGGGGAGGGTTTTTGTGCACCCCCCCCCGTGAAATTCCAGCTATTTCTCCCATTTACTTGCATGTAGTTATGCCCTAATTGACAGCCCTCAGTCTCTGGAGGTGCTAGAGTATATAGGTCGGGTTAAGTTCATTGAAGAAGGGTTCTATCTATGTGGTTATAGGGAAGCCATCATTTCTGCTGGGTTACGACTTTCTAGTGCAGCTGCTTTTCAATCAGCCACATTCCTGCCAGTAGGCCCTCGTCCATGATCTGTGAATAAGCCCAATAAATTCACTGCTTCCTTAGGATAAACTTTGGTGGAAACATACCTTATCACTGGGACCTAAGGAGGAGTAGATGTTGTCTATGCTCTTCCAGGTACACAGGGAAGGAATTCTCACAACACTTTCTCATTTTATTTTTATTTAAAAAAAATCTTTTTTTGGTTTATTTTTATTTTATGTGTTTGAGTGTGTTGCCTTCATGTATGTAAGTGCACCCATGTCATGCAATGTCCATGGAGGCCATCAGGTCCCCTGCAACTGGAGTTACAGTTATTAGCTGCCAAGTGGATGCTGGGAACCTAACTCAGATCCTCTGGAAAGCAGTAGTGCTCTTAGCCACAGAGTCATCTCTCCAGTTTCTCTTGCTCATTTCAAATTACAAATTCAGAATCACAAATCAAGTGTGTGTGAATAAAAGGAAGCGTTAACATGATGGCCTCCTTTTTCACTGGTCTTAAGAGTTCCTTGTTCTGAATTTCTCACCTTTTCATGCTGCTTATTCCTCACTTCTTTTGCAAGCTCTCTCTCTCTCTCTCTCTCTCTCTCTCTCTCTCTTGTATACTCATAATGAAAACAACATGGTCATGGCGAATATGCATCTTAAAATGTTCTTGAATTCAGTTTGTATGAATTTTAATTAAACATTTTATAACTATATTCATCAAGTAATTTGGTCCGTAGTCTCTCTCTCTCTCTCTCTCTCTCTCTCTCTCTCTCTCTCTCTCTGTGATGATGGAAACTAAACCTAGGCTCTTGTACACACTTAACAAGTACTTAATCTGAGTTATGTTCCCAGCCCTTTTTTACTTTGATATTTTGAGACAGGGATTTGATATGTGACTTTGGATGCCCTTGAATGCCCTCTATAGCACAGGGTGGTCTTGAAGTTATGACCCTCCTTCCTCAGCCTACTTCATAGCTGGCATTACAGGTTTGGGGCACCAAGCCTAACGTGCAACTTCTCTAGATTAAGTGCTAGTTTGGATTGCTTTTTTACATGTAAATCTTGAAAAAAGAGATCAGAATAATTTCTGAAGGTGAGAGTCTGTCCTCACATCCTCATTTGTTCTGGTTCATTGGGCAATAATACACGTATTTGTTATTTTAGATGTGTATGTATTGAATTTCTCCATATAAGATCTGCATGGGTTGGCCAAAACATAGCCTCCAAATATTCCTGGGTCTCTAAAAACTATGAATGTCACCTTATATGGAAAAAACAACTTGGAAGCTGTGATTAAATT
The DNA here is from genome assembly GCF_000622305.1 of Nannospalax galili. Classification (NCBI taxonomy): domain Eukaryota; kingdom Metazoa; phylum Chordata; class Mammalia; order Rodentia; family Spalacidae; genus Nannospalax; species Nannospalax galili. Next base: position 6,937,311 of record NW_008338118.1, on the reverse strand, counting down.
TTTTGACAGGTGGAAGATTATCATGGATTATTTGTGTGGTCCCTAAATTCAACCAAAAGTGTCCTTAGGGAGGCCAGCAGCGATTAGACTACAGAAGAGCAGGTGGCTATGAGACCATGAAGGAAAGACAGTGGTGAAGTGATGTAGCCTGAGGGGATGCTGGTACCCTTCTGAAGGGGATGCTGACACCAGTCCAAAGCTGAAGGTAACATAATGCAGGGATTCTCCCCCGGGCTCCAAAAGAAACTAGCCCTCACTATCCTGATTTTATACTTATAAGACTGTTGGAACTTCTAGTTTGCACAACTGTAAGAGAATAAATTTGTATTTCAAGTTGTATTAGTCACTTTTCTGCTGCTGTGATAGAAACACTGACCAAAGCAACTTATGAAAGGAAGAATTTATTTGACCTTACGGTTCCAGGGGAATTACAGTCTGTCTTGGTGGGGAGGCATGGGGCAGAGGTGGCTGTAGGAGGAGAGGAAGCTAAGCTCTATATCTTCAAGCAGACACAGGAAACAAGAGAGTGACTGGAGATCTGGCAAGGCTTAAGAACTCTCTAAGCCCACCCCCAGTGACATGCTTTCTCCAGGATAACCACACCTTCTAAGTCTTCCCAAAAAAGCACAACCAACTGGGAACAAAATGTCCAGATACTTGGAGCCTATGGGGGACATTTTCATTCAAAATACCACACAAGTCATTATCCTTGTGGTAATTTACTATAGTAGAAACAGGAAATTAATAAAGGCTGCAATGTATTCTGTATCTAAGAGCTTAAATGATCCTGGGGAAGCATTAAGAAGGATTTACACAGCTTCTTGATATTTACTCTTTAAATGGTGATTGTTTATGAGGTCTGTTCACCTTTTCCTGCTATAACTATCACTTTAAAGTTAGGATTGTTTTTATTGTTATTGATTTCATAGTGAAGCTATACATTGAAACTGAGCTTGCATGCTGACTTTCTAGCTATCTTCATCTGATCCTTCTATAATAGGTGAAGTATTTTCATTATGTTTAGTTTGGCAACCAATAAAAATGCATTGGGACAGCTAACCCCTCTAGCCTGTCTATTTCAGGAATTGCAAGTAGACATACTAATCAGTGACAGTAATAACTCGAAGGAGAAAAATGATCTTTGTTCCGCATTCTTGTAAAAGACAGAAACATCTCATCACTAGGTGATTACAATGAGATGTCAGTTGGCATCTTCACCTGTGAGGTGTCCATCAGTCTTTGATCATCCCTCTACTACTTTATAACCTTCCCTGTAAATGACTTTCCCTACAAGATGACTCTTTAGGGATAAGAATCCCTGCCAACTTTTGACTAGCTAGCTTATTGTAATAAAGCTTTTTCTCTACCATGCCTCTTGATGGATTATTTCCATTATGGAGTGAGTTCAGTGTGTGTGTGTGTGTGTTTTGTTTTGCTTTTGTTGTTGTTTATTTTAGACAGGGTCTCCGTGTAGCCCCAGCTGGCCTGGAACTCACTATGTAGACCAGGCTAACCTGATATCCACCTGCCTCAGCTTCCCAAGTACTGGCTAGGATTAAAGACAAGTGTCACCACACCTGGTTTTAAAATGACTCTTTTAGATGGTAGCATCAGGATAAAGAGTTGTGCAATTTTATTAGTAAACATTCATTGGAATATTTATTATATACTATCCACATAAAAGATTGTTAATGTAATACATTTCTTTTCTTTCTTTTTTGGTCTTTTTGAGACAGGGTTTACCTGTAGCCCCAGCTGGCCTAGAATCCACTATGTACTATGTAGACCAGGCTGGCCTTGAACTCACAGAGATCTGCCTGCCTCTACCTCCCAAGTGCTGGGATCAAAGGAATGCGGCACCACACCAGGTTAACATAATACATTTATACAATAGAACTTTACATAGCCATTGAACTTTTAAGGAGCATTTCATGATACAGTGAATTTTAGAGTGACTCTGCATGATAAACAACTACTAAAGGCAGTTTTCTTCCCCAAGTTATATACCAAACAAATGAACAACAAAAGAGTAGACTGAAGTAGCCACTACTTTGTTTTTTTTCTTGAGTGGTAGAATTTACAAAAATATTTTTATGTCCTCTACAAGTGACACTTAAAAAAAGTTCCCCCAACCTTGGTTCACCAGCAACCTTTCTGGACTTGTACTGTGTGGATGGTCAGAAGAATTTCTTTTTACTTTTAACAAACAGTAGTGAAGGCCTCTTTCCTCACATTTTGTGTGGTAATGTGATTGCCTCATGAGTATATCTGGTTTCTTACTCCTCTAGAAGAGTCATTGTTTTTTGACTGAAAGGAGGCAGGACTAGATTAATGTTTTATTCAAGACCTAAGCCTGTTAATTGGCATACAGTAGGATGAGTTAAATAAATGCATTCTTTTCAAGAGCAAGTGGTAGGTGACTAGGACCCTGTTACCAATCCCATTACAACCGCTATTTTACCTGTGTAGTAGATTGTGCTCAAACCAATACAGTCGAGTTAGCCTCCTTCCTCTTTCACAGTACCATGTTACCTCCCAGAAGACACCTAATGAAAATGCATGGTCCTGGCGCTGATCGCTGCGCTCCCATGGTCCTGCAGGCCTTTTTTTTTTTTTTTTTCACCTTGCAAGGATTTTTCCAAAATGCAAAACAGATGTAAAAAATATATTATACTAAACATAAAGTTCTCATAGATGACAGTGATAATGAACATGATTATGGGTAGTACCATGATGCAGCCTTTGGAATTTTTCTGTGAACAGATTGTTTTATTTCCCTGCTTCTGTCCCATGTACAGATTCTGATTCCTAGAAGTCCCCCAGGTCATTTAGCCTAAAAATCTTCTGTTCAGAACTGTCTTTTCCTAAGCATAGCTGTTTAAGTAAAAGCAGAAACCAACTGCTCCTCAGTGGTTATCTTCTGCCCAGAACCACCAGGCCTCTTAATCAAAATGTATTTCTTTGCTAACTCAAGCTCTTTATCTTACTTGCAATATGCTGATTCATGGAGAGAAGGAAAACAAAAAATGAGAGAAAAAGAAATGCTTTCTTGACTAAATTACTTTTGCTAGGCATTTGAAAGACTTTTTGATTTCTGTAGTTTTAACTAGCTATGGTGAAGACTAGGTTTACAGAGTTTTTTTGCCTTCAGAATCCACATAAAAATTTCTTGTAAGCTTACATGTGTTTGAGTTAACAAAACACCAAAATAAATAAATAAATAAAAACTGGATCTAGTGGCTTAATGCAATTGAGACTCCTCAGCCCTTCAATAGAAAAACAAATCTCATTGCAATTTCTTTGGAAGTTACTTATACAAATACCTTGGAAACTGGATCAACAAAATCAAGCCCTGATATGTGTGTGTATTCATAATCCTTTACCTTGAAACTCCCCCTGGCTGTAAGAATTTCCATTCTGTGAGGAAACAGGTTCAGAGATTACATAGTGTATCTAGTCATGTGGCCCGTGAATCTGCTGTAGAAGGGACCACACACCCTTCCTGGTTCTGTGTATATCTAGGTTGAATTCTATGGTTTTCTGTAACAGAAGTGTTTTGATAGTTCCAGATACTTGTATGGAAATTTGTTGAGGACACAAAAAAGTGTCAAGGGGAAGGCGTTGAAGGAAAAAATCCCAACCCCTATGCCATCTGGACAGTCAGGCAGTTCAGAAAGATTGCAGTTGTTTTACTTGACTTGTGACTGTATGCAATCCTCATTACCAACACAGGTGAGATCAAGTCCCCTCTCTTAAGACTTCGGGGGGGCTTCAATCACCTGGGCCTAATAAGATAACTGTGCTTGGCAGGAAATAGCAGAATATATTTTTGCAACTTAGTCTCCCAAGTTCTATCATCGAGAATACTCCTCTGTTATTCATTTGTTTGACATATATCTTAGGGAAGAATACATCTCACTATAAACTTCGCCATATCATGAAACTTCATAAATGTTTAACGGCTATATAAAGCTCTATTGTTTAAGTGTACCGCGTCAACAAATCCTTTGACTAATGCTATATAAACAATGAAGTGAATGAATAACACTATCTACCTCTCATTATCCTAAGAATTTCTGGATATAGAATTACCGGTACAAAAGGTATGAAACATTAATATTCGTTTTTGTACTGGGTTCTCTCTATATACCCACTTCCAAAGAAGGCACACTTGTCTCACCTTTGTTTTGACTGTCATCTTAACTTCTTGCCCGACTCTCGCCTTTCCACCCAGCTTCATTTCAGCATTGTAATGCCAGTGCCCACTTTTAAGCTTTTTACCAGGAAACGTACAAGTCTCAAGTGCATCTGCTTATAGAATTTTTTCCCTCTAAGATACTGTTACAAATAGTATTAATTAGGTCCTTTTAGGGAGCTTCCAATTTCTTTGCTCATTTTAATTGGACTTTAAAGCATGCGAAAAACCGATGAGTACCCCCACCACCAGGATTTGGGAGTACAGCTCAGACGTGGGGTACAGCGACATCGCCAGAAGCTGCCTGCTGTTTTAGAGGCGCCTCCGGGTCCCCGCCCTGGGCTGCACGGGCGGCTGGGGCCCTGCAGCAGCAGACCTCTGTGCAAACTGTCCGCCTCGGGAGCTGCAGGCACCGGGAACCATGGAGCGTCCTAAGTCGTGCGCAGATGTCCTGCCTATCTACCCAGCTACACACTTCTCCAGCTATCTCGAGGCCACAGAAATCTTTAGGAAAGCGCTTGGGGCAGAGAAAGTAAGTTTCGGTGGCTACCACGCCTCCCACAGCACAGCGCGGGTTTCCTTCCGAGGGCGGGCGGGGACACTACGGTTCTGCAGCCGGGAGCGAGCAGCTCCACTCCGCTTTCCCGGACTCGAGGAGACAGACGCGGCCGCGGCCGCAGCGCATTTCCCACCCTCAGGCTGGCGCTTCCGCCCGCGCGCCCCTCCCCCCACCACAGGAACCGGCAGCTCACAGCTCCCGCGCTTCTCTCCAGCCAGCCAACGCGGGCCTGCCTTTTATAGGCGCTTCAGCCAATCAGCGTGCTCCTTTCCTTCTGCCCGCCCTCCCGACCAATCGGCGTCGCCCTGGTGTAATCTTCGGCTCCTCGGCTGCTCTCGGCGATTTTCGCTGTTGCTGGCTTTTTCAGGAGCTGCTCGCTCGCAGCCAGAGAGACGCTGCTTTTTTTTTTCCGGGTTCGGAGCCGTTCCGGATGCTTTAGGCTGCCGGATGTCTGATCTCCGGATAACTGAGGCGTTTCTGTACATGGATTATCTGGTAGGTGCGGGGCGGGGGCGGCGTGTCGCCTCTCGATCGCACGGCGCCCGATGGCCCCGCCTGAGCGGCAGCCTCTCCGCTTGCTTGCTTCGGGATGGGATGCCTTCGGGCTCTCTCCCACCGTGTGCAGGACGCCGTGGGGCGGCCTCGGGGAGGCCGGGCGGCGGGGCTGACAGGTAAAGGCGCGGCGGGGCGCGGGCGATGGGACCGCCCTGCGCTCCGCTCCGCGCTCCTCGCGCACCACTTTCTTTCCCGGGAAGCTGGAGTTTTCCGCTCTCCCTCCAGCCCAACTCCAGGTGCTATTAAAGAGCCATAACCAGAATGGCTCACTAAGTGCCCGGCAGCTCCAGTCATTTGGTTGTTATTAGATCTCAAAAGAAATGACCTGGGTCGCGGCGGGATTTTAAAAGCACATTACCAGAAAGTAGACAGGACTAAACTGCATTGCAACCCGGTCTGAGCTGGATTGGGTAGGGGCAGGCCACTATACCGATGGTATTTGCCTCACCGGTCTAGTCGTGGTGCATGCCACTGTTGCCCTGTGCACGGATTGGCACCGGGTTTTAGGCCAGTCTTGTGCTGAGAAGTTTAGGTGGGAAAAGTTTCAGAACAGTGCAGCGACGGGACACTTGTAAAAATTGACGTGTATGTGTTTGTGGAATTGTGCAAGCCCCATGTTTTTGTTCAGAGATTCTATTTCCCCAGAGCTGCCTGTTTGTGGTTAGGCTGATCCTCACTGACATGAGCTGTGTTCGATCCCATACAATTACTGTGTTTATGGTGTTAGGCTGAACCGCTATTGCCCTGCAGAGCTAAAGATGGTTAGAAGAAACATTGGCCTTCCTGTCATTTTGTTGGACACATGCGCTCGATTTTCCACCGCAGATTGCCCTGACAGAGATTTGCCAGCGCCTTCTAGGAATTACAGTTAAGGCGCCTGTACCGAGAAAGACTGAATGCTTTCCAGATCAAGAAACTCCAGGCAAGGGCAGCTTTTGTAATGATACCTGTGTGTTGGGGTTTATTTTAGTACGCAGCAATAAATATTTCTCCTAAAGCGTTATAGTTTGATGAACTTGCTGGCAAGGATGTTGGGCCGGTTAGCACATGACCTTGAAATGGAGCTGAGTCAAAGGTTTTGAGTAGAAATTTAATTTTGTTGTTTGTTTATGTATTCATGGCAGTAACATATCTTTGTATAAAGGGGTGCCACACACTCATTGCTGTAGCAGGTTAAGTGAATTGATTATATGTTATGAACATTCTTTAAAGTACGAGGTACTCCATAGGCTGAGGGCTGTCCAGAAGACTATTTTCTAAGTTGAATGATTAATTTGTAGCTTGAGTGATACAATACTATGGCTGTCTCTTTTAATCTCCCCAAATGAAAGCCAGTTTGTTAAGGGTAATTAACAAATAGGAAGAAAGTATAGGTTATATTACTTGCTAATTTTGGATACTTTAACTAAGTATGCTTCAAAAAGGAATTCAGATGATTCTGATCATTTTTTTCTTATTTACTGAGCATGTTTTAGAATTATAAATTGTATCACAAAGCTGTCTTTGAAGTGCCAAACCCACTAAAAGCACTGAGTGAAAACTGTTAAAGACTAGTTACTCAGGTTAACCTCCAGCTTATCTTTCTGTTGATAGGTAGATGAATATTTGTGGGCTCAAGGTTATCCTGAGCGCATCTAGGTGGCAGTCAGTAGGCCCCTGTTTTTACTTGGCCTATTTTTTTTTACATTTTGCTTTAATACTGAATTATTGTTTTGCCACTTAAACCATGCTTTCAGAAATTCCCAAGTACAGTGAAACAGCCCCATAAAAGTCATTGGCTATGCTCCGGAGGGGCCAAAAAAATCTTAAAGGAAGCAGTTCAGTTTTTATGAGTGTGCTAGGTATCCCCTATAAAAACATTGAAGAAAGCCCTTCGCTATTAAGTGGGCCAAAGGGAAAACAAAACAAGCCCCTGCCCTCCTGAGGTGACTTTATTGTGTTTGCTTTTTGTTCATCAATTTTCAGAGAAAAATGATGGATCACATCACTCCCTTCTTCCCGCCTTTCAGGTTGACTTGTTTGCTCATGCATACTTTTTGCATGGTGTTTATTTAAAATCCCATTTCTGAGAATTCAGGATCAATGTCTTTGATTGTGCCTGGGATCTTATTTTTAAAGTAAATCAATTCCTAAATTCTTATACTTACCTTCCAGTAGGAAAAAACATGGTCCTTTCATTCCAAGTTAGGCTGCAGGTTTCGCTGAGTGGACTAGAGGAAGTGCCCCTTTTGTGTACTTGACAGGAGTAACGGTGTGTGGTCCTTTCTCTTTCTTCTCTTTACACAGTATTGGACATTTTAGTTGTTGGTGGGAAGAGCTGTGTGTGGAGGTAATGTCCATTGTTTTTAATACTGGGTGTCATCACTTAACCTTATTTGGAGGAGAGTCCAAAGAAAGAAAGAAAAAGGTGAGGGTGCTATTTTGAACTACTTTTAACAGGACTGAAATGGTAAAACAAATGAAAGAAGCTGGTTGATCTTTGAGGTTGCTATTAATTTCTTAAATGTTCTCAGAGGTGACAGCCAAGGTGAAGGCCTCGTCTTAATATTTAAGCCAGGGTTTTTATTAATCTTGGTTCAGGGAAATAGTGGTAACTTCAAATCCTGAATAATTATATGCATCACTTGTACTGTGCCTGGCTTGGTGCCTGGCATGTAGTCAGGGCCCAGGATTACTTGTTGATTGAATGAATATGAGATGGGAAAAACAGTTCTACTGTCTTTTAAACTGAGACAAGATAATATCTGTTTAGATTAGGGATTTTGTTTTGTGGAATGTGGAATGTATCCTTTACACTTAACTCTAAGATTATCAAGACAGAATTTCTTTAGCAATTTAAACATGAAAGTTTTCTTTTCTGGCTGGTGTGGGTGTCTGCCTTGTAGGCCATATCCCTCTCCCCCTTTTCTTCAGGGTATTTGTACACTGGCCTGCTCTATGGTTGAATACTTAACTATCACCTACAGGAAGCACCTCCCCCCCCCAACAGCAGGTAAAACTATTAAGATAATTTGCAGAGCTTTTTGAAGAGAAAGAAAATAACAATAAAATCAAGAATGACCATGTTAAAAAATATTTATTTCTTAATTTTTTTCTGTGTATATTTGCCTGCATGTAGGTAGGTGCACCCATGTTGCTCAGTGCCCGAGGAGGTTAGGAGAGGGTGTTGGATCCCCTGGACCTGGAGTTACGGATGGTTGTTAGCTGCTATTGAGTGCTGAAAATCAGCCATGGGTCCTCCTCAAGAGCAGCCAGTCCTCTTAACTGCTGAGACATCTCTCCAGTCCCAAGAATGACCACGTTTATGAAGGTTTTTCTGGGAGGATGGACAGGATCAATTTCTAGATTCCTTTCAGTTCAGTATGCTTTTGTTTATCTTATATGTGAAGATTGGCTTGGATCTCACCTTTTTCTCCTTGTACCGTCAAAACTACAGCAATAAAGTTCTTTATTCTGCATATAATAGCAGTGATGATTAAATGAGATAGTGGAGGTAAATCTATTTATAAACAGCACATTGCTTTTCAAATTGAAATGTTAAGGTATTGTGATTATGCTGATGATGCTATTTTTACCCTCCCTGTGGAGTGACTGCTCTTTAGACCTAAGTGTTGAGCTGCATTTTAAGTTAGTCTAAATATATGGAATGATCAGGAGTGGTAGTTAGCAACTTTCCAGGATCATTTAATACCTGTAAAAGCAAAATCACATTCTCATCTGTTCCTTAGCCCTTTCAACAAATACTCATGGGACCCCTATGTTGTCCATGTTTCTGGAAGTCATGGAAGATGGTTTCTAATCCTCTCCTTGGTTGCAGGACTGTGAGGCAAGTGGCTTTTGGGGAGTCTGTGGCAGGACAGGGTGAAGAGCATATAGAGGAGAAGGCAGATTCTGACATGATCTTTTCCTTTCTAGTGCATTTCTCTGTTATGTATCTTTCTTTTAATATTTTATTTATTTTTATTTCATGTATGAGTATATTGTGTATTGCCTGCACATGTGTAAGTGCACCCATGTCATACAATGCCAGTGGAGGTCAGAAGAGGGTAACGGATTACCCTGGAACTGGAGTTATAGACAGTTGTTAGCTGTCATGTGACTTCTGGGAATTGAACCCAGGTTCTCTGCAAGAACAGCCAGTGCTCTTAACCGCTGAGCTACCTCTCCAGCCCCATCTCTTGTGGATGTTTCTTTGTTTCATTGCAAACAGAAATGTAAAGTTAGACTTGCAAATGTGACAAAAATGCTTGATTAGTCTTGGATGCTGTCAGTGTTCATTACATTTTCTGTTATGTTCGGGATTTAGTAAGGTTAGTTTAGTAAGATTTCTTCTTTGTATTGACTGATGAACTTGACCTAGTTTCTTGATCAGAGGCTGTACCTGCCCAGGGCAGTTGTGTCATTTCCGTAAGTTCACCCAGCTAGCAGGTAAGTGAGCTGGTACTGTAGCTCAAGGACCCTGCTTCTTCAAGATCTCCTACCCCCAAATCTTTCTCTTTAATGCAGGTCAGTGACTTAGGCATCTTGGTGTTAAAAGCTGATGGAATGCGCTGGGCCTTTGATCCTACCACTCCGGAGGCAGAGGCAGGTGGATCTCTATGAGTTCAAGGCCAACCTGGTCTACATAGTAAGTTCCAGGCCAGTACAGAGGACCCTGTCTCAAAAACACCCCCCTTCCCCCACAAAAAGCCGATGATATATGCTTGAAATTTTGCATATATCATGTAAATACAGTTGTCTCTATTTTTTGAAGGGTCCACATCAGTGGATTAAGTTAACCATTGATTGATTGAAAATATTTGAAAAAAAATTGTGTCTGTACTGATTATGTACAAACTTTCTTTTTCGGTTATCATTCCCTAAACAATACAGCATAACAACTATTTACATAGCATTTATGTTATATTACATGTAAGTAATATAGGGATGATTTAAAGTGTATGATAGCATGCCCATACATTATATACTAACAGTATGCTATTTTATATGAGGGACTTGAGCAGCTGTGGGTTTTGGTATCCTTGAGGGGTTGGAAGCAATCCCCTGCTGGTACCAAGGGATGACTGTACTACTCTTCTTCCTTAGAAATGTGCTCCCAGGCTATTGTCACATTAAAGTAAAGGCTCCAGGTAGACCAGCTAATGGTCTCTCCTTACCAGGGACTTAGCTCTGTTGACCAAGTACCATCATAGGGAAGGCTGGCTGGAAGGTGCTATGTGTTCAGCCTCTGTCCCACAGTGTCCTTACTCTGGTTACTGAGTTGATCTTCAGATTCTAAAGTTCTATCAAGTGATACAGATAGATATCCAAACATCTTTGTTACTCGGCCCCATAGAATCACTTTCAGGGGACATTCCTGCCTGCCACAACCCCAGTTCTTGATGAGGTTGCCAGCACTCGCAATCTATTTGTTAAGGTTGTTATACCCCTTTAGCCTAAGAAATGGGGCTGATCAGCAGACACTAGGCCACAAGCAGCAGCCTATGAACTTCAGTGGGGCAGAATTCCCCAGAGACATTAACCACAAGGGATTTGTTTGTGACGACAATTGAAGAAAAGGAAAGATTTTTAAAAAATAACAAAAAGTGAAGGTTCCCCCTAACACTCATAAATTGAATTAATGATGATGAACTAGGTAGCTTTTTATTACTATAAGGATGTACCAGAGTCATGTTTTATTTTTATGAAGAAAAGTTTATTTGGCTCATGTTTCTGCATGTCCAAGGTCAGGGGCTGTATCTACTAATGGCCTTCTTATTGGCAGAGTTCTGAGGTGCTACAGGACTTTACCTGGAGAGATGGGGAACACACATGTCTGTGTTTGTGTCTGTATAGGTGCTCTCCTTCTTATAAAATTACTAGGTTTCAGTATTGAGTTCTTCACCCTAGTGATCTTTAATTCTGGACTTCTTCTGCTGATCTCTTCTTCAAAGCCCCACCTATAGACACCATAGTTGGATTGAGCTTCCTACATACATCTTTGGGAATGAAACTTCTACATGAGTTGGAGGTAGAGACAGGGACAATCTGTTTTGGAGCCTGCACTCACCTTTAGTTATGTTATGGCATCCCTTAAGTCTTAACATGTTTTGATGAGTCTAAGAAGCCCAGTCCGTGAAGTGTCTTGGCATGTTTACTTTTAGTGGGGCTGGCTTCGCAGGTAAATATTACAGAATTCAGTATAACTGGTACTTGGTCACCATCTTGAGAGTCTTAATTTTTGAGTAAGGTGCTTTGTGTTTTCATTTTGTATTGGTCTATCAATTAATTATGTAGCTGATCCTGACTTGTGCTTCAGTAGAGACACTGCTGCTATCTGAGCTGCAATCTGCATCAGTCCTGGTTTTCTCACTATCTTAATCCCTCTTTTATCACTGTACTCCAGTCTGGTACCTGATAATCATTCCACTATAATATTAATTAAGTAGGTATCACTTAAAACAGACTTAGAGGCTCTGAAAGCCTTGAGTATTTTCTTGGATCATGCATCCAGTAGATCAGCAAACCATGGGGTTTGAACTCAGCTTCTTAGATTCCAAGTCCATGCTTGTAAACATTGTTAGATAAAGCTTAGCTAATATAATGAATAATTATGGGGAGGGATACCCAGATCATAGATACAGTGCTAGACATCGAAGGGTCGATTGATTGCTGCTGTCACTTGGTTTCCTGAGAAAGGGCCTTGTTGAAACTCAGGGAACCTGTGTGGGTATGTTCTTGAAGTAGTAAGTTCTGCTCATAACCACTCTCTCCTTTTTTTTTTTTTTTTTGGAGACAGGGTCTCCCTGTACCCCAGTTGGCCTGGAACTCACTTGGTAGAACAAATTGGCCTTGATCTCACAGAGAGCCACCTGCCTTTTGAGATTCAAAGGCATGTGCCACCACACCCCTGCCCTTCCTTTGCTTTTTGCATAAACATTGGCTTTCTCTTTGACTCAGAGCCCAACACACCTACCCAGAGTGACTGGCTGCCTGAAAGTTTGGATTTGCAGGGCAAGCTCCTCTGTCTGATTCCTTTGTTCCTTGGTTTGCTGGGAACTATTCTAACCATCGGACTGCTGCTTTCTGGGGTCTTCACTGCAACTGAGGCTGTACTTTCACCAAAGCTTTTCCTGGACTCTCAGGGTGCTAAGCCTCAGCTGCTCTCTATGACCCGTCTCTCTTTCAACAGGAAAACCATGCAGGAAACTCTTACATATTACCAAGTCCTGCTTCCAGTTTGAGATGGAGGTTCAGGTCCCCTCTCTATCATAGCTTCCGCATACTGACCCTGAGGAAGTACTTCCCAGAAGATTTCACCTCAGTGATGCTGGTCTCTTGTTACTTACAGCTGATTTTTTCAGCCTCAGCTAACCAGCATCAATTGTCCCAGTAAAGCAAAGGTTTTAGTTCAGGTTCTGGTCTCTTCTTTATCACAGCTGATTCTTCAGCCCCAGCCGACCAGAACCCACAGATTCTCAATTCAAAATATCACACAAACAGCCCTGATAGTCTCTGCTTCCCTTTGAAGCTTCGCAAGCCAGGCCTCCATTGTTCACAACTCTTTCAGCATAACTGTTCCAAGCTCCAGCAACAAACTCTAACACAAACTCAATGACTTTTCCAGCCCACAGTTCCAAACACTTCCACAGTGCCAAGGTCAGGTCTGTTCTAACAAAACCCCATAATCCTGGTACCAATTTCTGTTCTAGTTTGTTTCTCCATTGCTGGCACAAAACACTGTGACCAGTACCAACTTGGGGAGGAAAGGGTTTATTCGGCTTTCATCTCCCGGGTCACAGTTCATCAGGGAGCCCAAGGTTAGGAACTCAGGGCAGGAACCTGTAGGCAGGAGCTGAAGCACAGGCCCTGCTATGGGCTGTCTGACAGGACAGCTGTGGATTTTGCCTCTTACTCTTGGGGAAGGGCATGTGAATCTGGAGCAGCTCCAATACCATTGATTGAGGCCCAGAGTGCCTACACTGGTTCCAGCCAATCTGGACATGAAGCCAGGAGCTAAAAGAAATGAGGTTCTTTCAAAGTTTTATATTTAAGGATGAATTAGTACAAGCATTCAGATAAGTACAGAAAATAATTTGTCTATCTCTTGTGTACTTACTGCTTTGGTTTAATAGGTGTTAATGTTTTTCATTTAAACTTCAAAAGCTTGGTACTTTTTAAAAACGAAAGAAAAAAAGAGGAACTTTCAGACCACTACTGAAGCATCTACTCTTTCTACCTTCCTTTTCTGCCTTTGTCATTGGTGACAGCTATCCAGAAGTTAGTGGGTATCATGTGTGTGTTGGCCTCTTTATGACATATGTATGCTTGCTTCAACTATATAGTATTGTTTCATGTTTGTTAAATTTTATAGAAATTGTGACATACCACTCTTTTTATGTTTGCTTTTTGAGACCAAGTTTCACTGTATAGCGCTGGCTGGCCTGGAGCATGCTTATGTAGACCAGGCTGGCCTTGAACTCACAGAGATCTGCCTGCCTCTGCTGGGATTACACCTACAAATCTTTTTTTTTTCTTTCATATTTAATGTTTTATTTTGTTTCAAGTGCCAATTAAAATACCTTAATACTTGATCTCTTTTTCCTTTTTATTGAAGTTTTGTGAATTTACTCCAATATATTTTGATCATAATATTTAGATTACCCTCTCGTATCTACAACCCTCTTTGCTAATACCTCCCACCACCCCCTGACATCCCCACAAAATTTCTTGTATTCTATAGAGTTAGGTTTGTGTCTCCAAATGCTCTTTGGTGTGAGTTCATCCTATGGAGTCTCACTCTTAAATATTTTTTATTATTTTTACTTTATGTGTTTGCGTGTATTACCTGCATGTAGGTAAGTGTACCCGTGTTGTGCAATGCCTGCGGAAGACAGAAGAGGCTGTTGGATCCCCTGGAACTGGAGTTCCAGACAGTCGTTAGCTGCCATGTGGGTACTGGGATTTGAACCTGGGTCTTCTGCAAGAACAACCAGTGTTCTTAACTGCTGAGCCATCTCTCCAGCCCTGAGTGTCTTAAACAAGACTGAATCTCCCCTTCCCAGCAGCCTTCAGTTGCCAATGGTTCCTTAGGTTGGGTTGGGATTTCCTATCCACTTCCCCATGTCCAGGCTGGGATTTTGTTTGGCTTAAGCTTACGTGGGACTTGTGCATGTTCTTACCATTGGTATGAGTTCATATGAGTAGCTTCCCAGCTGTCTGGAAAACTGTTTCCTTGTGGTCATCCATGTCCTATGACTCTGACAATTTTTCTGCCCCTCTTCTGCAATGATCCCTGAACCTTGGGAAGCAGAAGTTTGATATAGGTGTTCTATTCAGGGATAGGCAGTCTGCAGCATCTTATTCTCTGCACGTTGGTCAGTTGTGGTTCTCTGTGCTAATTACCATCTGCTCTATAAGAGAGCTGTTTGCTGAGAGTTGAGAGATGTATTAATCAAGGCAGGTCTGGGTCATTCCTAGCTTCTGAAACCCATTTTTTACCTTCTCTGATTAAGTTTTTGAGATCAATAAATGTTGCTGCATAATAGATCAGTAACTTGCTTCGTGTTTCTGGTTTTGATGTTATCATTTTTGGTTACGTGTAGAGATCTTACCTGGATTTGGGGAGAAGTTCGTAGAAGAGAGTGTTCGTTTTAAGAGGTGTGTGGTGGTTTTACTACTACATGCAAATCATATAAACTGTTTTATGGAATTTGGTTATGTTAATTACAGCTTTTATTATAATTCATCAGTTTGTTTTAGAGTTTTTAAGTGATTTTTAAGTCGCGGCACATGTACTGAATATATAGGTGTGTTGTCTGTGTCCAAACTGAGATTATTTTGATAATATGTTTATTATGGTAAAGTAAAGCTTATGAAGGCTGGGTGTGGTGGCACACACTGCCTTAATCCAGTACTGGAGAGGCAGAGGCAGGAGACTCTCCTCCGACTTGGAGACCAACCTGGTCTGCATGAGTTCTAGGCCAGCCAGGGCTACATAGTGAGATCCTTTAAAAAAAAAAAAAAAAAAAGAACTTAACAAAGGAAACAACAGAGCACAATGGGGAAAAAAAAAATCAGTAATCCAGCAGCCCAGATACACAGCTAGCATTCTTATAGTAAGTTGTCCTGAAATCTGTGTATAGACATGTATATGTCTATTACTATTCAGCTAATAAAGCAGCTATTATCTGTTTTTATCCACGTAGACAATCAACCTGGCCTTGTAACAGAAAGATTGCTTTGTAGCCTACTTTTTTGTACTTACAAAATGCTCAATTTTAATGCTTTCTCTTGTGTACCTTGAAATTTATGCTTATCCTAGTACATTGCTGTACTTACCACTTTCCCTTGACTATTTTCTGTTTGCTTTAATTTTGGCTAAAGGTCAGTAACACTGCTACTAATATTCCGTGTGTTCTGGTTTCATCTTGATTGCTGGGATAAAATACTCTGATCAAAAGCTACTTTGGGGTGAAGGGGTTTCTTTAGCTTACAATTCCAGGCTGCAGTCCATTGTTGGGGCGAAGTCAAGGCAAGAACTCAATTAGTCACATCACAGCTACAGTCAAGAGTAGAGAGAAAGGAGTACACTGTCCTGCTTTCTGCTAGCTTTCTTCAGGGCCCAGCCCTTCAAATGGTACCTCTCATACTGGGCTGGGTTCTCCTACATCAATTAACAGTCAAGACAGCCCCCCATAGACAGGCCCACAAGTCAACCTAATCTAGATAATTCCTCAATTGAGACTCATTTAGTGGCCCAAACTATTCAGAAAATTTGAAACAATTCACATAACAAGTGAGAGGCAGAGTCAGGATTTGAAGCTGAGCATTCTGGCTCAAGGTTTCCAAATGATCCCACACATGTCACTTTTTTCACCCTAGGAAAGTCACATTTTTAGCTGCCATGTGGGTGCTGGGATTCAAACCTGAGTCTTCTGCAAGAACAGTCAGGGTTCTTAATTGCTGTGCCATCCCTCCCCCCCCTTTTTTTAATTAAAAAAATTTTTTTCCCCAGATTTCTTTACTATTCAGCTAATAAAGCATCTAATTTAGGATGCTAATGTGAATTGTGAATCTCTTAAAGGGTCATTGTTATGGGTAATATTCTTAATTCTTTGTGGGTAATTTTGCTTTATGATCAAGTCCTAAAAGTAGATTTCTTGGGTCAAAAGGTACCATCACTTTAGGGCTCTTGATATTGATTAAATGAGCAAGTATTTGTAATGCACTCAAAATTGTGTCTGGATATAATGAACCACTTTTTAATTCAATAAAGTAATGCAATGAAGTTGATTATCATGATGCTAATTAACATTGATTGAAAATTACTCTGTGCTAGATTCTGTGGGAAATGCTGAACAGACACTCACCTGTCAGTACTTTCAACAACCCCTTGAGAGTTGTAGGAGCTGTTACTACTCTCTTTTATTGTGCTTGAGGGAAATCAAGGATGAAGAATTGAGTAGTCGTGATTGGCTCTAGCTGGAAGGATTGGTGACCTGTCTGTAACTTAATCTATATTTTTATTTTTGGTCTTTTTGAGACAGGGTCTCCCTGTAGCCCCAGCTGTCCTGGAACTCACTGTGTAGACCAGGCTGGCCTTGAACTCACAGAGATCCGCCTGCCTCTGCCTCCCAAATGCTGGGATTAAAGGCGTGCACCATCATGCCGGGCCCAATCTGTATTTTTTTTTATTAGAGAAGAAAACTGAGTTTGAAGTCTGTCCCAGGTTTTTCACCTGTTATCTGTGTAATATGAAGTGTTTTTCAAATCTCAGTCCATGGCAACATGGAGAAATCAGGGGAGTAGTACAGAGTTATCATAAAATTAATTTACCTATTTAAAAGAATTGAGAAATAGGCCTATCCTTCCTATTGTGCAACGATCGTAAATGCTACTGCCTCATAAAATGCTATTATCAGGCAGAATAGAAAGATGATAGTCAAGTCCCCAAGTTTATATGCATGTATTTAGAACATACTTATTTCTAAAACCCAACATATTGGGGACTTGGTTTAAGACAGATCACCCTGGACCACAGTTTCCTTATTTGCAAAGTTTAGATACAGTAGAGCCTTTGTGATGGTTAGCATGAGTTAAAATACAGCATTTTGAAAAGTGGATTTTTACCTATTAATTTCAATTTTTTCTTTTTATGTACTTCATTTCCATTCTAATTTGATGACTTATATGATTATGAAGTTGCTTTTGCATAGTTTATCATTCATTTCCTCAATTTGCTCTTGTTTATAAGCCTTTTGTGTTCTGGTCCTCTTGGGAAGCAGGAGTATACAAGTGAATGAAGCATCAGCTTCCCTTCAAGTTACTTAGCAACACTTGTGCAATAAAAACTAAGCAGTTGAATTTTGGAGTAGCATAGCTTATTAGATAGAAATAAAGGGTACTGAAGGAGCACTTAAAATGAACTCAACCTGGACTTAGGGGCCAAGGAGTGCTTCCCAGAGGAATTATTTTTAATTTCCAACATTGAAATTGAGTAGCATTGGCCCAGTGACAGGCATGGCCAGGGCCAGGCAGGCAACAGCTGTGTTGAGACTTAGGGGTGAATAACATCATGCCTTCAAGGGCGCTGTGTGACTGGGGTGGGGTTTGGAGCAAGGTTTCACCCAGAGCTGCAGAACCCTGCTAGGGTTACATGCTAGAAACCTTTAAGGCTTGCCTGGAGTGACGTAGTTAGATCTGCCTGTGAAAGATGGGAAAAGGAGGGCAGCCTGCAGCGGGACCAGTTAGGAAGATGCCGTCCTGATCCAGGAATGAAATGGTAGGATTCACAATCAGGTAAAGGCAGAAATAGATGGATTTAAGGACCATTTAAGAATTGCTGAAGATTTGAAATTGGATGTGGACTATGAGAAAAGAGATCTCAATGGTGTCTTGGACATGGGATTTGAGCATTGCTTTGGTTAGCTATTACTGAGAAACAGATCACTCTGAACCAGTAGCTTAACACAATAACTTTTGGTCATGAACCTGTTGGTTGACTGGGTTCAATGAAGGCGTTTTTGCTCAGCATTTCTCATGAGTTGTAACCAGATGGTGACTGGGTTCGTCTTAAGGTTTTTTCATACCAGTGACTGGGTACTGAACAAGGATGGTGGACTCTTGGGGCATCTGTGTGTGTGTGTGTGTATGGTCTTTCTATGTAGTCGCCTCTGGGTAGCCTGCTTTTTTATGTGGAAATGGAAGACTTGCAGAACTAATATACCAAGAGAAAGTGACAGAAGCCACCTCTCCTTTTCTCATGTATCCTCAGTACGATTCAGCATCTTTTCTGCTGTGTTTTGTTCATCATAGCAAGCACAAAGGCATGCTGAGGTTCAAAGGTGAAAGACAAACATTTCTTGCTGGGAGGAAGTTTGAAGAACTTATGGGCGTGTTTTAAAACTACAACAGGTATTGAGGTGACTAATGGGGGTTACATACTGTAATAGGTAACACCTAAAGGGAGAACAGATTGGGAGGTAAAGTGAGATTGATTTCAGGGTGATCAACTTTGAGTTGCTTATTAAAATCCAAACAGATTTTTATATAGGTAGATGGCAACTCAGAGGTGAGGTTTGTTGGTAATGTTAAAAGTAATGCTTAATGGGACTGAGGAGATGGCTCAATCAGAAAAGTGCATGCCATGCAAGTATGAGTTTGGATGCCCAGCATCCATATAAAAATCTGGATGCTGCAGTATACATACATGTGTAATCCCAGTGCTGGGGAGGCAGAGACAGGAGGATCCTTAAGGCTTGCTGGCCAGCCAGCCTAGCCAAATCTGTGAGCTACAAGTCTCTGCTTAGCTTGCTCAGGTCCCCATTCTGATTTACCCAGAGGTGCCCACTGGGCTAGCCATAATTCTGCCTTGGGCCTTTTTAACTATCTATCTCTGTTTTAGGACAAATCACACTTGTGTCTCATTGAAGGTGTGGGTAGTAACCCTCTTGACCTATGTTTGGTTCAGGATACAGAGGATAGGTTCCAAACAAATGGTTGGACTGAACGTTTGCCTAAGTAATGGCTAAGGGCACTGATTATGGAGCCAGACTAGCTCTGACTCTCACCTGCTATTTAACCTCTGTGCCTCAGTTTCCTTCTGTGCAAAATGGGCATAATGGCACCTAGCTCAGAGTTGAGTATGTATACATACATACACTATATGATGCTTCGGTCTACAATGAACTGTAGTGGTAGTGACTCCTGTATCCCTTAGTGACATTGTGGTGTGTTAGTTTGTATATTTGATGTACACATGACAAAGTTACTCAGCACTGTGTTTCTTAGAATGTGTTGTTATAGTTAAGTGGTGCTTGACCCTGTGTGTGTGTGCAACTTAAGAGTGTGGCACTCTAAGCACTATACAGGTGTTTGCTATTATTGAATTGGGACTTAATCTAAAACAGGGACATATGTGACTCTCATCATCAGAAAGTTCTACTCCAGCTGTATTCATTTTTCCATGCCAGCCTTTCAACACTCTCTGCTTCCACCTACTAAGCACAGTGCAGAGTAACTGGGTTAAAGATCGTGGAGCTGCTTGCTGGTGTTTTAAGTGGCAGCTATTTCTGATTTTCAGAGAGGAAAGGTCCTGGCATGGCATACGGTGGCCCACATCCATCTTCAGGCTAGTACAGCGATTATGTAAGTATGGGTAAATGAGATGACTCTCTTTAACCTGAGTAGGCAACTTTCCTTTAGGATTATGTGATTGCTTGGAACTCTCAGCTCCTCTTTGGTTGGAATCATGAAAGTCAAGTTTCTGATTTTGCAAACTTCTTGCATGTGATTTATTGACTGGTCTTTTATCCTTTCTTCCTTTATGAAGGTTTCCTGAGAGGCTGCCTGTTGTAGAGGAAAGACGCTGGGCTGATTCATGGCCCAATGCTGATGTTCTTCATCATTTGAATGTTTCCTGAATGTGACTGCTGCTTTTTCTAAATCACCCTGCTAGATGTAGAAAACGTCTGGTGATTACTGGATTTCTCTTTCTGTTTGTTGCATTTTTATATAGAAATGCTGTTTTTCTGTATTCACCAGTTGAATTTGTTCCATGTGGTATTTTCCCTCCATGTATTTTTAACTTCTTAAGATTCATATTTTAAAGACTAGGTCTCCTACACTGGCATGTTTGGTCAAGCTGAGTTTCCTTTGTATTTTTGACTGTTTCAGGGTCCTACTGACCTGACTTTGGGCTGGAGGTAGGATGGCCTTTTCAGACAGAAGCGCAGAGCCTCCTTGTCATTTCTTGAGACATGGATGGTTGGTGCTTCATTAATAAGAAACTTCACTCTGAGTTCTTTCATCAAGAGTGGGCCCAGTCTTGTTCTGAGGTGTTCTGATTTTTTTCAGGATCCTGTTTATTCTGTTCTATCTGTAACAAAGGACTCCTCATATTTACTGAACAGCATATCAAGCATGCTGTGAACAATCTTTGGTAACAATTTTACAGAGGAAGTAGTTTTTCAACCCCACTGACTGGGAACAGCACACAAAGCCGTAGATAGTGTCATCAACCCCTGCCCCCATGTTGCTTGCAACATTTATGGGGGAGATTTTTACAATACCATTGTTGTTTTCAGTGTCCTCACTGTAACATCTCACGCATACATATTGTTCTGAGTCATGGCATAACTGAGTCGCAAATAGGGAGCATGGTATAAGATTAAAGCTATGCAAAACATTGTAGGACTGATTATACTGTTTTTCTTAGAAGGTGTACATAGTTCTAAATGCTTCCAGTGATTAACTTGATTCACAAGATTATGTAAAGTTTCAATTTGTAAAGACATGTTACAAAAGAGTCTTTCCCAGAAAAGTCATTCCCACACATGGGCTGCCATTTTTTTTTCTACAGCCTGAGTGTGTAGGATGATCTTAATATTTCATTTTTAGTAGTTTTATAAAGTAGGCCTAGTAAGAATTCTTTGGGCTCCATGTCAAGAAGAGGGCTTCACTTATGGGTATGAAGATTAGATACTTAAGGAACAGTTTATTACTAAGCCTTTAAAAAAATGGGTTTTCATTTGCTGATTCTAAAACTTTTGCTTCAGATTCTTTGTAATCTAAGATGGCACCAGTATAATGAAGCAAATTGCTCAAAAAAGTTGAAATTAGAATTATGCAAGATGTGGTACATATTTTAGTTCTTTATACAAAAAGTGTCTTGAATAAACCAACATGAAGATGTGTGATTATGGAGAAATGATGAAAGGAGGAGTGGAGAGATGCTCAGTCAGGGCAGTGTTTGCTATGCAAACATGGGGACCAAAGTTTGTTCCCCAGAACCCACATAAAGTAGCTGAATGTGCCAGGCATGGTGGCGCATGCCTTTTAATCCCAGCACTCATGAGGCAGAGGCAGGCAGGTCTCTGTGAATTCGAGGCCAGCCTGGTCTAAATAGTGAGTTCCAGGCCAGCCTTACTACAGGGAGACCCTGTCTCAAAAGACCAAAAAAATAAAAAATAAAAATAAATAAAAAATGTGGTGCCACATGCTTGTGCTCCCAGTGGAGGGGAGGCAAAGATAGGTGGATCCTCAGAGTTCAGTGGCCAGTCTGTCTAGCCTAGTTGTCTAGTTCCAGACCAGGGAGAGACCTTTTCTCAAAAACAGTCTTCCATATACATGTGTACATACAGACACATGCACCTGCACATACATATAAGAGTATAACTAGCCAATTGATTCAATTCTTTGATCAGCCATTTTAACCTAGTCCTTCCTTTTTTGTTGCCCAAATCCAGACTGCCTAAGAGTTCATCTCCCAGCAAAAGATGCTTTATCTCAGTATATAGTATTATAATGGGTGATATTAAAACTACAATAATAGCAGCAAATGCATATTCTTCTAAAAGTAGTTGTGGGCAACATGATCAAAATTAACAAGGGTTTTTGTTTTGCTAAATGACATCTTAATCATTGTTTATTTGCCTGAAATGAAACAGTAACTTCAGGTTCTTAATTTGAATTCTAATGTACTGCCTATGTTGAAATACCTGAGTATAACATGGGAAAGATCTGATAGGTTTTAAAATACTCTATGAAGAAGTGCTATCTGATTAGTTTGGGGAGAAGCAAAGCCCTAAACTTTCCTCACAACCTCTTATCCTTCCTTTCTGCATGACTTCTTTTTTGATTGATACTTAATTGAGAGCTCGCTATTTGGCAGGGACTCAGCTAATGCAGAGGGCCGGGTATTCTGGCTACTGAGACTGTGGTGTGTTCCATTGCATGTATTCTACTTCTTTGTGGTGGAGAATTCTCAAGATTACAAGGAGTTTTTTTAGATTTATATGTGTGTTTTGCCTACATGTATGTGAGTGTACCATGTGTGTACAGTGCCCATGGAGGCCAGAAGAGGGAGTTAGAGCCCATGGAACTGGATTATAGATGATTGTGAGCTGCCATGTGGGTGCTTGGAACTGAATGCAGGTCCTCTGGAAGATCAGTAACTGCTCTTAATTGCTGGGCCGTCTCTCCAGCTCTGATGTACTTATTTTTGAAATGGGGTCATCTAGTACATGCATAGTTGTAGGAGTTACAAATTCTGTCTCAGGTACTTAGTTCGGCCATTGTAGTTCCAAAGTAGCTACAAATATTAGGCAAACAGATGGGTGTGGCAATGTTTTAATAAAATTTTATTGGCAAAAGTAGTCAGTAGCCTGGATTTGGCCTGTGGATTGTAGTTTCCAAATCACTGGGCTATTAGAAGAAGGGAGGTCATATTGGAGTATATTTCTCATTGAACTGAAGTTTTAGTTTCTGCCCTAGAGAGTACCTATAAGGAAAGAGACATCGTGATCAGTGGCTCTGGTGATTTGAAGGGCATCAGTAGCCATCTGTGAGTTTAGCACCTTACCTGAAAGGTGAGGGCCAGAATGAAAGGAAGGCAGGAGTTAGCTGAGGGTGAAGGACTCTCTTCCTGTTTGCTTATCTGTCTACTGTAGAAGATGATGAAGCAGAAGCTGGCTCCCCACCTGGCCTGGACGTTACAAAAGGGTTTGAGGGGGCAAGATTCTTTCGAGCTTGCTCCTGACTAATCAGGCAATTTTTCTTTTTCATGAGTTATTGAAAAACATTGTGATGCAGGGGAAGATTTCAAATGTTTTTTTTTTTCAGCAGTGGAATTTTGTCTTTCCAACAAACTTTGTTCAAAAGTGTAAAACAAACATAGTATTTTATTGTATTTCATTTTTAGAAACTGATATTTTCTTATGTTATTATTACCACTGAGGAGAAGGTCTTGTTTTGATGAATATAGAAACTGAACTGAGACGTGAAGACCGGGTCTGGGCCTATGGCTCAGTGGTAGAGCACTTCCCTCACATGCATGAGGCTCTGTAAGTTCCATCCCTAGCCCTGCAACACCAGCAACAACAAAATCCAGGCAGAGTTGCTAGAGCTCTTTTCTAGCATGCATAAGATGTGAAGACTGAATTGAGAATTGAAAGAACGTATTCTAATTGATTTGGGTCTGTGTTTTATTCTTTATTTTTGGTGTGGTTTTAAGAAAAAAGGATTTCAATAGAAGTATAATTGCAAATGTTACAGATTGTAAAGGAGCTTATTGTGCCATCTCAAGTTCGTCTTCAATCATAAGACTCAGAACATAGGCTTTAAAGTGAGACTTACATCATTTTCCCCAAAATTACTCTGGCAGCACAAATTAATGTATGGGTGGTTTCCAGTGTGCTAAAGTTTGACATGCAGAGCATTTGAATGTGTGCCTGCTTTCATTTCAGTTTCTAAAGTAATTAGATTTCACTTTTCATTTTTAAAACATTTCTCAAATATTGGAAGGTTCTTTGTAACTACATTTAGGGTGTAGAGTTTGAAAGCCACTGTTAGACTCAGACCTAAGAAGTCAAAGTTCTGTCGCTCTCTAGCCTTGGATTAATAACCCTCAGCCTTTCCACTTGACAGACCTAGAAATCCTCAAGTTGTACTAATTTGAGGGCCAGGTGAATGTTGAATCATCTGTCACATGCTAGTCCTTTAATAAATATCATTTGTTCTTTCTCCCAGTGACTTGCAAGGTGACTTGCAAGATAATCAATGTTAGCCTTTTAAATTGAATGGTGTGTGTGTCTGTTTGATTTCAGCAAATTATTAGATATTACTCAGCACCTTAAAAGAATGCTCGAATAGGAATTCTGCTCTCAGAAATGCTAATTGCTCATGTGAAAGGAGTGGGTTTACAGGGGCTGAAGGTGAATTATGATTCCATCTCTGACCTGTGAATGATGGTGGTGGAGGGGCTGGGGAGGTCCATCACGGTAGAGAGACATGACAGCAGATAGGAGCAGAAATGTAGGCAAGAAGTATTCAGCGTTTCATTATTAGGTATTTTTCTAGCACCTAACACAATCTTTTGCCTTTAATACTTAAGAGTAAACCTGTGTGGAAGAAGAGCTGGTGGGCATGCACACTTCTGAAGAAGCAAGGACACAACAGCAAGGAAGTGAGAGAGGGATTATGCCATTTGACAGCTGGGTTGTGGGAGTGAGGTAAGGATAAATTCTGCAAGACTAAGAAGTGCTGTCCTTTGAAAACAGAAAGGGAAATAGGCTGAGTCCCCGTGGGCAAAAGTACATAAAGTCTGCAACCTGAATTGGGCACAGGGAGGTCTGGGATTTAAAAAAATATATATCTTAAGGAATTCTCTGACCATAGGGGGTATTTGTCTTCTGTAAGTGTTGAGAGTGACATGGCCATTCAGACACATTGATGAATCTTGGTGTCAGATACAAAGAGTAGTCCAAAGAACAGGTTCTGAAACCAGTTTAGTAGGGGAGCCTGAGAAGATCCTGCAGCTGGGGGTGATGGCAGGGAGAGTTTCAGATAATATAGGCTCCCAATCTTTAGCTAGAGGTGACAGACATGAGTGTTGAAACCTTGCTTTGGCTACAGAGAGAATGAATTAGGATTGAGAAGGGAGCCCTGTTTGCTGAGCGTTCGCTTAGTGTTATTCCTGTCTTCATGTCTATGGGTTGGTGATTGAAGTTAAGGTAGGAAGCTCTTCTAAGGTCACTTTGCACAAGGTTTGAACCTACATCTCAGTTACTTTAAAGCTCATCTTCTTTTCCTCAGTCAGAAAAAAAAAAGAAGAGAATCCCAAATTATCTCATCTATTAGCAAACAATAACATTTCTGGCTTTTGAAGTCGTTGTGAGGGTGTATTCTCCCATGACAGATAATTTGTTTCTTTTGGCATAATGAAGAAGAACCAGTCTAATAAAAAGGACTTTGCTATTGGAATATTTTGAAGAACTTATATATAGGCATGATAATATAGTTTTCACTGTCAAAGAAGAGGCTTAAAATGAAATGTTCAAGAATCCCTGTATAACTTTTTGTTGCTGTGATAAGACAATCATGACCAAAGGGGACTTGTAGAAGAAAGAGTTTATTTTGGTTTACAGCTCCAGAGGGCTAAGAGTCCATCATGGCAGGGAGGCCTGGCAGCAAGTGGCAGGCATGGTGGCAAGAGCGAAAGTTGAGAGATCTTATCTTAAACTGCAAACAGGAAGCAGAGAGAATGAGGTGGAAATGGGGTGAGGCTATAAACTCTTAAAGTCCACGCCCAGTGATGTACTTCCTCCAGAAAGTCTACACCGTCAAAAGTTTTCATGACCTTCTCAAACACGGTCACCAACTAGGGAGCGTGTTCAGATACCTGAGCCTATGGGGGATATTTCTCAATCAAGTCCCTAAAGGATAATTTCTAAGGTTTTAGGAAAACACCAGTGCTGAAATTTGTGTTATATCAAAAGGGAGTGAAGGGGGAGGGAGTGGAGGATTAGTCCATATTTTGGAGAATTAAATATAATTTCCTTATGATCCTAAATAATGCTCATGCTTATCTAGTGGTCAGTACCTGGCAAACTGGAGGTCTATAATTATGAATGACATAGAATATTAAGTAACATTGAGTATTAAAATGTTGAGTGATTAGTGAATGATGAAATCTCATATAATATAGATACAAAGTTCTTCAGTCTGTATATAGTATGTTGCCTGTGTAGACAGTACTATGAAATCTGGCTAGAAATGAATGCTGGTTTCTCATTTTCTTGGCCTCAGGTGCTGCTGGGCTTATGGGCAGAGTGCTAGGAGCTGGGCCTTCTGGCTTTGCCATCTCCTCATTCATGGAACCTCACAGTTAACATCCTGCTTTAGTTTAGCTAATGAAAAAGGCGCATTTACCATTTTAAGAAAACAGGCAGCAGGCTTTTGATATTTCTCTGTGTTCTTAAAAAAGTCTGTTGTAGGGGCTGGAGAGATGGCTCAGAGGTTAAGAGCACTGACTGCTCTTACAGAGGACCCAAGTTTGATTCTCAGTACCCTCATGGCAGCTATGAACCATCCTTAACTCCAGCTCCAGGGGATCTGATACCCTCTTCTGACCTCTGTGGGCATTGCATGACACTGGTGCACTTATGTACATGCAGGCAATTCACTTATGCACATAAACCAAAAATAATAAATAAAAATTTCAAAAAGATCTGTTCCAGGGGCATGATTCATTGGGTAAACTGCTTGCTCCACCAAGTGTGAAACTGGACATTTGGAATCCCAGAACCCATGTAAAAGTTAGGTGGGCTTGCCAGCCTACTTGTACGCCCGATGTGCAGGATGTGGAGAGAGGTAATGCATGGAGCAAGTTAACTAGCTAGAGTAGTCAAAATTATCAAGTTCCAGGTTCAGCAAGAGATACTGCTTCAATAAATAAAGTGGAGAACAATTGAGGAAGACCCTTGGCATCAAAGTCAAGCCTCCACATACATGCACACAGATGTGCGTGCCCACCCATATACATGTGTGCTCACACAATGAACACACACACACACACACCACATGCAAAAAAATTCTCTTCCATTTCTTACAAATCAGAATTTGGCGGGTTCCTGCCACACATGAGATACTGGCACCTATATTCAAATTTAGAGTGAAAAGATATGCTTGATTCCTCCAGCTTTGTTTTTCCTGCTGAGTCACACAGTGATTATTGCCATCTTAGGGGGAACAGGTGAACTGCAGGTGTGATTAACCAGGGCATCATGCTTGTGGTGGTAGGAACAGCAGAGTAGTGACCAGCTAAGGAGTGAGATAAGTCTGAAACTGAAGATGCTTGATGTATTAACCTGATTGTGTTGACATTTAACTGTCATCAGTAACTGATCCAAATTGAAAAGTGGTTATTCTAGAGATGTAGGAAGATTTCAGGGCATAACCAGCAGCTTTCAAATGTGTGCAAAGTCTGTGATTTTTTAAAATTTTTTTCCTTTTACTTACCTGCCACTTTTGTCTAGGATGGTCTTTTCTTCCTCAGACCCACTTTCACCTCACTCCTAATGTTTTAAGAGTCAACATAATCGATAAGAATGTCTCCTGATAGCCCTAATTATGGGTTTAGTGTTTGTAGTATGTCTCCTTAAAACCTTCAGTGCACGTCTCTCTTCTGCTGAATACTGTTGCACTTGTCTGTCATCAGAAGGGTAAATTGCTTCTTTGTCCTGAACTGGAAGATTGATTACTGGTGCCAGAGTTCGAACTCATTTATTGTTTTGTACTTAGTATTTGCCTACAAGTGAATGGCACATTAAGAATGCTGCATAAATGTTTCTTTCGTTCTTCCTCGTTTGTGTTGAATTTTCAGTTCTCAATGCTTTTTATTCTATGTGTATGAGTGTATTGCCTACGTGTATGTGAGTGCACCCATATCGTGCAATGCCGTGGAGGTCAGAAGAGGGCTTTGGATTCCCCTGTAACTGCAGTTAAGGATGGTTCGTAGCCGCCATGTGGGTGCTGGGAATAGAACCCGGGTCCTCTGCAAGAGCAGTGAGTGCTCTTAACCACTGAACCATCACTTCAGCTCCTTCTCTGTACTTTTAAATCAGAAATTTCAGAAAGAATTTTTCTTACCTCCGGTAGAGAGTAAAAATTTAAGCCAAAATGCATTTTTCTTTGAATGGTGCATGATATTTTTAGTCATCTTTTACAGATATCTAGCTAAAATTTTGCTGGACAAAAACCATACATTCTAATATGATTTATAACTTTATTGGGTTATTTTTTCCAGATGACTTTTCAAATCTGAGGCTATTTCTGCTAAGTGGCCATTAAAATCTTTGTGGGTAAATTTTACAAAGAGCCCATGGGCTAAGCTGGCAAGGGCATTCCTGGTTCCAGGTGTATACTTCTTGGGGAGTACAGATGCTCTTAGGATGCTGGTGGCTTTTTTTTGTCCTAGGCCAACTTAGAAAAATATCCGGAGTACAATTTGAGCAACTTTGCCCATATACATTATTTTTTCAGGTTGTTATCACGATCCTTTTCTCTAGGCTGAAGCAACTGTAGAATAAATGCTGAGGAGCAAGTCCCCATACCTAATTTTATTTTGTAATGAGGTGGGGTTTTTTTTTTT
>NW_008338118.1:6870625-6908566 GCF_000622305.1 Nannospalax galili | reverse complement strand
TTGGTAAGTTAGTTATTTTTTCATGTGAGGAAAATAGCTTGTGAGTCTACTAAGGGAGTTGCTAAATAATTCACTGTTAATGCTTGCAGTGACAGCACTAACAGAAGGAGATACCAGTTCTGAAGTAGGTGGCATTCCCAATAACTTATCAAATCTGGAGGAATGACAGATGCAACCTTTCCTCAGAGATGACACCCACACAGCACTTTGGAGCTTCTGTGTACCTTGGAACTGGTCTTGGGTCTTCACTTGCCAATTCTGCGTGTCCTACATCTTTGCCTCCACCCCATTTGTACAGAAATGCAGTTGAGTGAAAATGTATGATTAGTTCACTACACTTGGAAGCAAGTGTCCCAGGCCTGGGCCCTGTTCAAAGGTGGTTCTTGCTTTTCACCCATTTCTTGTTTTACCAGTTTTCTATTATTGTTCCAAGACTTTGGGCTAGGCTCTATTAACTTTTTATTATCACAACAAGCAAAATTACAGAGGAGAAAATAAAGGAAGGTGACTATCATCCTACTTTACATCAAGAGGAAGGACTGCATAATACACCAAAACTGGAACTGACCATTATGTTAAATATTTAAAATAAACAGCTCTCTTAAAAACATATTATTTTTTTTTAAATCCTTTGGTAGAACTGAAATTATACCTTAAAATCAGGGTGTTTTTGCATTGTACTGTAAATAACTTGTGTTTTCTTTCATTTTGTTAAAGGTCTTTTTCCTCTTTTATTTCCATTCTTACCTTTGAAATTTATAGTGAAAACAACAGTAAACTTGAGTAGTCACGTTAATTTAAAATTGAATGTTCTTTTTCTGTTTTCCTCTGTTATAGACTTTAAAGTAGACCCATCTTCACATATTTTTAAACCATCTGTGACTTGCTTTAAACATTTCTCTTTTATTGGACTTTCCTTGAATGAGGCAGCAAAGAAGATGTGATTGTTTTTGAAATTATATTCTTTAGTCTTCCTTACAGTAGTCCAGATATAGATTTGTGAATGCTGACTTTAGGGTTCCTGAGCCAGAGTTTATCTGGGCTGTTGAATCTTCAGGGGAATTATTAAGTGATTATCCTTCATTCCAAGCTATGCCTTAATTCTCATTGGTTTGCAGTTAAAATAGGTTTTTGCATATAGAACACCCAAGCAGGGGAAGAACATGAAGTATAATTATCTTGAATTTACTACCAGTTCCTATTCCACAATCAAAGGATGCTTGGCTTTTAAACACCTCTTTATATCTGACTCTCACTAATTAGGGGGAGAGCCCATCCTACAACACTATTGTTAAGATGAATTTGGAGTCTGAGTGGTAGACTGCCACTTAGTCTGAAGTGGGATGTTCAAGGGTTGGGTGGTTTTTGTAAGGATTAGAGGTTCGAGAGAGAAGAGAATGAAGTAATGAGACCATTCAGAGAAAAGTTACAGAAAATAAATTGAGGGTTTTTAGGATAATAATTTTGGCAATTTCAGTAACAATACTTGCATTTTTGGGGATTGCCAGAAGGAAGGAATAGAAAATAGGTTTTTACTAACTAAAGAATAAACATTTCTTTCTTTTTAAAAGATAAAATACTTTAAGACTTTGACCCTCTATTGACAAATTCTAGAGCTCTTTCTTGTGGTCCTGGGGTGTATTGCTTTATTTTCAGTTGCTTTGATAAACTACTCTGACAAAATAGCATGTTAAGGAAGAAAGAGGTTTATTTTGGCTTGGTGTTCCAAATGGATAGTCTATCATGGTAGGGAAGGCATAACAGTCAGGGAGGCTTGATAACAGGAGCAAGAAGCTGGCTAGTCACATTTTCATACACACTGGAAGCAAAGAGAGAGAGAACAGGAAGTGGGGCCAGGCTATAAACCCTCAAAGCCTGCTCCCTAGTGACATACTTCCTCTAACAAGGCTCTATCTCCTTAAGATTTCGTAGCCTTCCCAAACAGCACCACCAACTGGGGATCAAGTGTTCAAGTACATGAGCCTATAAGAGACATTTATCCTCTGGTTTTCATAGGCTCATGACTGTCTGATGATGCAAAATGCATTTAGTCCAACTTCGAAGTCCCCACAGTCTCAACACTGTTCAGAAACCTGAAGTCTGTATTGAGACTCAAGGCAAACTTATAACTGTGATACCCTTCCCCTGTAAAATAAAAACAACAACCAATTATATGCTTTCAACATACAGTGGCATAAGATATACATTCCCATCTCAAAAGGGAGGAGTAGGGGCATAGTGAGCAAAAATTGGACCAAAGCAAGACCAAAACCCAGCAAGGCAGATGTCAAATCCTGAAGCTCCATGTCCAGTATCTGGGGCTTTAGTTTCAAAGAACTTAGATAGCTCTCTTCCTCCATCTTTGCTGTCTGCAGCATACATCTCTCTCAGGCTGGTTTCCCTCCCTGTATGCAACTCTCCTTGGCAGATATCTCAGAGCTCTGGCATTTCCAAGGTCTTGGGGTCTCCACCACAACCCAGGCTTTACCTTCATAGCTTCACTCAAGGGTCTTCTTATAGGAGGACCCTGCCAGACATTGTTTGACTTCAGCAGCTCCCTGAAACCACAGAGGAGGAACCCATGACACTCTCAGTCTTGCATCATTCTTGTCTCCAAAACAAGTACCATGTGGATGGCACTGCCAAGTTTGGCTGCCAACTTGAGATGGACCCTGGTCCCCTTGGACCACAATTATGGTAGCTTCTGTATGCTGAAGCTGATGAAAAATTCCCCTAGGTGGTTGCTTTCTAGGAGCAAGAAACCCCTTAAGCTCTCTTTCACAAGATGGAGGCTTAGCTTGGTGACATCTTGCACTCAGGGTACCTTCTGATGCAGAGCCCAGGCTTCTCTTTAATGGCCCTAACCTCTTTAACAATTATAGCTTCTTTTTCAGCACAGATTTGGTTGCAATCTTAAGCTTTCTAGTGCCCTTTTCCTCTCTAAACTGTACATTTCTTTCTTTCCTCCAGGCTTTTTTTTCCTTTTTCATTGTAGATCTGCATAAGAGTAATTAGTAATAACCATTCCACAGACATAGTACTATGCTGTCTTGAAATTTCCTCTGCCAAAGAAATCAGTGTATTACTTTAAAATTCAGCCTCATAGAAGTTCTGAGGACAAGGGCAGAATGTAGCCAGATTCTTTGCTAAAATATTACATGATGGTGTCTGGCCCTGTATCTGATAGAGTCCTTGTTCTCCTCTGAAACCTCACAAGCTAGGCTTCTGCTATCTGCCTTTCTCTCACCTTTATTATCCAAGCTCCCAGTAGAACAACCCATTAAGCTCTGCTTCCAACATTTAATGATTTTTTTTTTTCCTGACCAAAGTTCCAAACTCTCACAAAATAGTCCAAAGTCATAAAAGCCACATGCAGGTTTATCAAAATAGTACCACACTTCTGGTACCAGTTTCTGTAACAGTTATTTTTCTGTTGCTGTGATAAAATGCCTTGACACAAAGTAAGTTAGGGAAGAAAAGGGTTTATTTTGGCTTATGATTCCAGGACAGAGTCCATTAAGGCAGGGAAGGCCTGCCAACAGTCAGGGAAAGCTTGGTGGCAGGAGCAGGAAGCTGGTTAATCACATTTCATCTACACATAGATAGCAGAGAGAACAAACTGGAAGTTGGGCCAGACCACAAACCTTCAAAGCCTGCCTTTAGTGATGTATTTCCTGTAGCAACACTCCACCTCTGAAAGTTTCCATAACTTTCCAAACACCACCACCAACTGGGGAACAAGTGTTCAAATACCTGAGCCTGTGAGCGACAGTTCTCATTCAAACCACCTCATGAAGACACCTACTTTTTAAAAGATTTTTCTTTTTCTCTATGTCTTTTTGTGTTTGTGAGTATACTCCATGTATGTGTGGGTACCATGGAGACCAGAAGAGGGTGTCAGATCCCCTGGAGCTGGAGTTACAGGTGGTGAGCTGCCAGACATGCATCTTGGGAGCCAAACTCAGGTTCTCTAGATCAGGGAATATTCCTAATCACTCAGCTATCTCTCCTGCCAATATCATTTATTAGTTTAAGATTGGGTTCAGCTGAGAGCTGTATAAAGCAGTTCTTAAACAAGTTAGAAATTTATTTCCAGTTTATGTCCAAAGTCTGGGCAAGAAAGGTGCCGCACCAGCATGTCAAGCTCCGAGTATTCTGGGCAGAGGGCGTCAGGATTGAACAAACTATCACACCATCATGGAGTGGGAGGAAGGACTTTGACTGTGACTTTATTGTTTAGACAAGGGTTTAAATACCTTTTCAGTAGAGGAGGTGGAGTCAGGACACATAATTGGGATCACCTGACTGTAAGGCTAGTTTTTGGGTCAGGTGCACCTTTTCTCAGAATCAGGAGAAAGTCCTTGTGATAAACAATTCCAGGAAATACCACAGATACCCAAGCTCTTACAAGGGGGAGGCGGAGGTCAGGACGCCATGTCCCTGAAGGAAGGCATGGCTTCACTGCCATTTCTAGGCTTACTCATCTTCATGTGTCTGCCCTTCTCTTTGTGCCATTGTGAGCCAGGATTGTCACCAGAGCTGCATTAAGTTTCAGTTACAGAGTGCAGAAGTAGGAAAGAAGAGCAAGAAGTGTGTGTGTGTGTGGGGGGGGTGTTACTTCCTTCACTTTTATTTCTGGGAACTTAGTCACATAACACCTATCTTCAAGGAAGACTGGGATACAATCTTTTATTGGGGTGGAGTAAAATTAAAAGTATTTTTCACTTGGGAAAAATAAAGTTTTTTCCAGCTTACTAAGACAGTTATTAAATAACTGTTATGGTACAAAGGTATAGCATTGAGTAGTTTTCAAAGAGAAATGGAAAGAGTGGATTCCAGCCAAGGCCATGAGCATTTTCAGTCTCCCGCTACGAGGACACAAATGACATTGCTCTGGAATGTTTCAGTCATAGATTTCATTAAAAACAAACCTGATAGTGTTTCAGTTATGATAGTGAGACCATAATAGAAGTGATCCTTAATATTAAATGATCTGCCATTTGTTTTAATAATAGTACCAGTGAATATTTGGAATTTTTTTGTAAGTTTTGTTGAGTTAATAGCTTCACTGAACCAGTTATCTTTTCAGTTTGATTTTCCATTCTGTTAATTTTAACTGTCCATAAAAATAGCCTTTGAGGGACTCCCAAATAGTAACCCAGCATAGAACTGGGAAAATGAACAGCAGACCCTAATCTTATCTATAGGACTGTTGGCAACTGATTGCTGCTAGAAGAGGAACAGTGGACCCTCCAAAGACCTCTAGATAGTCTGACTAGATTCACCAGAAGGGCAAGTAGTGGGGATTAGCTGGGGTTCCAATAACACAGCAGACAGTAGCAGGGATATCAGAGTATAAGGGCTCTAGTGGAGGGAGGGAGGCTATGGGAGGGTGCTATCTGGGAAGTGGGTGTATAGTCAAATAAGATGGTTTGGGATGTTCTGTGTGATATACACACATAAAAAAAAGTCAACAAAATTTTAAAAATGTGTTATATTTGAGGAGGAAGCATGGAAATTTACATCATGCTAATTAGTAGAGGTGATAAACATTACCATTGAAATCTACCTGATGACTTCATAGTCAGACATACACAGGTGCCAAGGATCCAAGTGCAACTGATTATGACTAGTAATAATCAGATACATACAGATTAGAGATGCATGCGCCAACATCTCAGTTTTAGTAGCAAAAACAATGAGTCTTTCTGTAAGGAACAATATATTCTAGATGAAATGGAGATCTTTTTTAAAGGTTAAAAAACTCATTCAATTTTATGTCTTACAGGGCTTATACTGAGTTCAATATTGTATAACTGTATTAACTCAACAGTGAACCTAGAAACTTGCACCCACTTGTGAAAGAGATGTACTCTTGCTCTGGAGTGTGTTACTGAATATGTTCAATCTGTAGTGAAATGCTTCTTATCATGTAGTTATTAGAAATTTAAAAAATAATGATTAAAAAATAATAATAATTAGTAAATGTGAAAAACATTACTATTGAAATCTACTTGATGACTTTATATCCATGCTCAGATGCCAAGGAGCTCAGAAAGTAATCGACTATCACTAGTAATAATCAGATATATAGAGATTATAAACGCATGTGCAAACATCTTAATGTCATTTGCATTAAAAATGAATTTTTCTGTATGAAACTGTGGATGCATCTTAGCTCAGAAAATTATTATTGAATATGTCAATGCTGTTGTAATGAAATTCTTCTAAGTATGTGGTTATTAAATAATTAATAGAAAAATAGCCTGTGATTTTCCAATCTTTTCTTTACCAACCTCTTCTCATCATACTGAATTCAGTATCTTATGAGTATTATTTGAATATTCTGACAGAACTAGCCTAGTATGACTAGTTGGATTCCTTCAAAAGGAATAATTTTTTTAATTTTTAATTTTTAATTAATTTATTTATTTTTATTTTATTTGTGAGTGTTATGCCTGCATGTGTAAATGCACCCATGTTGTGCAGTGCCCATGGAGTACAGAAGAGGGTGTCCATTCCCCTGGAACTGGAGTAACAATGATTGGTTGTTAGCTGCAATGTGGGTGCTGGGATTCGAACCCAGGTCTTCTGCAAAAACATTGAGTGCTCTTAATTGCTGAGCCATCTCTCCAGCCCCCCCTCGCCCCAAATAATTTTTAAAAGCCATTTTACTACCATGAGAACGTAGGGAATCCTCTATCTGCTGTCTTGGCACAATGGATAAAAAACACACTTGCTGAGATTTGTGGCATTATAAACTTTTTAGAGAAACTTTTAGTTGACAACAGTAAACCATAATAACAATGTTAGATTGTATAAAATAGAATTATTTAGACTATATGCCAATTTAGTGTGCTGAAAATACTCAGTTAAAGGTAAAGCAGCCAGTATTCATGTTTAGTATATACACTTTGTGAGTGGGCATGAGCTTTAGGAACCTGATTTTGATTTGGGGGTGAGATGCTATGTAGACCAAGGACTTAATCTCTCAAATGTTAGCCTAGTCAATGCATTCTGTATATATGGGTGTCTATTTACATTGATTTTCTCTCTATCCATTATTAGGATTACAGACATTTGTGCTCAATAAGAATTGAACTAAAAAAGCAATAATTAAAATTATATCAAAGGAGCTGGGGAGATGGCTCCATCAGTAAAGTGTCTGTTACAGAAGCATCAGGACCCGAGTTCAGATCTCTAGAACCTACATAAAACAAAAACAAAACAGGTGTGGCACTATGTATCTAATTGAGAGAGGAAAGGGTAGAAACAGGCTGATCATTGGGGCTCATCTGCCAGCCAGCATAACCAATCAATGAGGTCTAGGTTTGGTGAGAGACTCTCTCGCAAAAAAAAAAAAAGATAGAAAATGACTGAGGAAGACATCTGGTATCAACCTCTGGCTTCCATGTGCACCCACGTACACACAGACCCACATGAACAGGTACATCCATACACACACATAAAGACTGTCAAAAACTTTATCATTAAAAATTGGACATAATGGGCTGGAGAGATGGCTCAGCAGATAAAGAGCACTGGCTGCTCTTGCAGAAGACCTGGGTTTGATTTTCAGCACCCCTATGGCAATGAGCAGCCGTTCTTAACTCCAGTTCCAGGGAATCTGATGTCCTCTTCTGACCTCTATAGGCATTGTACAGCGCAGGTGTACTTATATACATGTAGGCAGTGCACTCATACACATAAAGTAATAAAATGTTTAAAAAATTTGAGCATAAGACCATATGTGGTGGTGCACAACTTTAGTCCCAGCACACAGGAGATAGAGTCAGGCGGATGTCTGTGAGATTGAGGCCAGCCTGGTCTATATTGAGAGTTCTAGGCCACTTGGGGCTACAGAGAGACCCTGTCTCAACCGCCCCCCAATAGATATAAGAATAATACTTAAAATGAAATTAAACCATTAAAAGTCATATTCCTTAAATGAGGCTATTGCAGTAGATAATGGAATGTCTGCTTAAAGTCCCATAACAAAGCAATTATGACAATTATTTATTATCCTTATTGGAGCTAGCCTAGTTATCAAAAGCAGATAGAAGGAAAAAATTCAGCCACTTACTCATAACAGCAGATGTTAAAATATGGCAGATTTTTCTTTAAAGAGAGAAATTATTAGCAAGGGGAATGAAGCCAAATGTTTTGGTACAAACATTTAGTTGTAATCTCTTATTCTTACTGTCTTATAGAACATGTCTGAATATAGTCAGATCTCATTTGCTGTTTGTCGAATTGGCACTTAGACAGTAAGCAAAGTATATTTTTGTAGTACCAAATGTCATGAGAAAAGAACAGTGAAGGACTGAGTGTTGAAGAACCTATGGAGTGATGGGAGTCGCCCTCCACTGCTCAGGGGAGTTTGAATTTACATAACCGTTTTGGAAAATGATGGTCGAACGTGAGCATCTTCGATGAGTAATTCTAAAGTCTTAGAGAAATTGTCTAATTACAAGAACTGTGTAGGGAATGTTCATAACAGAAATACTCTGAAAGATATTATTTACAGAAGAGATGTAAATATCTGTCGGTAATAAACCAAATTAGCTAAATCATGGCATTTTTATTACAGAAGCAAAAAAAATATGGACACGTAGTCAACACCCTGTATATATCTCACAAACGTAATATTGAGAGAAGGAAGTCACAACATTCATGGAATATGAATTCATTTCTATAAAACTCAAACAAAAATTCAGATTGTGGTTACCTCTAGGACAGCAGTTCTCAAAAACAGTGACTTTGCCTGGCAGGGATACAGAGCAATGTCTAGGGGACATTTTGGGTTGTTACAACTTGGGTTAATGGTGGTAAGCTGTTGACCTTTAGTGATCTGAGCCAGAGTATTGCCATACATCTGACAGTACACTTGTTAATCTCTGAAGAATTACTTAGACTAAAATGGCAATAGTGTGAGGTTGAGAAGAGAAACTGTTTTAGAGGAGCAGAGGGAAGGAAATGAGCTTTAAAAGTTATAGGGATGTTCTAGTTCGTCATTTTAGTGACAAGCTATTCTGTAAGCTCTGTATTTCCTTGATTCTCTGTATATTTCACAGTACAGTGATAAGGAAAAAATGAAAAGAACTAAGGATATTTGGGGATTTGTTGTTTCTTATGAGGCTAGGTTAATTGACGAGTGCCTTGCTCCTATTTATTTCTTCATTTGGGAATATGGGGTGGCATCTGTGTGGGTGTCCATTAAATGAGTTTTGTTGTTTGTTTTTTAATCTTAAGATTCTGTGATAAAATGTCTTGGCATTTTTTTTGTTTACGGAGGAGACCCTGAGACTGTGGGCAGGAACTGTTATGTTTACTTTTGAATACCAAATTATGCTTTAAGTAAAGATTCAAAAAGATTTATCTGAGATAATTTTGTTTTCTCATCTAACTTTCACAGAAGAAATATATCTGGCTATATAGAAAGCTTGAGAAAATTGCTTAAAATGAATGATGCAAGAATTCTAAGTAAAAGATAAGAGCTCAGATTTGAAGTTCCTTGAGAACAGGGACCTGTCTTATGCTTATCTTCATATTTTTCATGCACCTTACATAGCATCTGGCACATGGCAGATACACAGTAGTTGAAAGTTCACTTGTATTAAATGAGTGTGTTAATTTTAATGTATGAAAATATTTCTTCTATTACTTTGTTTTAGCAGCATATCATAGATGAATATTTGTCACCAAGTAGTTTACTTGGGAGTAAATGTATCTTCTTTTTTTTTAATGTGACATTACTTAGGGCATAGTTTTTCAGAATCTTTGAGATGTAAATGGCAAGTTTGGATTTTTCATTCAAAGATGAATTGGGGAAATATTGGTAAAGATGAATTGGGGAAATATTGAGATGGGTAAAGGGTGAGTTTATTAGCTTTATTTTCACCGTGACCAAATACCTAAAAAAAAAAATCTTAAAGGAGGAAAGATTTTTCTTTTTGAACTCAGAGCTCCAGAGATTTCAGTCTCTGGTTGCTTGGCCTCGTGTGCTTGAGCAGAACACTACAGTGGCAAGAGTGTGTGGCCGAGGAGAGTTGTTCACCTCTTGCCAGACAGAAAGCAGTGGGGAGGTGTAACTTTCGAAGGATGCCCCCGTTGACCTGCTTCCTCCATCTAGGTTCCATCTCCTAAAGTTCTTTGAATATGCAGTTAGTGTCATCATCTGAAGACTTAAGTGTTCAACATGTGAACCTGTTTGAGACATTTCAGGTTCAAATCATAATGGGGAAGAAACAGAAGCCAGAGAACTTCCTGACTCCTCTGTTCACCAGACATCTATTAACAGGACAGTGGGAAGGAGAAAGGGTTGGGGAAGGCAGATTCAAGACTGCTATGTAGTTCTGGGAAGGTAATGACTGGGCAAGTGGGGCAGTCTGGAGCAAAGCTGCCTATTACAGAAGTTCCACATTGGTAAGGAAAAGTCCAAGTCCCAGCACCTCTGAACACTTAGGTACTGGTGCATATACAGCTTCAGCACAGATGTTGTGCTGGGTGCCAAGTTGTGGCAGCTGGGGGCTCTCAAGCAGCTATACCTCTCTGGAAGGGAGATCTGAGTGACACATCTCCTTGGCTGTTACAGTGAGCCAACACAGCAGAGTGCAGGTCTGAAGATATTAAATAGAAAATTCCAGAAATAAGTTTAAAAGTACATGTTATTCTGAGTAGCAAGATGAAATCTTGTGTTGTCCTGCTCCTTCCTGTAGTATATGAGTCCTCTTTTGGTCTGGTGTGTCTTACACTTGTTCAGTAGTCACATAGTGGCTGTCCTGGTTAACAGCTGTCACAGCATCACATTGCTTATATTCAAGTCATCCTTACTATAACAGTGACCCCAATGGCACAAAACTAATGGTTCAGTTAA
Source organism: Nannospalax galili (assembly GCF_000622305.1). Lineage (NCBI taxonomy): Eukaryota > Metazoa > Chordata > Mammalia > Rodentia > Spalacidae > Nannospalax > Nannospalax galili. The sequence continues at coordinate 6,897,690 of NW_008338118.1, read as the reverse complement.
TTTTATGCCAGTGTATTGTTTTAGTTACTTTATTTTATTGTTGTTCATTTTTTGCTATTAGTTTAGGAATTAAACTTTACCACAAGTGTGTATGCACAAGGCAACTATAGTTTGTACAAGGTGTGGTACTCTCTAAAATTTCAGAAATTCACTGGGGTCTTGGAATCTAACCCCAGAGGATAAAAGAATACACATGCATTTATATCCAGGGCCTGAGAATAGTGAGACTGCCAATAGCAGTCCTTATGTGTATTCATCCATAAGTACCTAGCGTTTAGCCTGGACCTGACACCAGGTGTTCCTCTCTGCCTATTTAGTGAAGAAAGTGTAGCTGTGGGTTCATTTTAAGGCAGATAAAGCTTATCCCCAAAAGGAGAGTGCCATGGTTTGAATTCTGTTCCCTAAAAAGTTCGTATGTTAAAACCCTAATTTTCAATGTGATGGCACTGGGAAATGGGACTCTTGTGAGATAAATAGGTGTGGATGAGATTGTGAGGATGGGGCCTTCATGATAAGATTAGTGCCCTTCTAAGAGGCCCAGAGGACTTGCTTCTTCATTGTCAGTCATGTGACTACGGGGGTAAAAGGGTGGCCATCTATAAGCCATGAAGAGGTCCCTCACCAGAACCTGGCCGTGTTGGCATCCTGATTTTGGATTTCTTGATTCCAGAACTGTGAGAAAATTTTCTATTGTGTAAACCACTCTTATGTAGTAGTTTGTTATGGCAAAGTGGACTAGCATGAGGGGAAAAAAAGTCTTATAAATTGTAGAGAAAGAGCATATGCCAGAAAAACTTGTCGTTTCTGTTGAAATGAAATGCTTCTGAGTATGAAATGAAAGTTCTGAGTAAAGTAAAAAGGGGGAGGAAATTTTAGATATGTGCCTGAATTTTTTCCCCTAAGTGCTTTTAACAAAATGACAAATAGTACTTAAAAATGAAAGAACTGTTATAAAAAGAGATTTAAAAGACTTATCGTAGCTGGGCATGGTGGTGCATGCCTTTGATCCCTGCACTTGGGAGGCAGAGGCAGGTGGCTCTCTGTGAGTTCAAGGCCAGCCTGGCCTACATAGGGAGTTCCAGATCAGCTGGGGCTACAGGGAGACCCTGTCTCAAAAAGACCAAAAAAAAAAAAAAAAATTTGCCTTATAACAGGGGAACATTGCCCCTACTAGACATCATAGACTAGCAAAGTAAAAGCCCAATGCCAGGAATGGATTCCCTCTTTGAAGCTGTTGGCCCACGGTCCCATAGGCCCTCAAACAATATCTGCCATCGCCCCTGCTCTTGGTTATTCATCAGAACTTGATGATAAGACCTTGTTGCAGAAGTACATATATGAGGTATAGAACAAACAAGGAGAAATCAAGCAGGTACTGACTTCAAAGCTTCATCTCTACTGGCTAGCTTTCATAGTGCTGGAAGATGCTATGCATGTTACCAGAAAAGAAAATGAATCATCAACCTTATCCAGCTATGAATTCTGCAAACTACAACAACTGGTTTGGCAAGATATGCCCACTGGTACAATAGTGGCATGAATATTATGGGAGTAACCAACCACTTTCTAATTGGATTTAAGGTCTACTTCATAAGATAGAACCCATACCTGACATTGATATCAGGCCTAGGAACCTATAGCTAGACAAGTCACAGTCTATTGTGGAGAGCCTAATACTATTCTGCTAAATAGATACAGTATTAAACTGAGTCCTAATGGCTTATTGTTATACCCATAAATTAATGCATCTGTCAGCTCTCAGCAGAGAAGCTTCCTTATGCAGCAGATGGTGATTGACACAGAGAACCACAGCTGGCCAATGTGCAGAGAACAAGAGGCTGCAGAGTGCTTATCCCTGCATAGGACATCTATTTCAAACCTCTGCCTCCCAAGGCTCAGGGATCATTGCAGAAGAGGGGGTTAAAAAGATTTAAGAGCCAAAGGAGGTACATGACCACAAGGAAATAATTTTCTAGGCAGCTGGGCAGTTACTCATATGAACTCACAACAATGGTGACAAAATGCACACTTCTCACATAAACAGGCTAGAAAAAAATCCCAGCGTAGACATGGGAAAGTGGGTAGGAAACCCCAACCCTACCCGAGGAACTACTGGCAACTGATGGCTGCTGGGAGGGGGAAAGTCAATCTCATTTAAGGGTGTGACTCTTGTTAGGTTAATCATACTCTAGTGGATGGATCCAAACTGAAGGGCATTTGACACTATAAGTATATATACATATATATGTAAAAGAGTACATGAAATTGGGGTAGTAAGGGAGAGTGCAGACAGGAGAGGGACTCTATGATCAAAATACATTGTGTGAAATTCACAGAAATTCAATTTAAAATATATTTACATTAAGAATCCATCATCTGAGGTTAGCAAACCAAAGTGAAACATAAATTAAACAGATAAAAGGAATAAAATTAAGCATGTTGTGTAAGAGTGAATGCATCCTCCAACCTTAACATTAAAGAGCTTATAAAGTCATCACTTAAACAAGAGCCTATGTGCATTCTCCTCTGTTCCCTTATAGGTTTGAAGTAGGCAGACCTTGTCTAGACACTGAAAGCTGATGAGGCTTGTGTGGAAGACAAGAACTTTAGGCACAGAGAGAAAGACTTAGACATTATCAGTGATGCAGTTACAATTGCTCCCTGAAGCAGACTGATTCAGGAAAAAACAACCCAGTCTTCACAACCAAGCATCTGCTCCCAGGAGATAACTGTCCACTTCCTGTGAGTGTGGCTCAGGAGACTGCCTTTCTCTTGAATGTAATATAGGGATGTTTACAAAGAGGTTATTGAATATCTACAACAAAGGGAGTCCTGTTGTGTGGCTCTAGATTATTTTGGTATTAAACAACATTCATATGGTTCTGGTCAGGAAGAAGGAAGGAAAGTAAATTTAAGTCAAAAGTTTACAGTACAATTGCGGTTCTATGATTTTATGGGATCCTGGCAGTGCAGAACGGCCAGGCTTAAGAATGTGACTTGATTTTTCTGTGGTCAGGTGTGCATGAACTCTGGGTCAGAGTGGTACACGAGGGCGTTCCTTTGGCCTTCTCTCTGGAGCACTGGGGCAAGGGCTTTGCAGGGGCACTCCATTTGCCACCAGACTTCTCTGAGCTGGGAACCACAGCCATTATGGACCCAGAAGCACAGTGTTTTACACCCTAGCTGGTTGGTGCTGGTGAGAAGCAGGATGAGGATGGAATGATGCGTTTAGCTTCTGACCTTCCTTTGGGATTGGGAACCCTTTGACATTGACAGTGGGCAGGTGCAGATGAATGAAGTGGGCATTGGTAAATCTCATACTTCTTAGGAATGATGCTGCTTAAGATTTGAGCTAAATAGCACTAGGAAAATACGCATGACTTATGAGATTTTTGTAAGTAATAAGAGATTTTACTTGTTTGTTCATTCATTCATTCATTCATTCATTCATTCATTCAGTGAGTGAGTGTGTGTGTGTGTGTGTATGTGTGTGTGTGTCTTTTTGAGACAGGATCTCCTGGTAGCCCCAGCTGGCTTAGAACTTGCTTTGTTGACCAGACTGGCTTCAATCAGATCCACCTGTGTCTCTGCCTCCTGAGTGCTGGGATTAAAGGCGAGCACCACCATGCCTGGCTTTTTTTTTTTTTTTTTGAGACAGGTCTCATTGTATAGCCCTGGTTGGCCTTGAATTCTCAGAGATCCACCTGCCTCTGCTCTTCAAGGGCTGGGATTAAAGGTGTGTACCACTATACCTGGCTACTCCTTAAATTCTTGTTTGGCCTTTGCAGAGATCATTTAATGTTTTACTAACAGAGAAAATTTGAATACTTCAAATGAGTAATTAAAAAGGGCATTGAGTGTCATCTTGACATGAAGATTCTCTCAGTAGTGGATGGAGATTATGTGACTTGTTTGGGGGCAGGACAGGTAGGCAGAGCTGTCTGCTTGATTGAAATAAAATAGTAAAAAAAGGGGGGCAGTATTTTTGTTTTTGTTTTTTTTACTAATGGCACTATTATTGTTTACTCACAGTAATGTTAACATATCTGCTAAACTGCTTACTTCAGTCTGGCTCTGTAGGTCTACCTTAAACTTCATTTGAGGTGTTATAGTATGACATTGAGGACACTATTAGCTTTCTATGGCTTCTCTCAAATTATCACACATTTTGTAGCTTAGAGCAATGCAGATTTATTCCTTGCTGTTTTGGAGAGAGTCTGAAGTGAGTTTCACTAGGAATAAGTTCAAGGTGGCAGCAGAGCTGTGTTCCTCTGGAGGTTCTGGGAGAGAATCCATCCATTCCTTGGCATCTTGAGCAGCTAGTGGTTGAAGATTGTCTGTGTTCCTTGACCCATGGTCTCTTTTAGCACTGGCATCCCTCCAACTTTTGTTCCTGTTATCACATCTCTTCTGTGACTCTCACTTCCCAAGTAACCTTGTGATTAAATTGGGCCTTCCTGCATAATCCAGGATAACCTCTCTGCAGCAAGATCCTTATCATATCTGTAGAATTGTATGTGTAAGGTAGCGTCATTTACAGATTTCTGGGGTGATTATTTGGACATCTTGGGATATGGAGGAGGAAGCATTGGACTGCTTACCATAACACTGAAGAAAAATTTAGAGTACTTCAATGTAGTCTGTCCTGAGGAGCACATCAATGTAAGCAAGCTTAATGCTAGATTTGGAATATTGTCATCGTCATCATCATCATCATCATCACACCGAGGTTAAGAATTTGTCGTACATATTGTAAATCCTGGACATGGCTCTGCAAATACCAGCTCTAGCACCAAATTCAAGAGCAGACTGAATACATGGCCATTGTGGAGAGCAGCGGCATTGAATTTGCCTGTTTATTTAGGTGGTCCTTGAAGACTCCAGAAAAAAAATTAGCAATGAGCTATGCGGGATGCCGAGTTGTCTGCAGCCATGATAAAGAAGTGCAGAACCTTAAGGTGAAGCATGTCCTAAAGAAATTCAGCATGAGGGCCTGGAGAGATGGCTCAGCAGATAAGAACACCAACTGTTTGAATCCCAGCACCCACGTGGCAGCTAACAACTGTTCGTAACTCCAGTTCCAGGGGATCTGACAGTCTCTTCTGTCCTCTGCAGGCATTGCATGACACGGGTGCACTTACCTACATGCAGGCAATTGCACTCATACATATAAAATAAAAATAATAAATAAAATATTAAAAAAAAGAAATTCAGCATGATTGTAGACTTTAATGAAGCAGATATGCATTAAAATATTGGTTTGACCATTTTAATAAAATGATCAAAATGAATAGTGTCTTAAACAGGATTTTTTAAAATGTGAAATCCAGGTTAGTAGTTTGAAGACTAGCCTTTTCTGCATAATCCCTTAGGGACTCAGAACTCCTCGTGATTGAGCTTCCCTTATCTAGGTCTTAATGCCCAAGTGCAGGCTTTCTGTGGCTCACCGTGCTTGCATCTTTGTTTATTTTGTGGGGAAGAGGAGGTTGAATCTGAATAATCCCTTCTGTGGGAATAACCTTAGTGTTGTTTCCCCTCATCTCAGTGGCCAAAACTTGGGTGATAAAATGATAATGTCACTTTGGCAATGTGGTCTCTAGTAAGTATTCAAGACTCTGGGCCTTCTGTCCCTAAAGGGAAATAGAGAATGGGCATAGGGACCGAATAGGCCCTCATGCTTCCTTCACAAGGAAATGAGCCAACACAGGATAATCTGAGGTTCAGCCACCAAACTGTGATGTACATCTAGGACGACATAAGGCCTTGCAGAACAGATTCTGTTGTGAGGCACACACTGGAAGAGCACTAAGTGGGAACAAGACCACCTTTGGATTATATGGCAAATTTGATGAGAGTCTCTGGGCTAAGATCTAATCTTATTACGAATAGCAACATTATCTACGTTTCTTTTTTCTTTTTTGTCATTGTTGTGATAAAATACCTTACAGAAAGAACTTAAGGAAGGAAGGCTTTAATTTGGTTCAGAGTTTCAGGGAGTTTTCAGTTTATTGGTATGATAGAGGTAGTGCGAGGTGGTTGACTACAGCTTGAGGCTTTACTAGGGATCCAAGATGGATCCACAGGCAGCACTGAGCTGTAACCGTTCAGGCTTACTCCCATTGACCCACCTCTGTCAGCCAGATCCTACCCCTTAAAGGTTTTACAGCTTCTCCAAGCAGCACCACCCACTGGGGACCAAGTGTTCCAGTATGGGACCCTGTAGGTGTGTATATTTACCACAGACACATGAACACATTTGAGTTGTTTCTGACAGTTTTGAGATGTGTAAAGGGAGTTCTATGTTTTGAAACCTATAAAATAAGAGACTGAAAGAGCCAGTTTCTCTCTCTCTCTCTCTCTCTCTCTCTCTCTCTCTCTCTCTCTCTGTCTCCTGTAATAAAATGTTCTCAAGTAGAGTCAGAATCTGATTAATGTCTCTGACTTTCCTGGGAGAGAAATTAAAGTTTTAGTTTTAATGAGCCTATTGAGAACCATCCTCATTTCCATCTTTATAGTAAATAGTCACAGTATGTACTGTGAAGTTCATACTATTTAAAAAAATTATCCTTTGAAATTGGAACCCAGGTAAGAAATAGGATAAAATATGTTTTGTTTGTACGTTATAGTCTAGGGAATGCAGAATGTATTTTTTCCCTGTCAGTTCAACACTTCCCTGCTGTAGACTGGATTTCTGCACAACTCCCCTGGGTGGCCCTTCCCATGAGTCTGCTCCAGAGGGGACTCCCTGTCCACTCTTTTCCTTCCTTGTGCCCTGTGTTCCCGTTCCTGGTGACTGACTGCAGGCTCAGCTAGCTGTATAGCCAGGAGCTGGATCTAGGCCTCATCTCTCTCCTGCTTTATCATCTAGTCACTTCTCAAGTTTTGCCTCTTCCATTCCAGTGTCTCTCCTCTTTGCCATTTCCTTGGTGCTGGCACCACCATTCTCTTCCTAGAAAGACTTAAGTGTCTCCTTTGCACTCTGGAGCTTCCCATCAGCCAAATTACTTATGTACTATCTTGGAATTGGAATTGCTCAGTGTGCTTTTTCTTTTCTTTCTTTTTCTTTTTTTTTTGTTCTTTTGGAGACAGGGTCTTCTTGTAGCCCCAGCTGGCCTGGAACTTGCTTATGTAGACCAGGTTGGCCTTGGACTCACAGAGATCTGCCTGCCTCTGCCTCCCGAGTGCTGGGGTTAAAGGCATGTGCCACCATGCTTGGCTCAGTGTGCTTTTTTTAACTGAGGCCTTACTATAAGCTCAGTGAGGGAAGCAGCCATGCTAGTTTTTTTTTTTTTTTTTTTTTTTTTTGGCTTCATCATGATCATGATTATTAGTGACATTTTCAAACCCTAGGTGTCAAGCACTATGTTAAGACCCTTGTAGACAAATTTATATAGTTACAAGATTTCAAAGAAGGTCCTATCGATGCTTTTTGACGTATGGTATGCTTACCTCCTGATAAATTCATCATTTGGGTTTGCGAGGAGGCAGCATATCGTGGAGGGAAGTTGCAGAGGATCAAAACTGCTCCCATCATGACCTAGGGAATGAAAAGAAGGAAGAGAAAGGAATTAGGTCTCACAGTCTGACACTGCCCCCCCACCCCCAGTGACCTAAAAACCTCCCAGTAGGCCTCATCTCTCTCTCTCTCTTTTTTTTTTTAATGGTTTCACTATCTCCAGTTAGTGCCATTTCAATACATGGGTCTGGGGCATTCCAGATTCAAACTAAGGTGAGTGTGATTGGGCACTTAGTGATCCTAGCACTTGGGCTAAGGCAAGAGACTCACAAGCTTAAGGCTGAGGTAGGCTTAATAGTAAGAACCTGGCTTTAAAATTAAACACAAACCTAAAAGATCCAATTATAGCAGGAACTGTGAGTGTCCTCATTTTAGAGAGGAGACTGGGGCATGAGATGGTGTGGTAGAAATCTGGTTTAAAGCAGGATTTGACTTGATACATTCTGGGTTCTGAATCCTTAAGTCAGTACACTTGACCACTTTCCACATAGTAGACATTTGATAGGAGTTTAAATTTAAGTTTTATCTGGAATTGTTTTAACATTTGTCATATTCCTTGATATTTTTTGAAGGCCAGATCAGTTATTTTACAGAATGTCTTTCAGAATGTCTGGTTGTTTCTTCATAATCAGACTAGAAATTTTGGATGGGGGTATTACATAGGTGACATTCTATCCTCAGTGCATCTCATCAGGGACATGATGCCAGTTTATCCTGACACTGATGACTGATATTTTTCTTTAAAAAAGTATTTATTATTTTTATTTTACATGTATGAGCATTATGCCTGCATGTAAGTGCACACGTGTCATGCAATGCTCGAGGAGGTCAGAGAGGGCATCAGATTCCCCTGGAGCTGGAATTATAGACGGTTGTTAGCTGTCATATGGATTCTGGGAATCTAACCTAGGTCCTCTGCAAGAGCTCTTAACCACTGAGCCCTCTCTCCAGCCCCTGATTTTTCTAAAGATTATAATTTAAATTTTAGAGGCTATTTTCCTGCTTTACCCAAAATTAGTGGATTGTACTGTGTTTAGCACCTATAATATCCCTTACACATTTACTGCACAGTCTATTTTTTCATCATATCTTTGTATATGTTTAGAAGCCAGAGAAGAGACTAAGTCGTCTTTGTGTTAATTTCTTTGTGAAAGAAGTCACCTTTATGAGAGAAAATGAATTAATTACCCACAGGTCTATAAGATGTAAGATTCAAAGTTGAGGGTCCTTATCTAGGGAGGTGTTTGCTGCATCAGAACATAGCGGAAGGCATGCAAATAGCGAGAACAAATAAAATAACACACTGGAGAAAGCTCACTTTTATAACAAAGCCACTCCCATGATACCGAACTCATTCCTGTGGTAATGCATTAATCCAGTCATGAAGATGGTGCCCTCATAATCTAATCTTCTCTTAGAGGCCCCACCTCCCAATTACACTGGCAGTTAAGCTTCAATATGAGTTTGGGAGGGGACATTTAAACCGTAGCTTAAGTTTAGAATGGCTTGCTGAACTTTGGAATTTTTTTAGAGTCATATTATTTGGAATCTGGATAGAACCTTCTGTGGTATTTTTCCTTTGCTGGATTGCAATCTAAATCCTATCCTGAGTGGTTCTTCTGGTTTGGTTGCTTGCTCACATTCATTTTTCTTGTGCAGACACCTATGTGACTCCAGTATCCAGCATGGGGGATGAATGAAAGCATAAATAAATGTAAAATTGGGACCATGACTACTGACCTGTAAAAAGAAAATCGCATGATACCACTAGGAGCATAGTTCTAAATGAGGTATTTGAGATAGTACATAATTTTTTTTGCTCCTAAGGTGGCTGAAATAAAAATATTTCAAGTTAATTTTAGTACTACAGAAGCTAGATACAAAGTAATTGCCTGTATTTTATTTAGATTTATTCTAGTTGCATATTTGTATATGACCAGAAAGAATTGTCTAGTTCTTTGTAAACTGTGCCTTGTGGCCATAAAGGCATTACTGTTTGTCTGTTTGAAAATGAGGCTCATGGGGGCTGGAGAGATGGCTCAGCAGTTAAGAACACTGGTTGTTCTTGCAGAAGACCCAGATTTGAATCCCAGCACCCACATGGCAGCTAACAACTGTCCGTAACTCCAGTCCCAGGAGATCTGACAGCCTCTTCTGACCTCCACAGGCATTGCATGACACAGGTGCACTTTCATACAGGCAGTACACACATACACGTAAAATAAAAATAATAAATAAAATTTTAAAAAAGAAAATGAAGCTCTTTATTCTCTCTCTCTCTCTCTCTCTCTCTCTCTCTCTCTCTCTCTCTCTCTGTGTGTTTTGTGGTTAGTACTGTGTTGGCAAGAAGCTTGCCTTTGGGTGGTCTTCTGTTGCTGCTGCCACTGGAGGTGGTTGACTGTTAGTATGTCACAGGGTTTTTCTTCTGAGTTCATTCCATCATCAAGATCTCCAAGATAAAAACAGTCATTTTCATGATGTCTTTCATGGTTTTGTTCTTCTAGGGGAATTTCATTCTTTTACTTGAGTATATGTTTAAGTGTTGGCATTTAGACACCAGATTCCATTGTTACAACAAAGCTACCATGATTCTGCTACTAGTTAAGGCTCTTCGGTCCTAAAAGTGTTAGTATGACAGTTACTGAAGTGAGCCTGTGTTAAGGGCCTTTAAATATGTCCCTTAAATAGCAGTGTAACTACATATATGGAATAGATGCACTTATAAACTTTTGTAAAGGGAAGTTCTGAGTGTTTAATAAAAGCCTTCTGTTTCATTGAGATTTTCTTGGCAAAACTTATTTACAATACATTTACATCTTAGGCAGCTTCCAAAGAGAAACAAAACCTTCAGGAGTTTGTTATAATAATCTAGAGGAGAGGTGTTGAGGTTTCTTAACCAGATGCTGGAGGGAATGAAAAGGTGAAAGAAAACATTGCAAAAAACTCAGTGATCAGGTCTTTGGTGATACCTGAAAGAGGTGTTAGAGAAGGGAATGAAGAAGAGATTAGGTGACATAAAGTTAGTGGTTAGGCTGAGAATGGTGGTACACATGTACAGTGCCAGTACTTGCAGGTAGAAGTAGGAGGATGAGTCTGAGCCAATCTGGGAGATTCATGACCAGCCTGTGGGCTATGTAACAAGACACTCTCTCCAAAAAAGTGTTCGGGAAAAATTAATGTGCTAAGTGAGATGTGGAAGGAATAGTCTGGGGAGCAAAGATGAGCTTGCCTTCAGATGTGTGGGTGGGAGGTGCCATCTTAGAATACATTCTTGTAGCCCCAAAGCAGCATTACAGTTGGAGCTGTGTGAGCAGGTCTCTCTCTCTCCTTGTTTTACTGTTCGGACTCTGCTGCTTAGGACACTGTCTGACCCAAAGTAAGCATTCAGTGCTTATTTGTCAGATGGATGGATGCAGTTTTGGAAATCATCCAAGTATAGAGGACTGTGTCTACCCTCTGGCTTGTGTTGGTTCTTTGCATGGCTTGTTCCATTTTCCTGTTTTCTTGTTGCATGGAGCCCTAGGTTATAGATAATGGGTTAGGAAGCAACCGTACACACATACATACATCTTCCCTATTATTTTACATGCCATGATTAGTGTCTTCTGGACACAACAAGGGCATTGTATGAATTTACAACAGCTGTGGTTACCTGGGCAAGATCAAGCCAGTCACCATTCCAGCATGAAACAGGGTGTGAGATCCCTGCCTCTAACTGAGGAGCAATTGGCAGTTGATGGCTACTTGAGGAAGAATAATCATTTTTCTTCAGGGATGTGGCTCCAGGTTCCATGTTCCAGTGGGTGGCCCAGTACCCATGCCACCCATATGCATACTGGTAGCACTGATTAGAGTCAGTAGGGCATGAAAAAGGACAAGAAGTTGGGGGGGGGGAGTCTTGAAGGAAGGTCGAACAGGGGGTGGGACGGATGTGATTTTATACATTTATGAAATTCTCAAAGAATAAATATATTTTGGAAAATACTGTTTTTTTCTCATTCAGTCTTTTTAAATGATGTGCTTTGTTTTCTGTTTTTGATTTCATTGTGAGATAGAACTCTTTTAAACAAATTTACTTCATTGTGTCTTAGTTCTGTCTGGCCTTGCTTTATATGTTAGACAGTTGATAGGTTAATTGGAATATTTGAACTGCCATTACTTCGGTTTTATCTGGTACAGGTTCAAATGCAACTCTCATAGTTGGAGTATCATAAAACTAATGATTCATTTTTCTTTTTTCCTAATTCTCATATGTATAATTTAACTTCAGCCTATGATTAAAACTTCAAAACAAAAATCAGAATACAGCACTTTGCTACGGGCCCTGTAATCTCTGCCCCAACATTTTTTTCCCACCAGTTGTAAGCAACACAGTGGAAAAATTTGGCATATTGTTATCCGCTTTCCCACCCCATCGAAGCGAATTCAACCTGGGTGAGAAGATAAGCCAGAAGCTTTGCTGCCCAGTGACTCCCTTTGTGCCCATTATGCTTCCAAACGCTACTCTTTGTTGCCAGTGTCTGGCCAAAGGAATTCAAGTGCCTGTTCATTTCACTGAATTTCGTCATCTAATTTCCTGTCTGAACTTTTAATATGAAAAGAATACAAACTTTTTTTTTTTCCTCTCTTTCTGTATGGGGAAAATCAGTGAACTTAGTAATTAGATAAGATCTTCAAAGCTTTTGAGCATAAAAAATAATCATTTCAGTGAGAAGACTTGAAGAGGATAAGAAGGAACTCTCAGCTTTTCTGAGAAAAAAGGAAAGATCAGTTTTTTTACCAATATTTTATTTATAAGATTGAAGAAAACAATTGTTTTCAATAATAAAGGCAAAGTTAATACCTTTTAGGCATAGGATATAAACCAGAGTATAGTGCTAAAGGAATGAAAACAGACAATAAGAATTTGAGTTTTTCTTTCTTTTTTAGGAGAAGAGACAGTTTTACAGTAATAGAGCCTTTGAGAGTCTGTATTCCCTAAATGCAGATTCTGATTCTGGTATTTAATTGAATAGCTCTTGGCAAATATTTTATAATCTTGGCCATTACTTCTGAAGAATGACGAGTTCACATGAAATTCTCACTAACATCCCCTCAATGATTATTATTAGTTATTATTTCTCTTCCACTTTCTTTTCCTTCTCCTCTCCATAGCTCTGGCTGGCTTTGAACTAACCATCCTGCTGCCCCAGTTTCCCAAGTACTGGGATGACAGGCATGGGCAGCCTGCTTAATTCTGATTCTTGTGAGTCTGTCCTTGGCTGTAGAGTAGCATTGAAACCAGAAGCTCAAATTCTTGAATCTTGGGAAAGAAGGTTGTTGAATAGAGGCAAGAACATCCATCTGAATTTGGGTGTGTGGGGACGATGGATGATTTATGTATAGAAAAGATTGTTTATAACTCACCTCCTCCCCTGAAAAATACACATACAGTATCTGAACATGAGTTCGTGTATATACCTGAAGGCTCTATAACAAGAAACACAGTGCCAGACAGGAGAAAACTCCTGTAGTTTAATTAGGGTTTTTTGCTCATTTATTTATTCCTAGATATAAGAGCAAATGACCACCTTCCCTGCATTATGGAGTATTAGGGGGTGTTCGTGCAGTCTTCCTGTGTAACCATGTGACAGACAAGTATAGAATAGTTTGCTTTCCTGTCTTGAGCTTCAGCTTTCTGCCATGTAAAAGAAGAGGACTAGACTGGATGTTCTGAGGGTATTTTCAGTGCATGTGCTGTTTGATTACAAATAGAATACTACAAAGCCCGGCCTTCTAAGTACCTCTGTTTATTTAGTCCCAGTGTTTCCTTCCCCAATATGGACCCAGTTCAGTTTGGCAAAATTTCTTTTTCTTTTATCCATTAGTATATTATTGTCAGGGGGTGGGGGTGTGTGTGCCATGGTGCACGTGTGAAGGTTAGAGGACAACTTTGTGGAGTCGGTTCTCTTTCACTTTTACATCGCTTCCAGGATCTAGTCAGATCACCAGAGTTATACACAAGAACCATCTTGTTGAACCCAGTCTGAAAAGTTTCTAATGAATATCTACTATGTAAATGGTACCTCTGCAGGTAAGACAATATCCTGACCCTTGAATCTGCTGGTTATTCTATAGAAGGCCTCTCTGAGTTAGCTTGGTGGATTTGAGTATGTTGAGAAACTGGTGCAGGAGATAGAGGGAGACGGGCACGTGATGAAAATGGCAAGTTGCTCTCATAGGTTGCATTAAGACTTGAGACTGAAATTAAAAAGAATACTAAGAGTTAAAAGGACAAAGTGTAGAACACTAAGAAAGATGAATAAGAGGATTTACAGTTGAATGTGAGAAAACTAAGCCAGATAAGAGGAGGTACAGGGCTCTGGGCCAGTGATGGCAGGCTGCCTGTCCCCCCAACCCTCAAAGCCCTTGAAGAACCTATGGAAGCCACTGTTGTTCTTTCATATGTCACTGCTTCTATTGCAATTAATTATAACAGACCCAATTATAAGAAGCTTCCACCTAGAAGACAACTCAGAACACCAGTAGACAGGAAGAGAAATATGAGGTGAGCAAGAAGAGCTAGCTCCATCTGGGTAGCTGTGATAAAGCTAGCTTCTTGCCTTAGTACAGCTACAAGCTGGTCATGTAAGTATGAGAACAAAGAAAACATGTCTAACCACAAGCAAGACCCCTGCAAGGTTGATGATGGCTACGCCATCCAGGGCCAACAGCTGGAAGACAGTTAAAGTCGGTAGCTAATGAAGCACAAGTCAGAAACGGACAGAGAGAGGCTTCAGTCACTCCTAGCTGGGTGGACAGCTCATGAATAGCACACAATCATGATCATCTCTTTTGTTAGACCACAGATACACGCGTAGAGTGTGTAACTCTCCATTGTTTCCACCTACAACAGTCCCGAGAGCTAACCAGTCTGATAGAGATTACCTCAGTCTTTGTCTGGTCTCTACCATGTCCCTCTAAAAAGCCCTAGACAAGGAAGTTCTGTGACCTTTTCCTCTCTTCAAAACTGTTCATTCTCAGAAATCTATGTCACTTTTCCTTTATTTCTCACTTTTCCTCAGTTTCTCACTTTTCTGTATTTCTTCTTAATAGAGCTTGCTTCTCTCTACTCCCACAAGTGTGCTTATTTAATCTTTACTGGCCTGACAGTGAGAAGACTGTGAACTCAAGGGCTACTATATTAGGAAGACTTTGATGGCCATTGAATTTCCAACATCTTAAGTCCCTGAGTCATTACAACTCAGCTGAGAAAGTCCTGTCATTCTCAAAATTTCTGCATCAACACTGTCAAAAATCCTATTAATCAATTCCCATAGTTCAACTGAATTATGAACTTTAAACATGAGACATTTAAAAACAAATCAAGGTTCATTGATGAATGTTGTTACCTAGGGAGAAAACATGCTCTCCTTTAGGACACCTGGTTTAGGCATCCTTGTACAGCATGGATGTGGCTGACAGTGCTGGGATGTCAGTGACCAGGTAGATGAGGACTCTTAAGGAATTCTATTGGAATTTCCTTCTGCCCTGAGAAACACTGTTCCCCATTGGCATCATCTTCTGACAGGTAAGAGCCAGGCCTGTACCTACCAGCCTGTCCTCATGCTATTTAGGCCTATCCAGAGAAGCATAGAGTCACTCTTCTTCTAGCTTTCATTCCACTGTCTGAGATGGAGGGGGTTTAGGGGCTTGATAATATCCTTAAATCAAATATAGCACAAAACTTTAGAGTGGCTTTGACTATATCTCTTTTTTAAAAAATAATTTATTGAGAATTTCATACATGCATATAAGGTGTTTTGATCAAACCCATGCCCACTCCCTCCCCTCCAACTCCTCCCATATCTCCCCATCACTTTTTTCTGATAACTTCATATATCCTTTCTCCTTCTTTGATTCTTTTTTAAGCCTTTGGAAATGAGTATGTTGATGAGAGGCCCAAGGACATGGAGCGTTTTAGCCAAGAAACTGGTTACTTTCCCTTGGGGTTTTTTGCCCTAACTGCCCAGCCAATTCCTACCTCCTATTCTCATCACAACATCCTCTGAAGAGGTTACCCAAATTGCCAATAGGGAATTGGGACGCTCACTGCCCTGGCTCCTTCCGTGCTGAACGGGGACGCAGCGTGAGGCAACTGGAGGACCCCTTCAGTGGGTCCATCCAAAAGACTCCCGAATTGCATAAGTCTCACCTCTAATGGGAAAAGAAAGTCCTTGAATCATGACTAGGAACTGTCAAGGAGAAGTAAGGCAAGAGTAATTTAATTAGCATTACAAGTTCTAGACGGGGAACTAGAAAAACGTTACAACTGGGCGATTCTCAAATGTTCATATGAGAGTCCATTGGAATTTCTTGACAAGGCCTTCCAAAAGCATCCCTCTATTGGGTTCCTCCTCATTTTTCTTTTGCCTTCTAAGGCTGGACTCTAAAGTGATGGATTCAGGATTTGCCTTCAGGTATTTTGATAGGTGTTGGATTGGTTAGAATCAGTGTCAGTTCCCTCTCAAAGGCTTCTAGATAGGGGAGAAAACAAATTAATCCGTCACTTTTGAACGATACCTGGCTGTCTCCCTTACCTACTGGTGGGCACTACAGTACTGGAGACCAAGATTTGAAGTCTTACATCTGAGCAGCACTCTCTGGTTAGGAACAAAATCATCAATGAGAAATAATTGTCTAAATAACTTTTTATAGAGACTTAAGCCTAATGTCTGGGAAGCGTAATCCCTTGAATCCCTAAAGAAATATACTGATGACTTTACTCTTTGGTTATATACTTTGCTTTTGGGTGTTTAAGACCATCCATTTGGCCCAAATAAATCAATTTACTTTTACATTTAAGGTCATTTGAGGATCTGTTCCTCAGGGGTCACATGGGCTTGGGAGGCGCTCCTGGCTCCTTTCTTTTACCAGTTCCATCTATGTGAAGATGAGCCAAAGGTCCTGCTCGACCATGCCTGGCTTCACTTGGAAGCATGGATGAGATGTTTCCTCTGAGTTGACCCTCCTCTTTGTAGATTGGACACTGGTTCAAGCCCATCTCGTGGGGTCTCCATGTCCTCCCTGAACAAGAGGACAGGTGACTCACCACAGTTAACAGGACAGTTTGAGAGATGTTCCATAGTCCCTTGGAACTTAGTCGACCGTGGAGGGCAAGGGGCAAAAACTGTGCTTTAAGTCCCTCTGACCACATTAGTATAGGCCTCAAACTATGGCTGTTCAACATCCAATAAGGTTAGTTCCACCAGTCTGGTACTTTTAATTACCATGTGCTATGTAGATAAGGCTTTGGTAAAAAAAAAAAAGTATTCTCAGATAAACCTTGAGTAGATATATATTTTGTTCCTTAAGCTAATTGACTAAACTATGACGATAGGCATTTTAAAATTATGTGTATATTATTTTTGTCTCATCCTCTATATGTCATAACAAGCCTACACAGACTTTCATTACTTGCTTAGGCTTTCTCATTTTTTTCTATTTTGGAAAATATCTCCATTCCCATATCATTTTAATATCTTTTACATTCTCATTTTCTTTTTTTTTTTTAAATAATTTTGAGACATAATAGCATTAACAGTTTTCCATCTGTTGTGAGACTTCTTTTCCTGGGGATGCTTACTACCTTTTAAGGTTCTAGTGTCAAGCCAATGTTTGATTAAAGTTTTACTGGGGAACCAATGAATTTATTGAGCTTACTTACTGAGATAACTAAGGGGTTGCTGAGTTCTATGTGTGACCTGAGGGTATGCACACTGGAAAGCCTTTACCCAGCATGGGTCATACCTTCTCTTCCTAGCCTTCCCCAAACTGTACACTTTAGCCCTCCCTAAATCCAGGAGGCCATGTGTGATTAGGGCCAAATTACATATAGTTGGATGGGAAGAGTGGCTGAATACTCTGGAGAGGGTCCAGTGACCCTGGTTGGCCCTCTTTTAATGAATGAGCACAACCGTCTTTACCTGGCTTGATCCTCATGTATGAAACAAGGGGTTGGACTGTTAACATCAAAAGTTTTCTCTAGCTCTGTCATTCTGTGTTCAGAAGAATTCAGAGCTTCAGTTTGAGAACAACTTGGACTTCATCTTAGAACACACTGCTCCTCTGGGATAGGAAGTGTGCTGTTTTATGAAGAGCTTTCTCAAGTAAGGGCTGACATCAATAGAATTCCAATTTTTGTGTTAATAGTGAGTCAGCTTAACCAGAGGCCTACATTCTCCTGTCATTTATGTCTGCCTCAGCCATTGTGGTCTTGGAGTGCAATGCCAAGGACGTGCTCAACTCTTTAGATTTTGAGATAGCGAAAGTGAACGAACAGACGTTCACCAGCTAGACTCAACATTTAAGGTAAACACTAGGGAGTTGTGGAATCGTTGTAGTGAATCGAATGTCAGGCTGTGAGAGAGGGCCGGTGAGATGGCTCAGCAGGTAAAGGTCCTTGCATCCAAGCCTGATGACATGAGTGAACTCAGTCCTTGGGACTGACATGATGGAAGGAGAGAACTGAGTCCCACAAGTTGTCCTTTGAGGTCCACATGCACCCCCACACATACAAATGCACACAAATAATAAATGTAATAAAAAAATTTTTTTAAAGCTGTGAGAGGCAGCTTAGTATGTAGTTGTGACATAATGAAGGCCTGAGGTAGAGTGTGGAATTGGCATGGAAGGAGTCCATTTACCCCATCTAACCTGGTGGTTCTTCCCTTTCTGCTTGTACAGAGAAATGTGGCTTGTATTTAAACTCTGGGTACTTTGGAGTATTGGGAATGGCGTGGGATGAAGAAAGAGAAAGCAGAATACTGGATACACATTTCAAAGTGGCACCATTAAAGGTACCCATACTGCATATCTTACAGGAATGCAACTGAGGGGCTACACTAGTACTTTCCTTCAAGACTCCAGACCTGAATAAAGGTTTGTGTCACTGTTGGAAGCTGGCAAGCTTAGATTCATTAGAGGAATTGGTTTCAGATTGCTGCGTGAATTCTAGCACTTGCTGCATTTCCTGTGTGTCCATATTTACTGAGTCACTTGTGCTAGTAAAATGGGTGTATATTCTAAGGGTATTCTGAGTAGAACGACCTTTTCTGTAATTTTTGGTCAGTGTTGGGTGTCTGCATCACAATCAAATTGCAGGCAGAGAATGAGAAAGTGTTTCTCTAACTATAAAGCAGTGTTGTGATTATATTGTGATATAAGATAACATTTATAGCATTTTCTTACGATCCTAATTTTACTATTTGTCAGAGAGTAGTTTTCATGGTCTTTCTAATAAGTTGGTGTTTTTTTCTGGGATGTGAAAGGTTTATTGTAATCACCGCTCTTGCAATGGAAGAATCTCTAAAATGTGATTGAGTTTTGAATGTCTAAATTTTGATGACCTCTTACCCATGAAAGTCTGTTGAGATCCTGGATGACTTTTTCCTACATACCCCTAACCTATGTTTCTGCAATTTGCAGTGACTTGAGGGACCTTGAATTAATTTCAGTATTGGGAAGGAGGAGGTATGTGTGATTAAGCAAGTTAACAAATATTGAGTTGCTGCTTCTCGATTTTGGAAAGAAATGATGTTGGGGTAAGCTGTGGCTTTTAAAAATTACACTAGAGCCTCAGATAGGGAAATAGGAAGGAATAGATAACAGAAGTGTTTGACAGCAGCCAACTCTAGGTTAATTTGTGCGTCAGGGTGAGTGGGCCGGATCAGATGCATGAGTGCCTGTGGGTCACAGCAGGCTGTTCTGTTCCTTGCTTAGAGGCCTGGTGAGGGCTGGGTCCTCTGAATGGTCTCAGGTATGCTCTGTGTGGCTTTCTCTGTGTGATCATCCTGTCACTTGTGTATGACTCTAATCTGACCTGAGCACCTAGAAAGTAGCGTGGTAGGATTGAGAGCATCTCTATTGGCAAGTGAGAGTTCACTAAGCTGACTGCATGAGCACAGTGTTGGAGCTCTCCTTTGAACTGGTCTATGGTTGTAGATAGTTTAAATGTATATTTTCCTTGCAGAGCCCAAGATAGCCACCTCTGGAACTACGTCCTTCCCACCCCACTGCACTGCCCACCTCAGCTTGCCTTGGGGGTGCTCTGCGTACATGCTTTGGGCTCGCGGTCTTAATGTTTCTTGGCAGCATCAGCTTGATCCCTGAACCGAGGCCCCGTGTTCTTTGGCACTCTCCTTCCGTCCCCGTGAACTGGGTGACTTTCTGTTTTGCAGAGGGCACTAAGCTGTCTTGGGGACAGCTTAGTCACCTGTGTGTTCATTTTTGTCCACAGTCCTCCCTTCCCCTTGTAGTCCTTGTTACTTCCAAGTGACTAGAATCTTCTCAGGTTGCCTTAGACCTCAGAAACAAAGCAGCATCTCTCTGACCTTTACCTGCCTTCCTTTCTCCTACCCTTTTTCTCCCCAAGGCAGGCACAGAGTAGAATTTCCTTTCCTTAAGGCAGGTCATAAAAGCTAAAAATATATCCTAATTCTCTCTGACCTTTCTGTTTTGGAGCTGGCCATAAAGAAACTTGTGGCCTACCTTGTCTAATAGTAGGTCATAGACCCTTATTGTAGAAGTCCTGCTCCCTCCCACAGGGTAGGAATGCTGCACAGACAGTCTAGAAGAATCTGAGCAGGCAGGCCTTGCTGTGTGCGTCCTCACAGTCTTGTACGCTCAGTCACAGTCTGTGAGACTTGCTCAAACTCTTTTTGCCCAATCTTGTTTTGGCAAGGTTGTCCTTGCTTCAGCAGTGCAGTTGCAACTGCATTTCTTTCTTTTCTTTTCCTTTTTTTTTGCGTTTTTTAATATTTTGTTATTATTTCTATTTAATGTGTATAAGTATATTTCTTGCATGTAGGTAGGTACACCCATGTTATGCAATGCCTGCGGAGGTCAGATGAGGGTGTCAGATCCCCTGGAACTGTAGTTACAAATGGTTGTTAGCCACCATGTGTGTGCTGGGAATTGAACTCTTGGGTCCTCTGCAAGAGCAATCAGTGCCCTTAACCCCTGAGCCATCTCTCCAGCTCAACTGCATTTCTAAAGAACCCCCCCCCCCCCCACTGCACCAAAGGGTCTGGATAGCGTCTCAGGAGCAGGGTGTATGGAGGTTCCTTGGGGTGGTACATCCAGAAAGGACATGGGAGGAAGCTCTATGCCCCTCCTTCATGCTTCCACCTAGGCATCTCTTCATCTGTATCTTTTATAACATCCTTCCTAATAGCCTGCTAAACACAAGTGTTTCCTTGCATTCTGTGATCTGCTCTAGCAAATTAATCAAACCCAAGGAAGGAGCTGTAGGAACTGGGCACAGAGATGATGTGTGTTGTGAGTGTATAGTTAGAGGGGTAAATGGGGTGTGTTTCTTCACTGTATCAGTAGAGCTGCAGGCAGAGTTATACCCAGGGAGTATATATATTCTAGAGCTATTTTAGAGACAGTGTGAAAGTTGTAGTTGAATTAATTTAAGGTCAGGTTGTGATCCAGGAGCCCTTCTACAAGTTGGACTCTAAGAGTATAGTCTTAGGCACTAAGAATTTCTTCTTCCCAACATCTCAATTTTCTCTTTAAAAAATAGGCCTAAATAGAATTGCAAATGGATAAAATTAAAACTTTACCCATCTATAACGTGAGGGTGGATTGATTTTTTTTTTTTTTTTTTTTTTTAAACCAGCAGCAGCTTGTGGTTCTGGGACAGGGGGAAGAGTTAGTTGTCGTCTCAAAACAGCTCCAATACCAATACCTCTAATAAGTATCTTTTGAAAATACAAGGTGTTATTGTTATGGCAACAAATATTGTAAGTCAGTACTCCTATGTTTATATACAGTTCTGAAAAGAAGCCAGCAGGGGAGAAGACACCAGCAATTGTGGTCTGCAAACTAGCACCTGTCCCTGCTTTGCTGGGGACACGTTTTGTGTGGGCTTGGAAAGGGCACAGATGGTTTTTACACTGGGGAACCAGTACATTAGCACCCCTGTGTATACTTAGGTCATTTCTTGCCTGTGTTTTTAATTTTTTTGTGTTTTTTAATTTTGAAAGTAATATATGATCCTAATAAAAGTGAATCAAACAACTTATCTGCTTGTTCCTGTTGAACTTGGTTCTGCATTCCATGTGGTCACTGGCCCCAGTGCTGACTTATAATCCCTTATGATGTAGATCCTATAATCATTTACTTTTCAAGTAGGAATTACCAATAGAGGGGGCTCTGGTTAGTTTATATGGCTCAGACTAGAAGTCAGATGGCTGAGTTGCTTGTGGATGGCATGTTGTCTCTATGCCAGCCTACTGCATTTGTTTATTAAGAATTAAGGTGGGAGCTGTGTGTGGTGTCACACGCCTTTAGTCCCAGCACTCCAGGCAGGCGATCTCTGAGTTCAAGGCCAGCCTGGTCTACGTACTGAGTTCCAGAACAGCTGGAGCTACAGGGAGACCCTGTCTCAAAAAGATACCCCCCCTTAAAAAAAAAAAGAAATAATTAAGGTGGGATTGCTCTAGAGAAGGGCAGTGATTACAACATAGGTGATCATTTCTTTCTAATATAAGCACTTACTTAGGATTATTTCCTTAAAATAAGTTTTTAGGTATGAAATTGTGGAGTCCAGAACATGAGCCCCTAGAAGCACACTAGTGTGTACTTCCACCAGCAAAGTATGACAGTGACTGACTCTTTCCCATCTCAACTGTAGATATTATAATTTAAATCAAAGTAAAACAAAAGTCGCGACTACTTATAATAGTACCTTACTCATTTTGTATCTTTTTTGAGTTCATAGTATATGATTACTGATTTGCATTTTTTACTACTGAACTGAAATTTTCTGTAAGGTAAACTGCACATTCCCCTTTGTGTCTGGTCCGTTCCTTTTTAACGTCCCTTTCCAGCCATTAAAACAAAAAGTAAATGAACAAGTAAAAAAAACAACACAACAAAATAATGATCTGGAGCAGAGTTTGCAACATACCTAAAGTAATTATGTATGTGTTCTTTGGGGCAACTAGTTGTTTCTGGGAACATAAGTTCCAAGAATTGAAGGATTGGAGTAGTGGGAAAAAAGTTGTAAGGTCATGCCCATAATTGCTCAAGATGGTTAGTTTTGTTCTGTTCCATTCCATAATTGGCCTAAGGTGGTTTATTTTACCCTTTTCATAAAAAACTATCATAGGAGCTTTTGTGACTTATAGCTATTGTACTTAATCCTGTCAAGCATTTTATGACTTAACTCTTAAGATAATTCAGAAAAAGTAATACAGAGCCCAAGTTACTCAAGTTGGGAGACAATGAGGGGAAGGCTGCTGAGATACCTGAGAAGGTGAAACGGACAGCAGACACCCTACACAGTATGGGCTACAAGGAGTGCAGTCGACATGTGTTAGACTTCATTTTCAGAGAATTAGCAACTATTGGAAAATTTTTAGACAGAAAGTGATTTTTGAGTTTGAGAGATTATCCAAGCAGTGGATTATGTAATTTGATAGATGTGATTCAGCCAAATAGTTTGTTAAGGGACGTTCATTTGCCATTTACTAGTTCTTGTGATTTAGCTTTAGTTAATTGATGTCTCTGTTTTCTTGTCTGTACAATGACAAAATAACACATGTATGTAGGGGTGTTGTGTGGATTAGAAGAGACCTTCTGTATAGAGAATATTTCCTCCAGTGTCTGCCATGCAGCAATCTACTCCTGTATCTCACTTCTTCTGTGTGTTCTCTTGTCTCAAACTCTATCAGGCCAATGAGAATTTTATAACAAGAGTAGAAATAGGCTGGGGGTGCAGCTCAGTGGTGGAGCCTAGTCAGCGTGAGTATCTGGCTTTCATCTCCACTACTACTCCCTAAACTCCCCCACCAAACCAAAAACAAAAAAACAAAACCAACAATAAAAAGAACAACATCGAAACCCCAGAAAAGATGGATTAAGAAATTGGTGTGTTAGTGCGTGTATGATGTATATGATGTGTGTGATGTCTGTGTGTCCTGTATATTTAGTTATTTATTGGAGATGGGCCCAGAGCCTCCCCCTTGCACATGCTAGGGAAGTACTGTGTCATGGTTCTAAGCCCTAATTTGGCTTTTTATTTTGTGATAGGGTTTCACTTTGTAACCCAAACAAACCTTGAATATGTGACCCACTTGCCTCAGCCTCCCAAGTAGCTGGGATTATGGGTATAGCTAGATATTGACTTTAAGGATAGATAAGAAATAAAAGGAATTACAAGAACTGATGTAAAGAAAGAATTGGTAGAATTTAGAAAATGATTTCCATCCAGGTGTGGTAGTACCTATAATCCTAGCACTTGGGAGGTGGTGGCAGGAGGATCAATTCAAGGTCATCTTCAATGAATTCTAGGCTAGCCTGGACTATAAGAGACCCTATCTCCAAAAACCAAAATAGGGATAGAACAATGACTCAGTGGTTAAGAGCACTGGCTACTATTTTTGTAAAGGGCCTAGATTTGGTTCCTAGCAGCCACATAGTAGGTAACCACCACCCACAACCCCAGTTCTAGGGAATCAGATGCCCTTTTCTGGCCTTCATGGGCATTGCACACATGTGGTGCACCTACATGCATGCCAGTAAAACACTCATACACATCACAAACAAATAAATATATAAATAATATTCTGAAAGGATTGTTTGAAATATGTAACGCTGACTGTTCTGGAACTCACTATGTAGACCAGGCTGGCCTAGAACTCACAGAGATCCACCTGCCTCTGCCTTCCAAGTACTGAATTAAAGGGGTGTTCCCCACACCCAGTGGATTTAGCCTTTTTTTTGTAATTAGTCCCACTGCATAAGATTTCTTGAGTAACGTCCATTTACTTCTACTGGAGATTTCATGGACTTAATATTCTGTTTCTCATAGGGTTAAAACACTTTAAAACTAAGGTTGCTTTTCTTAACTTTTTAAATCTATATTGTCTCACATTACCTACCATATCATCTAAAACAAACCAAACAACAAAAGTGTATGTGTGGTGTTGTGGTTTGTTTTATCTTGACCTTTGGAGAGCTTGACTTAGGACATTCCATTTTTAGTAATTCACAGGGTCCTGAGAAATGACTAGGTGAGTGGAGAGTGGACCAGGAATTCATTGAGCTCTGGGAATGCTGCGCCCTGTGGACTGAGGTTCACCTTTTCAGGCTGCTGTTTTGTGTCTGCAGTGAAAGGCTGATATGGATGCTCTTTCAGTCTAGGCCTGGGAGTTTACAGCTGGAGACCTTTTTTACACTTTCATGATGTTTAACTAGCTGATTGTCCCAAAGAGTCTGGGTATATCCTCTTATGAGGATTATTATTTTCTACATTAATTTGTTGCCAATGGGTCTTGCTTGAACACTGATAAAGGAAGGTTGCTGATTACTGGGTAGAATGTCTCTGGTAAGATTTTCAAATGAGTGGAGTGTTCAAGAAATGAGGTAGGCATGCTTATTAGAAAGTGCTGAATGAGTAGATAGGCAAAATATGAAGTGAAGAAAAGGAGAGGCACCAGGGATTTTTTTCTTTTCTAAAATAGTTTTTAATTCTTCAAGAAAAACTCAGTTTCATTCTGTGGTTGTCATTTATTAGCACCACGCTCTAACCAACTGAGCTAACCGCCCAGATATGTGCTTGCCATTTAAAGTTCACAACAAACTTTTTTTTTTTTCTTTCAGTCTTTTTGAGATGGGGTCTCCCTGTACCTCCAGCTGACCTGGAACTCACTATGTAGACCAGGCTGGCCTTGAACTCACAGAGATCTGCTTGCCTCTGCCTCCTGAGTGCTGGGATTAAAGGTGTACGCCACCACGCCCCGCTCACAACAAACATTTTTAATGATATCTTACATACGTTAAGAATTATGTTAGATCCAAGGATGAATGAGAAGTGGTTTTATGAGACAACAGATACAAGCAATTTCCAAGCAGTGTAATAATCCCTGAGCTAGAGATATGGACAGGGTTGGGGATATTCTGGTGATACTGGTAGAAGGTGACGATGGCACTGAGGCCCGATTGTGTTGCTGCTGATGGGGCTCAGGGGTCAAAGCAGATTTTCTGATAGCCGAGTGAAAGCCCTGGGAAAGTTCATTCTTTTACAAGGGGCAGCATAAGCAAATACATACAGCCTGCAGCATGGAGGGGGAACTACAGGTATACTTCAGTAGGGTTTGAATGACAGAAGGGCATAGAGAGAGCCGAAGAGAGGTCAGGCCCAGCATGCTGAGCTGCACAGTAAGTACCTTGGCTAAGTGCCCATTCTGGAATTAACTTCTAACCTTCATTTCTCAGCTTATTTCCCAAATTATTAAGTAATATCTGCTTCATAGGATTATTGCCAGTCTTAATGTATATTGCATTACGATTAATTCTGCATAAGTACTATATACTTGTAGCTAATGTTACTATTACTTGTGAAGTTATTGAAGGGCTCTGAAGAAAGGGAAACCAGGTAACCACCTTACATTTTAGCCAGACCAGTGTGGCTGCAGAGAGGAGGAATTTAAGGGTAAGGCAGGAGTTCTCTAGGAGGTACCTCAGCAGTTTTGTATGTGACAGTGAGGCTCTATGCTGAGTGGAATGGACAGAGCTGAGAAATATTTCAGGGGTAAAAGTGATGGAAGGTGTTGAGGTAAGAGTGTTAAGCAGATCCCCAGTTCCGGCTTGATGACTAGGATGGGAGTGAGATTCTGTGAATTAGAATGAAGAGGGGAGGGGAAGCTTGTTTTGATTAGTTTCACGTGTCTTTGGGGTGACCATGCGTTTGTATACATGGGCAATGCTGTAGGAAAGGTGGGAGCTTGAGGGAAAGATCAGGGCTACAGTAAAGGATGAGAGCTTCAAGGGTGTGGTTAAATGGAGCTAGTAGATGAGCTCACTGGTTGGAGTGTGTCTATGAGACAAGGTAAGAGGAGACCTTGGGACCAGTAAAGACTGAGGAGGATGCTGAGGAAGAGGGCAGGCAAGAGATGGGGAAGGACTGGCGAGTGGTATAGGAGACTGGAGAAATATTGAGTTGTCTTGAAATGCAGAGGAGTTGGCCAGTAAGGTAAGGGAGGAAGTTCTCAGGCTGTAGCTGTTGGCAGTGAGGAGACAAGTCGTAAGTGATCTCTTTCTGTAGTGTTACGTATGAGTCTGCTCAGGAGTCAAACAAAACATAAACTGGGTGGCTTAAACAACAGAAATGTATGTCTCATCATTCTGGAGGCTAGAAGTCTACGATTTGAATGCCACCTTGTTGGGCTCTGGCGAGGGCTATCTTCTCAAGTCCCCAGGTGGCAGAGAGAGTGCTGGGGCTGGCCTCTTATGAAAGCCCTGATCTCATCACCAGGGTCTCATGACCTCAACTGTACCTAGAGATCTCCTCAGATCCCAGTCTCCAAATACAACCACCCTGGGGATTAGGGCTTCAACACGAGTTTGGGGGAAGATACAGTTTAGTACATGGGAGATTTCTAGAGACTATTTTTTTTTTTTTTAAGTTTTTTGGCCTTTTTGAGAGGGGGTCTCCCTGTAGCCCCACCTGCCCTGCACCTCACTCTGTAGACAGGGCGGGCCTTAAACTCCCAGACAT